>NC_091990.1:149577400-149921719 GCF_044704955.1 Pristiophorus japonicus
GCAGTCCCTCGAAATCGAGTAAGACTTGCTTCCACTCCAAAAATGAGTTCTCAGGTGACTGTACAGTCCAATGCGGGAATTACAGTCTCTGTCGCAGGTGGGACAGACAGTCGTTGGAGGAAAGGGTAGGTGGGGAGTCTGGTTTGCCACACGCTCCTTCCGCTGCCTGCGCTTGTTTTCTGCATGCTCTCGGTGATGAGATTCAAGGTGCTCAGCGCCCTCCCGGATGCTCTTCCTCCACTTAGGGCAATCTTTGGCCGGGGACTCGCAGGTGTCGGTGGGGATGTTGCACTTTATCAAGGAGGCTTTGAGGGTGTCCTTGAAATGTTTTCTCTACCCACCTGGGGCTCACTTACCGTGTAGGAGTTACGAGTCATCATCATCACAGGCAGTCCCTCGGAATCGAGGAAGACTTGCTTCCACTCTTAACGAGTTCTTAGGTGGCTGAACAGTCCAATACGAGAACCGCAGTCTCTGTCACAGGTGGGACAGATAGTCGTCGAGGGAAGGGGTGGGTGGGACTGCTTTGCCGCACGCTCTTTCTGCTGCCTACGCTTGATTTCTGCATGCTCTCGACGACGAGACTCGAGGTGCTCAGTGCCTTCCCGCATGCACTTCTTCCACTTAGGACGGTCTTTGACCAGGGACTCCCAGGTGTCAGTGGGGATGTTGCACTTTATCAGGGAGGCTTTGAGGGTGTCCTTGTAATGATTCTGCTGCCCACCTTTGGCTCGTTTGTCGTGAATGAGTTCCGAGTAGACGCTTGCTTTGGGAGTCTCGTGTTTGGCATGCGAACTATGTGGCCTGCCCAGCGGAGCTGATCATATGGTCAGTGCTTCAATGCTGGGGATGTTGGCCTGGATGAGGACGCTAACATTGGTACATCTGTCCTACCAGGGGATTTGTAGGATCTTGCGGAGACATCGTTGGTGGTATTTCTCCAGTGACTTGAGGTGCCTACTGTACATGGTCCATGTTTCTGAGCCATACAGGAGGGCGGGTATTACTACAGCCCTGTAGAACATGAGCTTGGTGGCAGTTTTGAGGGCCTGGTCTTCAAACACTCTTTTCCTCAGGCGGCCGAAGGCTGCACTAGCGCACTGGAGGCAGAGTTGCATCTCGTCGTCAATACCTGATCTTGTTGATAGGAGGGTCCCGAGATAAGGGAAGTGGTCCACGTGTCCAGGGCCCTGCCGTGAATCTTGATGACTGGGGGGCAGTGCTGTGCGGCGAGGACAGGCTGGTGGAGGACCTTTGTCTTACTGATGTTCAGCATAAGGCCCATGCTTTCATACGCCTCAGTAAATACGTCGACTATGTCCTGGAGTTCAGCCTCTGTATGTGCGCAGACACAGGCGTCGTCCGCGTACTGTAGCTTGACGACAGAGCTTGGGGTGGTCTTAGACCTAGCCTGGAGACGGCGAAGGTTGAACAGCTTTCCACTGGTTCTGTAGTTTAGTTCCACTCCAGCGGAGTTCCGAGTAGAGCGCTGGCTTTTGGAGTCTTGTCGGGCATGCAAACAATATGGCCCACCCAACGGAGCTGGTCGAGTGTGATTAGTGCTTCGATGCTGGCCTGATCGAGAACACTAACGTTGGTGCGTCTGTCCTCCCAGGGGATTTGCAGGATCTTGAGGAGACATCGTTGGTGGTATTTCTCCAGCGATTTGAAGTGTCTACTTATGGTCCATGTCTCTGAGCCATACAGGAGGGCGGGTATCACTACAGCCCTGTAGCCCATAAGCTTCATGCCAGATTTGAGGTGCTGATCTTCGAACACTCTCTTCCTCAGGTAGCCAAAGGCTGCGCTGGCGCACTGGAGGTGGTGTTGAACCTCGTCGTCGATGTTTGCCCTTGCTGATAATAGGCTCCCGAGGTATGGAAAGTGGTCTATGTTGTCCAGGGCCGCGCCGTGGATCTTGACAACTGGGAGGCGGTGCTGTGGCGGGATCAGGTTGGTCGAGGACCTTTGTCTTACGGATGTTTAGCCTAAGTCTCATGGTTCCGTACACCTCGGTGAAGATGTTGACGATGACTTGGAGTTCAGCCTCTGAATGTGCGCAAATGCAAGCGTTGTCCAGGTACTGCAGCTCAACGATAGAGGATGGTATTGTGTTCGTAACACAGATGAGACTGTACACAGGGAGGTTAAAGTAACAGTAACCTCAGTTTTTATTAACACACTCCAGAGTGAGAAACAGGCCTTAGGGGCCGGCTTATATACAGTGCTCCCAAGGGATGCTGGGATCCCTTGGGACTTCAGGTGATGCGTTCTCTGGTGGCGGAACATGGGAGTACATGTTTTACAGATCACTTACAACATCACTCCCCCCCCAAAGTCAAAGTGAAAACTATTTACAAGGTGAGGCGGTCGGGAGCCTTTCTTTCCCTGGTGGACCACCTCGATACAAATGTCTGTTCTGGTTTGTTGGCTGTGCCCTCGCTGGGCTGGCATGTTGTTGGCCCTGCAGGGCTGCTAGGTGAGCCTGGCCTTGCTGGGCTGTTGGGCATGATGGGTTCAATTTCCTGGTCCGGGGTGGTGTCGTTGATCATTTGGGTGTGTGTTGTGGGCTCGAAAAAGGTAGTGTCTGCTGTGGGTTGTTCAGGGCAGTCTGTGAACCGCAGCCTCGTTTGATCCAGGTGCTTTCTGCAAATTTGTCCATTGTCTAGTTTGACTACAAACACCCTACTCCCTTTTTTAGCTATCAACGTGCCTGCAATCCACTTGGGACCATGTCCATAGTTTAGCACATACACAGGGTCATTCAGATCAATTTCCCGTGACACAGTGGCGCGACCATCATTTACATTTTATTGCTGCTGTCTGCTCTCCACCTGATCATGCAGGTTGGGGTGAACCAGCGAGAGTCTGGTTTTAAGTGTCCTTTTCATAAGTAGCTAAACCGGGGGCACCTCTGTGAGCGAGTGGGGTCTCGTGCGGTAGCTGAGCAGTACTAGGGACAGGCGGGTTTGGAGTGAGCTTTCTGTGACTCGTTTGAGGCTCTATTTGATTGTTTGTACTGCCCGCTCTGCCTGCCCATTGGAGGCTGGTTTAAACGGGGCCGAGGTGACATGTTTGATCCTATTGCGGGTCATGAATTGTTTAAATTCGGCACTGGTGAAACATGGCCCGTTGTCACTGACCAGTATGTCAGGTAGGCCGTGGGTGGCAAACATGGCCCTCAGGCTTTCAATGGTGGCGGTGGCGGTGCTTCCCGACATTATTTCACATTCAATCCATTTTGAAAAAGCATCCATCACCACCAGGAACATTTTACTGAGAAGTGGGTTCGCATAGTCGACATGGATCCTCGACCATGGTCTGGAGGGCCAGGACCACAAGCTTAGTGGTGCCTCTCTGGGCACGTTGCTCAACTGAGCACACACACTGCATTGCCGTACACAGGACTCTAAATCAGAGTCGATACCAGGCCACCACACGTGGGATCTGGCTATCGCTTTCATCATTACTATACCCGGGTGTGGGTGTGGAGATCCAAGATGAACGTCTCCCTGCCCTTTTTGGGTAGCACTGCGCGGTTACCCCACAACAGGCAGTCTGCCTGAATGGACAGCTCGTCCTTTTGCCGCTGGAGCAGCTTGATTAGCTCTTGCATTTCAACGGGAATGCTGGCCCAGCTCCCATGCAGTACACAGTTTTTTACGAGGGACAGAAGAGTATCTTGGCTGGTCCAAGTCCTAATCTGGCGGGCCACGACAGGTGATTTATCATTTTCAAACGCTTCCATGACCATCAACAAGTCTGCGGGCTGCGCCACCATCAACAAGTTTGCAGGCTGCGCCATTTCAAACCCCGTGGTGGGCAATGGTAGCCGACTGAGAGCATCCGCACAGTTCTCGGTGCCTGGCCTGTGGCGGATGGTATAGTTATACACTGATAGCGTGAGTGCCCACCTTTGTATGCGGGCTGAGGCATTAGTATTTATCCCTTTGTTTTCAGCGAACAGGGATGAGGGGCTTGTGATCGGTTTCCAGCTCAAATTTGAAGCCAAACAGGTACTGATGCATTTTCTTTACCCCAAACACACACGTTAATGCCTCTTTCTCAATCATGCTGTAGGCCCTCTCGGCCTTAGACAGGATCCTGGAGGCATAGGCGACAGGTTGCAACTTCCCTGCAATGTTAACTTGTTGTTATACACACCCGACTCCGTACGACGATGCATCATATGCTAGCACAAGTCTTTTACACGGGTTATACAATACAAGCAGCTTGTTGGAGCATAAAATGTTTCCGGCTTTCTCAAAAGCAATTACTTGTTTTTTTTCCCCATACCCAGTTCTCACCTTTACACAATAACACATGTAGGAGCTCTAAGAGGGTGCTTAACCCCAGTAGGAAGTTACCAAAATAGTTGGAGTCCCAGGAACGACTGCAGCTCCGTGACGTTCTGTGGCCTGGGCGCGTTCCTGATAGCCTCTGTCTTGGCATCTGTGGGCCGAATGCCATCTGCCGCGATCTTTCTACCCAAAAACTCCACTTCTGTTGCCATGAAGATGTATTTTGACCTCTTCAGCTGCAGCCCTACGCGATCCAGTCGCTGGAGGACCTCCTCCAGGTTTTGTAGGTGCTCGATGGTGTCCCGAACCGTGACCAATATGTCGTCCTGAAAAACCATCGTGTATGGTACCGACTTGAGTAGGCTCTCCATGTTTCTCTGGAAGATCGCTGCAGCCGACCGAATTCCAAACGGGCATCTGTTGTAGATGAACAGTCCCTTGTGCGTGTTGATGCAGGTGAGGCCCTTCGAAGACTCCTCCAGCTCCTGCACCATGTAGGCCGAAGTCAGGTCGAGCTTGGTGAACGTCTTGCCTGCTGCCAGCGTCGCAAATAGGTCGTCTGCCGTAAGTAGCGGGTATTGGTCCTGTAGCGAGAAACGATTAATAGTTACTTCATAATTGCAGCAAATCCTGACCGTGCCATCACTTTTGAGTACTGGAACAATCGGGCTGGCCCACTCGCTGAATTCCACTGGGAAGATGATGCCCTCGTGTTGCAGCCTGTCCAGCTCGATTTCCACTCTCTCCCTCATCATGTGAGGTACCGCTCACGCCTTGTGGTGAATGGGTCGTGCCTCTGGGACCAAGTGGATCCGCACCTTTGCCCCGGAAAAGTTTCCAATGCCTGGCTCAAAAAGGGAAGGAAATTTGTTGAGAACCTGGGTACATGAGGCCTCGTCGACATGTGATAGCGCTCGGATGTCATCTCAGTTCCAGCGGATTTTGCCCAGCCAGCTCCTTCCAAGCAGTGTGGGGCCATCGCTGGGACAATCCAGAGTGGCAGTTCGTGCACCATACCCTCGTAGGTGACCTTGACCATGGCGCTGCCTAGGACAGTGATAAGCTCTTTGGTTTACATTCTCAGTTTCGTGTGGATGAGGCTCAGGGCTGGTCTGAGTGCTTTGTTGCACCACAGTCGCTCAAACATCTTTTTAACTCATGATGGATTGGCTAGCGCCAGTGACCAGTTCCATGGCTACGGGTAAACCATTCAATTTAAATTTAGCATTATAGGTGGACATTTCATCAAAAATGTGTGCACCCCGTGTACTTCAGCATCTGCCTCCTCTCTCTGAGGCTCAAAATTGCTTTGATCCACCATGGACTGATCTGCCTCTGCCATGTGGTGGTTCGCAGGTTTTGCAGAGCTTGCAGCTCATCTGCAAGCTTGTTGGAGGTGCCCCATTGTTCCACAGCTCTTGCAAACATACCCTTTGAAGCGGCATGAAAAGGCTGAATGGAAGCCTCCACACCGCCAACAAGGTGTGAATTGCCTTGCATTCATCCTTAGTTGTGGAGTCTGAGTCATCTGGGTCACCTGAGGCCTGCTGGCAGTTGCAGACTCGTGGTTTCTGCCATGTACATTTCTGCTCACACAGTTTCAGTTAATGTATGAACATTGCTAGCACTTGTGTGCTGAGAGACTTGTTTGGTGTTATCACTGGTGGACATAAACGCCTGTGCTATCACAATGGCCTTACTGAGGGTCGGTGTCTCTACAGTCAAAAGTTTTCATAGGATGGTCCCGTGGCCAATGCCCAGTACAAAAAAGTCTCTGAGCATTTGCTCCAGGCAGCCATCAAACTCACATTGTCCTGCAAGTCGCCTTAGCTCGGCGGCGTAGCTCGCCACTTCCTGACCTTCAGATCGCTAGCATGTGTAGAACCAATACCTCGCCATAAGCACGCTCTCCCTTGGGTTAAGATGCTCCCAAACAAATGTACACAGCTCCTCATATGACTTATCTGTGGGTTTCACCGGAGCCAGAAGGTTCTTCATGAGGCTGTAAGTTGGTGCCCTGCAGACCGTGAGTAGGACCGCTCTCCTTTTTGCAGCACTTCCTTCTCCGTCCAGCTCGTTGGCTACAAAGTACTGGTCTAGCCATTCAACATAGGCTTCCCAGTCCTCACCCTCCAAGAACTTCTCCAGGATGCACACAGTTTGCTGCATCTTTGCGTTGGATTCGTGTACTGATCGCCAGTTATTGTGTTCCTAACACAGATGAAACTGCACACAGGGAGGTTAAAGTAACAGTGACCTCAGTCTTTATTAAGACACTCGAGTAAGGAACAGGCCTTAGGGGTCGGCTTATATATAGTGCTCCCAAGGGATGCTGGGATCCCTTGAGACTTCAGGGGATGCGCTCCCTGGTGGCGGAACATGGGGGTGCATGCTTTACAGATACACAACAGATGGGACCGTCTTGGATCTCACCTGGAGGTGACGAAGGTTGAACAGGTTCCCACTGGTTCTATAGTTTAGTTCCACTCCAGCGGTGAGCTTGTTGAGTGTGAGGTGGAGCATTGCAGTGAGGAAGATTGGGAAGAGGGCATTTCTAAGCCTAAAACAACAACCCATCTCGGAAGCAGGAAAGCAGCTCTACCAACGACGTAAGGCCGAGGTCCAGCAAAAAACCCTCGACCTAAAGAATAGATGGTGGGTGGAGAAAGCACAGGAAATTGAGCAGCTGGCCGACAGCCATGATGTGCAAGGATTCTTCATCACAGTCAAGTCCACCTACGGCCCAAGCACACTACTGGCCAAGAACAGGGAGACACTCATCTGGGACACCGATGTAGTTAGAACTCACTGGAAGGAGCACTTCAAAGATCTCCTTAATCGAGACTCTGCCTTTGACACGAGTGTCCTCAACTCCATCCCGCAGCATGCTACCCGCCATCACCTCAGCAATACCCCAGCCCTGTACAAGGTAGAAAAGACCATCCCTCAGCTCAACAACAAGGCATCAGGAACAGATGGAATTTCTGCTGAGGCACTAAAATGTGACGGAGAGGCACTATTGGCACAAATGCATGACCTCATCTCTCTCATCTGGAAGGAGGAGAGCACGCTGGGAGATCTCAGAGATGCAGTAATCGTGACCATCTTTAAAAAAGGGGACAAATCCGACTGCGGCAACTACAGAGGAATCTCCCTGTTATCAGCCACTGGGAAAGTCATCGCTAGAATTCTCCTCAACCCTCTTCTCCCTGTGGCTGAGGAGCTCCTCGCGGAGTCACAGTGCAGATTCCGTCCACTAAGGGGTACAACGGACATGATCTTTATGGTGCGACAACTGCAAGAGAAATGCAGGGAACAGCGCCAACCCTTGTCCATGGCCTTCTTTCATCTTACAAAGGCCTTTGACACTGTTAACCGCGAGGGACTATGGAGCATCCTTCTCCGTTTCGGCTGCCCCCAAAAGTTTGTCGCCATCCTTCGCCTGCTCCATCACGACGTGCAAGCCGTGATCCTGACCACAGACCCAATCCATGTCTGGACCGGGAGGGCTGCGTCATCGCGCCAGTAGCAATGAATGCAGCAAGTATACAAGAAATGTCAGTAAAACTTATATCGTTGTAATTCTCCCTCTCCTCAGTCACTTTTGTTTATCTCCCTTTTCCTCCTTCACCTCTACATCCTTTGACATTTTTTCTTCTCTCCCTTGCTCTCTCACTTTCTTAATTTCTCCTCTTTGGCTTTTCTATCGCCATCATTTCCTTTGCTCCTAGAGCTCAATCTCTGCTCCTTTGTTTTTCTTTGGCTTTTCTTCATTTATCTGATGCTTCCATCCTCTGTTTCTGTTGTACCATTGCGGAAGTCAGTATATTAAGATTTGGGACATTCAGAGACGAACTTAAAAATAATTCTGAAAACCTATTTTTAAAGACATAAGAGGTAAATTACGCAGCTTCAGCGTGCTAAATTTCAGCAGTAGCATTGTATGTACTTGAGTGTCCCGAAGCCTTGGCTGTTGCCAACCTGCACCTATGATCCGAGTCTTAGGGGTGTATTCCTACAGGGAAAGAAGTGTATGTTCCTACAGGGAGAACTCCCCGCCAGGCAAACAAAAAACACTAATATGGCTTTCTTAGTCACTAAGTTTGGAAACTTTTAAAACGGTGATGGATTTCCACACGTTAAACAGCTGGCTCCGCCTGAAAGAAATCCTTTTAAATGTTTAACTCAGATTTTGTCACTCTAATCCAACAGCAAAACAAATGATCCAAGTCTGCCATACATTCTGGAGTTGTTTTGACTGCTAATTACTGATAAAATGTAGCGTATCAATCAAAGCCAGAGGAACAGCCATGACCTGCTACCACAACATTGTTATACTTGAAATGTAAATTATCTAAGGGCAGTAGAAGTATAATCAGTGTAGCAGCATGAGCACAAAGCCTGATGTGATAGTTTTCTGTCAACATACTAATCTAGGATTTAAATGCATCACTTAGTCAATGCTCAACTCCTAAGTAGCCCAGTGGTGATCGTTCCAAATATAGCTGCTTGCAGACAACTGTGAAGAAGCTCTCTGCCTTCCTGCCACTGTGGCCCAGCCACACTGCCAGCAGTCAAGTCAACATTTCTCAGTAAAAATAAACTAATCAGGTAACTTTAGGTCCTCCGGCTCATACTTTGCGTTCTTTCGGCGTGGCTATTGGCTCAATTGTGTAGACGGGGGAACTGAAGCAAAAAACAACAACATGTGGAATGCATCAGTCTCATAATTTTCAACATGAGCTGCTGTAATAGGCCTTTCTTATTGCCAAGCACAACCTCTGTAATTCAACAAATTAGACAGTGCCCCTGAGAATTGTCAGCGTGCAGCTGTTTGGCATGTGTGTGTTTGTGTGTGTGTTTTCCAAGCAGTGGAGTTCTCCAGGTCAAATTGGGAGGGCGGGGGGGTCGTCGGTCTTGCTGTTAATCAGATTGCTGCTAGTCCCAGTGATAATTAACTACTGAGAATATTTACATATCTGCTAAGGCCACACACAAGGCGTAAACAAGCAACGTCTTACCACACTTGTAGATAGTGGAAAATATACTCAAGACTCCCAAATCCACAAATGGACAAACAAAAATTGTTTAATTTCTATTTTATCCTGCAATGTATTTTAGTCATTATCTATAATAAGAAATGTTAGCAAGGTCAAAAAAATCTTTCGTTCAACTGCTTTCTTTCTCAACTTTATTGAAGTCTGGGTTTCTCAGCGTAACTCCACAGCGTGCGTCTTAAAAAAACCTGAATCCCCACCCAGAAGCCAGCCTGATTGATAGGCTTAGCTCCCTGTCGGGCTGGGAATACTCTGGAGGAGTCAGCAGCTACGGGAGCAGGCTGGGATCCTGCTGCTACGTTCATGGGAGTAGGGCATATTCCAGGGCGCTCCGAGGGGGTGGGGTTCCTATCCCTAATCCCAGGGGGAGTAGAGGATAGTCTGATGGCGGGGGAGATTACATTTTTTACATCTCACCCTACCCATTCATTTTTGGGGTTAAAATTATCTCCACAGAGTCTAAATCAGAAGGTATAAATTGTAAAATCATGTGCAGAAAGCAAAATAAAGAGAGGGAAAGAAACTTGGGATGAAGAGAGAAATAAAAGAGACAGAAAGAAAAAGTTTTAAAACATTCTAATTTTTTAAAAAACTCCAACAATAATTACATTCTGAAGGAATGAGATTCCACATTTGTAAAATTACATTTTCAGTGCTGGAGAGGTTTGGCAGTAATTGAGACATATCAGAGAGTTAAAAATTCACTTACACCTGAATGCACCAGCCCTAACTTTTTCTGTTTAGTGGGAAACTAGTGGGTAAGTACCGCAACATGGATTTCAATGGCAAGTCTCTTTCTCGGCAAGGTATCAGTGTAGCGAAAGCTCATGGAAGAGCAGGGCAAATCGAACAGTGCTGATGGCCAGACCATTATTCCTGTCACAAAATCTGGGCTATTGATTCTATAGCCGTGCATCCATTAGGAACTGGGTTGATAGTCCAAACTTATTTCATGTATGTGGTATATATCAATGACTTGCACTTAATTGTTGGAGGAATGATTAAGAAGTTTGCAGATGACACTAAAATAGGCTGTGTGGTTGACAACGAAGACGAAAGCTGCGAACTGCAGGAAAATATCAATGTACTGGTCAGGTGGGAAGAACAGCGGCAAATAGAATTCAATCCGAATAAGTGTGAGGTATTGCATTTGGGGAGGTCTAACAAGGCAAGGGAATACACATTAAATTGTACGACACTGAAAAGTGTAGAGGAACAAAGGGACCTTGGAGTGCAGGCCCACAGATCCCTGCAGATAGCAGGCCAGGTAGAAAAGGTGGTTAAGGCGGCATATGGAATAATTGCCTTTATTAGTCGAGGCATGGAATACAAGAGCAAGGAGGTAATGCTTGAACTGTATAAAACACTGGTTAGGCCGCAGCTGGAGTACTCTGTACAGTTCTGGTCACCACATTAGAGGAAATATGTGATTGCACTGGAAAGGGTGCAAAGGAGATCTACAAGAATGTTGCCTGGACTGGAGAATTTTGGCTATGAGGAAAGGTTGGAGATGCTGGGTCTGTTTTCTTTGGAACAGGGGAGGCTAAGGGTAGACCTGATTGAAGTATATAAAATTATGAGGGGCCTGGATAGAGTGGATAGGAAGGACCTGTTTCGCTTGACAGAGGGGTCAACAACCAGGGGGCATAGATTTAAAGTTATTGGGGGGGAGGTTTAGAGGAGATATATGGGGAAATTTATTCAACCAGTGGGTGGTGGGGGTCTGGAACTCGCTGCCTGAAAGGATGGTAGAGGCAGAAACCTTCACCACATTTAAAAGATACTTGGATGTGCACTTGAAGTGCCGTAACCTACATGGCTACGGACCAAGAGCTGGAAAGTGGGATTAGGCTGGATAGCTCTTGGTCGGCCAGCGCAGACACGATGGGCCGAAATGACCTCCTTCCGTGCTGTAAATTTCTATGATTCTATGTATGACCCATACAACCAGTCTGGGTTAGATCCAAACCAAGACACTAAAGAATCAGTTCCTCAAGTCTGGGGGAAATGGTCCCAAGATGGCTGGATACCCAAGCGCACTTGTGTTGGTGGAGAGAGTTGCTGACTTGGCTGGATACAGTAAGTTCCACTTACTTAGCTTATTTAGATGCACTTGAGCCTTGCACTGAAAGCAAATTGAAGGAAAGCACCAGCCTTTAAAAGGACTGTTGTTCAAAACTAAAGGAATGTTGTCACTTAAATGGTTGTTGCTCCTTTATTTCATCATCATCATCATAGGCAGTCCCTCGGAATCGAGGAAGACTTGCTTTCACTCTTAAAATGAGTCCTTAGGTGGCTGAACAGTCCAATAGGAGAACCACAGTCTCTGTCACAGGTAGGACAGACAGTTGTTGATGGAAGGGGTGGGTGGGACAGGTTAGCCGCACGCTCTTTCTGCTGCCTGCGCTTGATCTCTGCATGCTCTCGGCGATGAGACTCGAGATGCTCAGTGCCCTCCCGGATACACTTCCTCCACTTAGGGTGGTCTTTGGCCAGGGACTCCCAGATGTCAGTGGGGATGTTGCACTTTATCAGGGAGGCTTTGAGGGTGTCCTTTTAACGTTTCCTCTGCCCACCTTTGGCCCATTTGTCGTGAAGGTTCATAGCAAGATGAACACACAGAACAGCAATTATGATTGCACTCATTTAATTCAAATGGTGCAACTTATCTTTGTGTAATAACACAAAATAAAGAACACGTCACACTTCCCATGACAGTGGGCCATCTTTCTTGACAAGATAATTTCTGATAATTCCCTTCTGTACTTGACTCAACTTGCAGCCTTTTGCTGCCTGAGTGCCTCACAGCGTTTTTGACTGCCTGTGTCCGCGTGGTGTATCGCTCACTTTTCACATCCAGAAAGGCAAGGATTGCCAGACCTTCTGCCAAGATCACAGAACTAGCCACTCCGCATGTGAGGTGTTTACTGATGACCAAGATCACTAACATTCTAACTATCACCTCCCCCCCCCCCCACCGTTTGTTAAATTTGTATGAATGTATCACACTTTAAAACCTCAGCATTTAATGCAACTCCTTTTTCCAAATCCTGTGTGTAAAAATGATCAAAAGATCCCAAAATGTGACGTGGCGTTTACCCTGTTTTGAAGTTCAAGGCACCCTTCCCAGAAGACAGCTTAACACCCCTAAGCAGGAGATGGTAAGCAACCTGTATGGCGTCTACAGTATCTGCGGGAACTGGAAACAGATGTGGGAAAAGATGGCACATTTGAAGGAACTTGGCACGCTAAAACTAACCATCAGTATCACGATACTGGATCTGTTTGATGGCATCTGAAATACTTTACTTGGCAGCAATATTAAAATATGGGGCAGATGACTAAGGTATGTCTTTTGAAATAGTCTCAAGAGCCTGGTAAAGAGTTGTATATTCAGCTTTCCTCAGAAAGTAGTTGATGCAGTAGCTTTAAATTTCCAATTTCATCAAGATTTACATCAATTATATGGAGTGGAGGGAAGTTAGTAGCAGTTAAGTAGAAGATCAACCATCATTTCCTTATACTTTGAGGGGTGCAGTTTGGCTTTCTGTTCAGCTCCCAAATGAGTCAACCGAGACAGCCTTTTGAAAATTACTTAGCTACCCTCTAAACATGTTTTGGGATCTGGAGACATTGTTTATGACATTCCAGTGTCGCCATCCTGTCTATAGTGCTCTATATCTCAGTTTTAATATTAAAAGCAGTAGCTATAGTTAGTTTGTGGGTGCTGTCCTAAATTTTTGTCAGCCAAGGATTTTATTTGTTGCCATTTCACTCTGCTGAAATGCTAAATGGTCTAAAAAGTTAAATGCAGGAACCTAACCTTCAATTAACATTTTTGTCCCTGTGCCAATATTTTGCTTGCTTGCAGTTATTAATCAGCTCCATTCATTTCAGATCTATGGTTGGCACATTTGTTTTCTGATGACTTTATGCTAGATGAGATTTTAAGTGATCCTATGTTAAACTTTCAACACATCATTTTAAAAGAAGCCCTTTGTAGTGGAAACTGTGCTTGCTATATAGACAGAGATCCCATTTTAGTTTCGTTCACAGTGTGATCATGTCTATAAACCTAAACAAACCCATTCCTGTGGTCACAGTTTTAAACTCTTAGCAATATTAAAGTAAATTAATGTGGTTCATTAGTTTGATAAAGAACTAACTTTCCCATCCTTAGCCCCAGGGAAAACTGATACCCCATCATAATCCCTCAAAGTAAAGATAGCTATTCCTTTCAGTGACTTTCTTTTTTGTCTCAAAGTTCATGATCTGACTTTGTCCATAAATGAGAGACAACAAGTAGAAAAGTGGGAGGAAAACAACTTTGTTCAAGTTACACATTTACCTAAAAGCAAAATGGCTGCCCACCAGTGATCTCTTCAGAATTACTTCAGCAGCTGCATCACCACATTCCAAAGTAAGGCATTGCCACTTCAAACTTAAGCAAGCTTGGTCTACCAAGACCTGACTTAACATTGTGGGAATAGTTGATGCAGACAGACATGTTTAAACTTCAATAATAATAGACAGACATGTTTCAGCTCTGTTGCTTGAAATGATTTAAGTCAACGATAAAATGAGGGGAGTTTTTGGGGCAGCATGGATTCCGCTGGAAGCTTCATCACTCGTTGAGAACTTAATGAGACTGCGACAAAATAAAATGATAAATGTCACAGACCAGCTGGGAAAACTAACCAGAGGGTTTCCCTTCTCTTCTTGTTTTACACTCAGTGATTAAGTAACTGGCTTTGATCGGAGAATGCCTTACGCCAAGACAATAGTTTACAATTTTCAATGTCTGTGTAGAGTTTTGGACCTTTATTAAATTGATTGAAAAAAAACATGAAATAAATTGCAAATACTGTGGGCTTCTACTAAAATGTTGGATAGGGATAGGAATGTAATACAATGAGCTGTGTGCATGATTGGTGTGGAATTGCATCAGGTTTGTATAACAGAATAAGTGTATTCATATAAATATTGACTTAAGTATTTTTACACAATCTGGTACCAGGCTATTAATTTGGAATGCTAAAAGCATAATTGTTAGAGAAGCACTACATAGAATAAGCAAAATAATTAATAAAGGGTTAATAATGAGTCATTGCCAAGTATGAAATATAAAAATGGTCTTTATCAGCTAGGGTAAAACATTCCAGTAGTATATTATGCTGTGCATAATAATTAACAATCCAGCAATATATTAATGTAATTTCCTGTCAGATGTGGAATGTACTTACTTTGAAGATTCTGACATGGTGGATTTAGCTTCTACCAGTTATATATTGTATTTACTTCTTGTTTAGTCTTGCATGACAGAATTACTTGTGTTTAAAACTCAGAGACAGTCTGCCCTGCTTGCTCTGCCTTTCTTGTTCACCTCACACTAAACGGGCAAGAAACAGCAAAGAAAACAATTGCAATAAAGCTAATACACAAATCAGGTGCCACTATGTGTGGCAAAACAAAATGACTTGATACACATGATCAACAAAGTAATGACTTAAAATGCAGACCCAGCAGTCTGCCTTCAGCCCACAAAAATAAAATCATATGAAGTAGTAAATATCCCCAGGGCAGCTACCTGCCTTTAAACTCACATCTAGACCTGCAACACACCCCATTTTTAAATGCAGGCAAGTTGTTGCTGTTTATTGTGTCATTATGTGAACAGAATTGTGCTCCATGATGACTGAAATGATACCCACTTTTGTGAACATGAATAATATCACACAAATGTCCATATAGAATACAGAGACTACAGAAACACGAAAGCAAAATACTGCGGATGCTGGAATAAAAACAGAAAATGCTGGAAATCTCAGCAGGTCAAGCCGCATCTGTGGAGAGGAAGCAGAGTTAACGTTTTGGGTCGATGGCCCTTCGTCAGAACCAGTGTTCAGAAAGAACAGATTCTTAACAAGCACTGAAAGGGGGAGGGGAAGAAAGAACAAAAGGGAAGATCGGTGATAGGTTGGAAGACAGGAGAGATTAGCGAGACAAAAGGGAATATGGCCCAAATTCAAATGGTAATGCCAGGAGTTAGAAAAACATTAGTCAAGATGGGTGTGACTGGCAGGATAATGACCAACTGCCATTAGAGACAAGGAGAGAAAAAAAGAAACAGGCTCTGGGTGGGGGGGGGGGGGGGGGGTGGGGAGCCAAAGATTGGCAGCGGTTACAGTCTGAAATTTTTGAACTCGATGTTGAGTCCAGTAGGCTGTAAAGTGCTTAAACGAAAGATGAGGTGCTGTTTCTCAAGCTTGTGTTGAGCTTCATTGGAACAGTGTAGGAGACCAAGGACAGAGAGATAAGAGTGGAAATGGATTGGAGAATTAAAGTGACAGGCGATCGGAAGCTCAGGGTCACACTTGCGGACTAAATGGAGGTGTTCCACAAAGCAGTCACCCAATCTACGCTTGGTCTCCCCAATGTAGAGGAGATCACATCATGAGCAGCGAATACAGTATACTAAATTGAAAGAAGTACAAGTGAATCGCAGTTTCACCTGGAAGGAGTATTTGGTGCCCTGGATAGTGGGAAGGGAGAAAGTAAAAAGGCAGGTGTTGCATCTCCTGCGCTTGCATGGAAAGGAGCCGTGGGAAGGGGAGAGGTGCTGGACGTGACTGCGGAATGGACCATGGTGTCGCAGAGGGAGCAGCCCCTTTGGAATGCTGAGGGGGGGGGGGGGGGGGAGGAAAGAGAGAGATGTGATTGGTGGTGGGATCAAGCTGGAGGTGGCAGAAATGGTGGAGCATGAACCGTTGAATGTGGAGGCTGGTGGGGTGATAGGCGAAGACAAGGGGAACCCCGTCATGGTTCTGCGAGGGAGGGGATGGGGTGAGAGCAGAGCTGCAGAAAATAGAATGGACATGATCGAGGGCCATGTTGACCACGGCGGAGGGGAATCCTCGGTTGAGGAAAAAGGAAGACAGGTCAGAGGCACTAGTGTGAAAGGTTGTGTCGTCAGAGCAGATGCAATGGAGACAGAGAAACTGGGAGAATGGAATGGAGTCTTTACAGGATGCGGAGTGGGAGGAAGTGTAGTCCAGGTAGCTGTGGGAGTCAGTGGGCTTATAGTGGATTACAGAGACTATAGAAGGTGGCATGGATGATAGAATTTGAAAGTCTGATCCAATTTCTCCTCCTATATTCTTTCCATACCTATGTAGATACCCTTGACAAAAAGGTAGCCCAAGAAGCTAAAGGCTCCAAATCAAACTCAAATAGGGGCAGTGACGGAAACACAGGACAAAAGGGTAGCCCACAAATGGTCTGTAAAAAAACGAATATCATTGCCGAAGTGTGCTGAAATGGAGGGGCTGCTCTTGACCTACATTCAGGAATGATGAGGATAACTATTCTGGAACTTTATCAGCATGAACCGCTCCTCATATTCTTTCCCTCGAGTTTATTAAGGCCATTAATTATAACAACAGTTTTATAATGGTTCTAAGTAGTGTAAGATTTCTAAATCTGGCATTAAATTAACAGTGTAAGGGGTGGTTTGCAGGGGGTCAGCTTTCCCTTCTGACCTTATATGAGCGGTTCCGAATCGCTCCCACACCCTTGGTTCTAGACACTGGAATTATGAAGGGACTGACAGACTTGGACAGACAATCGGTTTCAAGGTAGGAAGCAGGTATGGCTTTATTGTGTTTAAAAAGAAGAAAAAAGGCACACCTTTAATAACACACACAGACCAATACACACTGAGGGGTACAACACATTGAATAAAATGTCAAATTGCAGCCTGTGGGGAAAGGAATACAGCTTAAACTCTAAATGGGGTAAAGAGGAGAATGCAGATACATTTACACAAGTTATCCCAGCCTCCCTCCCCCAATTCCCCAAACTAACTAAGTTATAGCTCTGTGGGTTCAGGGGCCATGCTCACCAATCCCCTTTTTGAGAGTTGCCGGTGAATCGCGGTTTCGGGGTCCGCTGCACTTGGCCTTCTAGCGAGCCGTACCCCGGTCGGAGGAGAGGACTTCGGACTGCGTAGTCTTCGGTTGGGGTGCGTCCGTTGATGCGGTAAGTTGCGCTTTGGATGTATGGGGTAAGTACCCACTTTCTTTGGTTAGGAATAGTTTTAGTTAGTCCTTTTTGATAATTTCTCACCCGTTGGTCATTCCGAAGTAGATTGTAGAGTGGAAATAAAGGTCGATTCTTCAGTTTTTGCTGAGTTGGTTTCGGTTGGTCGTTTCGCTGGTTGTAGTAGCCCGGATTTGTCAATTTGGTTGCTGACAACCTTTCATTTCGTGGGCCTCGTGCTCAGTCAGTTCTTGATGAGTTCTAGTAGTTTCCTTCACTGCTTCATTTCTTCACTCCCCAGCTCCGGCTGCTTGTGTCTGTGTCTGTGTTCCAGTCTATGTGCTGCTCCTTACTGGTCTTTTTTTGTAAAAACTGGGGGATAGATATATTCTAAAAAAAGGCTCCGTTATCTCCCATCAAATCTCTTGGGCTCTGTTTGAACTGTTCTGTCCACTGATTTTCAAATGTCTCCTTTGTCAGCAGTAATTCGATTAGGGTGTGAGAATGTGTTATCACTGGTTTTGCATTGTTTTAGAATTGTCCAGTTTCTTGACCATGATTTCCATTGTGCTTGATTGGGTAATTCGATTATCTCTTAGAGGGTAAATAGTTCCCCCAGACAGTCTGGGGTCTTTAATACACGAATTTGCTTCAGACGTTGGCTCCACCTCCTGTATTTGGTAACTCTTTTTCGCAGCCAAAATGTTGTAGAATCTTAAAATTGATATGCTCCTTCCCATAGATGTTTAGGGGATCTCAAGCTTCTGTAATTTAGGTCCATTTTGAATTCCCTTTCCTATGAGTCCAAACACTGGGGGGGGGGTCTCCATGAATGCATCCCCTTTTATTCCCCGCAGGCTTTGCCTGCCCCTTTAAACTCATTTTAAAAGCCCAGAAAGGGATTCTTCTCCTCTGTAGGGGAAAGATACCTGGAATCTTTGCGAGATATTGGTAAATTCTACAACAGTGAGACTGATTCTTTTAAAATAATTTGGAACAGTTTATTAAAACACACACACAAACACACGTACATTTATCAGCAGTCGGCGGCTATCCTATGGATCTTACTTAGTTACAACAGATACAATAATGATTTATAAAAAGGTATACATCACTTTCTTGAGCTAGTGCTGTTGGGGAGGGGTTAAACTAATATGGCAGGGGGATGGGAACCTATGCAGGGAGACAGATGGAAGTAGAATGGGGGCAGAAGCAAAAGACAGAAAGAAGAAAAGTAAAAGTGGAGGGCAGAGAAACCCAAGGCAAAAAGCAAAAAGGGCCACATTACAGCAAAATCATAAAGGGGCAAAGGGTGTTAAAAAGACAAGCCTGAAGGCTCTGTGCCTCAATGCAAGGAGTATTCGGAATAAGGTGGACGAATTAACTGCGCAGATAGCAGTTAACGGATATGATGTAATTGGCATCACAGAGACATGGCTCCAGGGTGACCAAGGCTGGGAACTCAACATCCAGGGATATTCAACATTTAGGAAGAATAGACAGAAAGGAAAAGGAGGTGGGGTGGCATTGCTGGTTAAAGAGAAAATTAATGCAATAGTAAGGAAGGACATTAGCTTGGATGATGTGGAATCTGTATGGGTGGAACTACGGAATACCAAAGGGCAGAAAACGTTAATGGGATTGTGTATAGACCACCAAACAGTAGTAATGAGGATGGGGACAGCATCAAACAAGAAATTAGGGATGCGTGCAACAAAAGGTACAGCAGTTATCATGGGTGACTTTAATCTACATATTGACTGGGCTAACCAAACTGGTAGCAATGCGGTGGAGGAGAATTTCCTGGAGTGTATTAGGAATGGTTTTCTAGACCAATATGTCGAGGAAACAACGAGAGTGCTGGCCATCCTAGACTGGGTGATGTGTAATGAGAAAGGACTAATTAACAATCTTGTTCTGCGAGGCCCCTTGGGGAAGATTGACCATAATATGGTAGAATTCTTTATTAAGATGGAGAGTGACACAGTTAATTCAGAGACTAGGGTCCTGAACTTGGGGAAAGGTAACTTCGATGGTATGAGATGTGAATTGGCTAGAATAGATTGGCGAGTGATACTTAAAGGGTTGACGGTGGATAGGCAATGGCAAACATTTAAAGATCACATGGATGAACTTCAACAATTGTACATCCCTGTCTGGAGTAGAAATAAAACAGGGAAGGTGGCTCAACCGTGGCTAACAAGGGAAATTAAAGATAGTGTTAAATCCAAGAAAGAGGCATATAAATTGGCCAGAAAAAGTAGCAAACCTGAGGACTGGGAGAATTTTGTAATACAGCAGAGGAGGACAAAGGGTTTAATTAGGAGAAAAGAGAGTATGAGAGGAAGCTTGCTGGGAACATAAAAACTGACTGCAAAAGCTTCTATGGATATGTGAAGAGAAAAAGGTTAGTGAAGACAAACGTAGGTCCCTTGCCATCAGATTCAGGTGAATTTATAATGGGGAACAAAGAAATGGCAGACCAGTTAAACAAATACTTTGGTTCTCTTTTCACGAAGGAAGACACAAATAACCTTCCAGAAATACTAGGGGACCCAGGGTCTAGTGAGAAGGAGGAACTGAAGAATATCCTTATTAGGCGGGAAATTGTGTTAGGGAAATTGATGGGATTGAAGGCCGATAAATCCCCGGGGCCTGATAGTCTGCATCCCAGAGTACTTAAGAAAGTGGCCATAGAAATAGTGGATGCATTGGTGATCATTTTCCAACAGTCTATCGACTCTGGATCAGTTCCTATGGACTGGAGGGTAGCTAATGTAACAACACTGTTTAAAAAAGGAGGGAAGTGAGAAAACGGGTAATTATAGATTGGTTAGCCTGACATCAGTAGTGAGGAAAATGTTGGAATCAATTGTCAATTTTTAAAAGGTGAAATAGCAGCGCATTTGAAAAGCAGTGACAGGATCGGTCCAAGTCAGCATGGATTTATGAAATGGAAATCATGCTTGACAAATCTTCTGGAATTTTTTGAGGATGTAACTAGTACAGTGGACAAGGGAGAACCAGTGGATGTGGTGTATTTGGACTTTCAAAAGGCTTTTGACAAGGTCCCACTCAAGAGATTGGTATGCAAATTCAAAGCACATGGTATTGGGGGTAATGTACTGATGTGGATAGAGAACTGGTTGGCAGGCAGGAAGCAGAGAGTCGGGATAAACAGGTCCTTTTCAGAATGGCAGGCAGTGACTAGTGGAGTACCGCAGGGCTCAGTGCTGGGACTCCAGCTCTTTACAAGGTACATTAATAATTGAGATAAAGGAATTGAGTGTAATATCTCCAAGTTTGCAGATGACACTAAACTAGGTGGCTGTGAGCTGTGAGGAGGACGCTAAAAGGCTGCAGGGTGACTTGGACAGGTTAGGTGAGTGGGCAAATGCATGGTAGATGCAGTATAATGTGGATAAATGTGAGGTTATCCACTTTGGTGGCAAAAACACGAAGGCAGAATACTATCTGAATGGCGGCAGGTTAGGGAAGGGGGAGGTGCAACGAGAACTGGGTGTCATGGTTCATCAGTCATTGAAAGCTGGCATGCAGGTACAGCAGGTGGTGAAGGCGGCAAATGGTATGTTGTCCTTCATAGCTAGGGGATTTGAGTATAGGAGCAAGGAGGTCTTACTGCAGTTGTACAGGACCTTGTTGAGGCCTCACCTGGAATATTGTGTTCAGTTTTGGTCTCCCAATCTGAGGAAGAACGTTCTTGCTATTGAGGGAGTGCAGCGAAGGTTCACGTGACTGATTCATAGGATGGCCGCCTGAGGAAAAGAGTGTTCGAAGACCAGGCCCTCAAATCTACCACCAAGCTCATAATCTACAGGGCTATAGTGATACCCACGCTCCTGTATGGCTCAGGAGGCATAGACCATGTACAGTAGACACCTCAAGTTGATGGAGAAATACCATCAACGATGCCTTCGCAAGATGCTACGAATCCCCTGGGAGGACAGTCGCGCCAACATTAGCATCCTCGACCAGGCCAACATCCCCAGCATTGAAGCACTGATCACACTTGATCAGCTCCGCTGGGCAGGCCACATTGTCCACATGCCAGACACGAGACTCCCAAAGCAAGCGCGCTACTCGGAACTCCTTCATGGCAAACGAGCCAAGGGTGGACGGAGGGAACGTTAGAAGGACACCCTCAAAGCCTCCCTGATAATGTGCGGCATCCCCACCGACACCTGGGAGTCCCGCGCCAAAGACCGCCCTGAGTGGAGGAAGTGCATCTGGGAGGGTGCTGAGCGCCTCGAGTCTCATTGCCCAGTGCATGCAGAAAACAAGCGCAGGCAGCGGAAGGAACGCGTGGCAAACCTGTCCCACCCTCCCTTACCCTCAACGACTGTCTGCCCCACCTGTGGCAGGGACTGTGGCTCTCTTATCGGACTGTTCAGCCACCTAAGGACTCATTCTAAGAGTGGAAGCACGTCTTCCTCGATTCCGAGGGACTGCCTATGGTGATGATAACTATTTCGATGATTCCACTTGTATGATAACACTGATGCGTATCACAGCACACGCATGTAGCACGTGCTATTCGAGTAGATAAAACAGCAGCAAAGAAAAGGCTTAATTTCAGAATAAAGTAAAGTAGCTGATGAAGCCAATGTAGCAGTAAAGCGTACTGACCAGATACTGTTGATGTGTGAAAATTGAAGATGGTTGGCCATCCTTGGGGAAACAGTTGCAACAAAGAAACAGCCCACGAGGCCTGTATTAATATAAATTTCAAACTCAAATAGTATCAATGGTTAATGAGTGGCAACAATTATACGTGACATATAAATGGGCTAGAAATTCCCCAGCCTGTTGTTATTTGATAAATAATGACAAAATAGTGAATAAATAATAAGAAAAATGACCATTTTTTAAGCGGGTAAATTTGGGCACAAAATACAGCTGTCCTTAAAAAAAACGGCGTTGCACGACGATTGGCGTTAAAAACCGTGATGTCGCCAACTTTAGCCCAAGGCCTATCAATGGCAAAAACACAGGCCCTGGGAGGGGAGAAAACACACAAAAAATCTTGCAAAAAACAAAAAAAAAATCAAAATACACAAAACATTTACAAGACCCTTAACTAAGTAATTGCTGCAAAAGAATTAAAAACGTTAACTTACCTTTTTTGCAGGTCTTCCTACTTACCAACGTTTGAGGCTGCAACGCCTGCTATTCTCGTGCGGTTTTTTTCCAAAAATTGGTTCGTCGAATGGCCAAACATAGGAGGTGTGTTTTTTTCCGCATTGCATCAGGGCAATCTGCTTTTTGTCGATGTTTTCAAAACGCCATTCTTAAGGTTTGGGGAATTTTGTGCAATTCAGTTTAGAGACAAAAAAAGCATGTTTAATGCAAATAAATCGCATTAAAACGTGCATTAGGCTTGGGAAATTCTAGTTAAATGAGTGAAAACGAAGATGCCACAACAGAAAAGCTCATCAGCCCACAGCACGGCTGTCAAGATTCTGGAAGAAAAAAATAAATTATGGCAAAAGTTGTGGGCAGAATTTCCGCACTGCCTACCATCTGGTAATAAATTGTTCATATTCAGCCCATCAGTATGACGTAAATGGATTTTGTTGGAATTAGACGACACACATCAGAGCGCGACAGAAACCTATGATCACATCACTACTAAATTCTGCCACCAGATTAAAGCAGTTCAAGGTGTTTTAATTAGGATTAAATGATGGATCTGCATCCTTGAGCAAAACTGCTCTAGTGGTATGGCACTTAAACATGGCACTGACAAAATGAATGACCCTCACTGCATGCCACGGACCTACTGGAAATCCCGGATAAAATAATTAGCATCACACAGAGCTTTCTTGAGTGCCTTGATAGTCATAGATTCAATTGGGTAGAGCTCTGGCAATACTGCTGTAGCAGTGCCCCACTGCAGAACAATGTAGCTGCATTTGCCAGTACTAACACAATGCTAG
Organism: Pristiophorus japonicus; assembly: GCF_044704955.1. Taxonomy (NCBI): domain Eukaryota; kingdom Metazoa; phylum Chordata; class Chondrichthyes; family Pristiophoridae; genus Pristiophorus; species Pristiophorus japonicus. The sequence goes on from NC_091990.1 coordinate 149,600,753, forward strand.
GTGGTAAAGCAGAAATTATTCAGCATCCTCAAGGTAAACATCAGACGACGTGAAATGGGATTGTCTCCATAATAGGATTAAATTAGTAGTTAGAGATGTAATTGAAGAAGTGAATGGTTTCGAACATTTTTAGACATTTATGAACAAACTATACAGTAGGTGCAGCTACTCAACCAAGAAGAATTGCTAGAATGTGATGAAGCGCTGGATTTGACAGCTAACTTAAATTGGGATGTATATTAGAAGCTAGTGGGTTGCAAGTTCAAACAAGACAGAGTGCTGTGTGGAATCATTGTGAGGCAGTTCATGCTTATTTCTTTGCAACTTCAGAGGGAGAAAGATTTTAAAAAAAGGAAAGAGAACAACATATGGCGTACTGTTAGTGAGACTGCACTCTCATGATTTCAGTCAGAATTTAGGCATAATACGCAATGTTCTTTATGAATTGTCTGCACTCAAAATGAATGCAAGAGCAATAAATCACACTTATTTATCAGGACAACCTACTGAGACGTACAATGTGAGTCATAGAGACCATGAAGCTAAAACCAGGCACTGGAATTGAAAGTTAGAGCAAGAGAGTTATCTGAAAAGTGAAATTTTCAGGGGCAAAATTCAGTAGTGCCCGTTTGGGGCGTTAACTTTTAACTTTTTGAAAAGTTACTGTCCAGCAAGATGGGCTGCTAAATTCTGGAAAATTGGGCGTTTTCGCCTCAGGAAGGAAGGGGGGGCAATATTTGAGGCGCTAATAGCCTCAGTGGGGCATTGCTACAGCGCTATTGCCAGAGCTCTACGCAATTTCAAGTGACTTTCATTCAGCAATCAGCAGCCACGAGCTCATTCCAGTTCTTAAAGGGGATGTTGTTTCAGGCAGAACCTGTTCATTTTCATTATTACTGGACTTCACTCAGAGCTGGAAGCAACTTCTGACATGGCTGTTCCAAATCCTGCTATAAGGGCCACTCGCTTCAATGAGGTGGCATTGGACACATTGGTCGGGCAGTGGAGAGAAGGAGGGATGCACTATTCCCTCCATCTGGGAGAAGGCTAACGCCGCAGGTTTTTTAGGACCAGATGGGGAGATGTGGACACGAAGGTGTCGGCCAGCACCGTAGTTGACAGAAGTCCAACAGAGTGCCGGAAAAAATACAATGATCTCAGTCAGGTGGTCAAGGTTTGCACCATTCATGTATATGTTTCCACCACTCTTACATACCAGCCTCTGTCTGTGTAGACTCTGCAAACCAGCATTTAACCCAACAATCAACCACCAAACATCTGTAGCTACTCATAGTCACATCCTCATTTCATGCCTTGCCTGCATTCACAGCTTTTCAACAAAGACAGGCATATCTTCCACATACATAGCTGGACTCTTACTCACAAGTTATTTTCTTTTGCAGACCACGGTGGCACATAGCAGAAGGGAGCAGCAGCAGACTGGAGGGGATGAAGCTGAACTGCATGAGCTGAGTGACCTGGAGGAGCGAGTGCTGCGGTTCATTGGCCCGCAGGTGGGGGGCGCCATGGCCGGCAGAGATGTTGAGCCCGGTGGGGGCAACAATGGTATCTTTATCCCCTCTTCTCATCGCTCCTCCCACTTAAACCAGGAGGCTTTATCACTGTCCAGCTCCTCATACTGTCTGCCTTCCTTGCTCCATTCCTGCCTCCCTGCCCTCACCTTAACGTGACTCTTGTGCCATTTGTGCTTTCAGATAACCATGAAGCAGATGAGCAGCCTATGCCTGAGCCCCCCACCAACTGAGTCACGAGGTAGAAGAGGGCGATGAGGAGGAGGAGAGGTAGGAGGTGGAGCCAAGCATTGCTTCTCAGCCGCAGGCACCAGCTCAGGTACTGGCACTATGCGATCCTTAGAGCTTAGGTTAGTAGAGGGGTCTGCACTGGGTGGTGCACCGGGGCCTATCGGGCTGCAGCACGGTCAAGGGGAAAGGGAACCTCGGGAGCCATCTCCCCGGAGGGCAAGTTCGCACGTGAGTTTTGCTGCACAGGACTCAGATGAGGACTTCGATGGGGAGGCTTTCACACAAAGGGTGATGGCCCGGCCTGGAAATCGGCGCGGTCCTGGCCTGTAAAACCATCAGCAGGCCAGGGCCATTAGAGGGAGCAGCGTGCGGAGACATACCACTGCAGGGAGCCATGCGTGCTGCTGCAGGAGGGCGACGACTGCAAAGCCAGGTCGCTAATTGCAGTGCGGGCAGGCACAGCAGGAGGGGCGAAGGAGCAGCAGGAGTTGTAGAGGGAAGTGACCGGGGCCCAGGAGTGGCGTGAGTTTGGGGCCCAGAAGAGGATAGGGCCCAGGGGCAGCACGGGTCAGCCCACACTGCAATATGTGTGCGCGCGCTAGGTCCGTGCAGCAGACCTTGCCACTGGACCAAGAGCTAGCTCTGTCAAGCCCGTGTGGTGGCTGGTGTGCAACAATCACCACACGTTAAAAAAATCCACGCACAGTATCTTCCACCCTTCAAGATGTAGTTCAGGATCCGGAATATTAGGTCCTTCATTGAAACACCTGTCAACTTTTTGTCATGAAAGCAAGTCATCCTCGCTTCGAGGGACTGCCTATGATGATGATGATGGCCATGCATTCCGACATGATTGGTGCAATGGCAAGGGTACCCGAGAGCCTCTCGTCAGTGGTAAGGAGCGTGGAGGAGTCCGCCTCCAGCATTGCACAGAGCTCTGTGCACACCACAGAGTCCATCATTGCAGATGATGGTGGACTCCCAGAGAGACCGTGTGGATCCAGACCTCATTTCACGTGTCATGGGCCCTCCCGAGTGGGGCGCTACCAGAAGGAGCGGGTGCCACCTGGTAGTACCTCCACAAAAACCAAGGCCAATTTCGCTGGGAGCAATCTCCCGAGCGAAAACAGATTTGCACTGCCAGAGGCACTAACAGCAGGCGCACAAGAGGCCAATCGAAGATTGGGCTGCCGCTGGCATTGCAGCGGCCCTTGGGTAAATGAGGGGGGCAACTGGGAAGCGGGGTCGATCAGGTCTGGGGAGTAGCAGTGGGCAGGGAGATTCAGCGGTGGCCAGGGAGAGGAGCAGAAGTGATTGGGGGTAGGGGGCGGTGTGGTAGTGGTGATCAGGTTGCTCCATGGTTTCTTGCTGCTCTTGCGCAGTGTGGAACAAAGCACTTCAAGGTACAGCACATGCTGGAGAGTGATGACTGCGAAGAGGACAACTGGATTGGGGGCCAGGAGTGGCATGAGTTCAGGGCTCAGAAGAGGCGAGGGCCCAGGGCCAGCCCACACTGCAATATGTTTGCGTACTAGGTCCATGCAGCAGAGCTGGTCTCCGGTCGTCTTGGTTAATCCTTGCCACTGGACCAAGACCTGGCTCTGTCAAGCCCATGTGGTGGCTGGTGTGCAACGGCCGTCACACGTTAAAAAAAAATCCAAGCACAGGCATCTTCTACCCTTCAACATATAGTTCGGGACCTGAAATATTAGGTCCTTCACTGAATCACTTGTGAACTCATCCCTTTTTGGTGTGGAATCAAGTCATCCTCGATACGAGGGAGCACCTATGATGATGGTGGTAGTGCTGACAATTAGGAAAGTGATGGCCAGTAGCGGCCCGCATTTCTTTTCTTGTGAGGTCGGGAGGAGCGCTCTTACTCCATCCAGCTCTACATTCAGGTATGTATATTTTAAAAACTTACTTTGTTGGTTGCGGCATGTCGAGCTGGTATTGCCAAGTGCAGCCAGCATTGACTGCCTCAGGGCAAACCAGGGACCGCAAGTAGGTGTGAGGCCCCTTATTTGTTTATGCAAAGGGACTAATGCCTGTTTCAGGTGTGCACACTGCATGCAAATTTTTTTGGCTTTTACCAATATGGTGGGCGGTGCACTTCTGGCAAGTAAGAGTGTGCTCTTCCTGCTCGTTATATTGGAGGCTTAGAGGGCCGTTGAGCACCCGGAAAATGGACACTGTTCAATCGAATTTCTTGGCTGTGAACTTAAAAATCGCCCGACATTTCTGTGGCGCCAATGAGGCACATGTCTTCCCTGACATCAGTCACACTTCATGAGGCTTCAGTCCGTCCACGGAGTCCAACTGATTCTGAAGCCCTAACTGCAATCGGAGATCTACAGATAACACCAGAAGGCCAATGCTCTGAGTACATGCTGACAGCAGGGAACCGCATCTGCTGGCTGTAATATTGGGAAGACCAAAGCCATTGCTTTTGGTCCCCACCACCAACTCCATTCCCGAGACACGGACTCCATCCCTCTCACCAACCAGACTGTTCGCAATCTTAGTGTCATCATTGACCCTGAAATGAGCTTTCAACCACATATCCGCAGCATAACTAAGACCGCTTATTTCCACCTCCGTAACATCACCTGTCTTTGCCCTTGCCTCAGCTCATCCGCTGCTGAAGCCTTCATCCATGCCTTTATTACCTCTAGACTGGACTATTCCAAAGCACTCTTGGCTGGCCTTCCACATTCAACCCTACATAAACTAGAGGTGATCAAAAACTCAGCTGCCCTAACTCACACCAAGTCCTACTTACTTATCACCTCTGTGCTCGTTGACCTATATTGGCTCCCGGTCAAGCAACGCCTCGATTTCAAAATTCTCATCCTTATTTTCAAATCCTTCCATTGCTTTGTCCCTCCCTATCTCTGTTATCTCCTCCAGTTCCCCCCCCCCCTCCGAAATGTCTGCACTCCTCTAGTTCTGCCCTCCTGAGCATTCCTGATTATAATTGCTCAACTATAGGTGGCCATGCCTTCTGTTGCCTAAGCCCCAGGTCTGGAACTCCCTGCCTAAACCTCTCCATCTCTCTCTCTCTCTTTCCTCCTTCAAGACACTCCTTAAAACATACCTCTACCTGCACTAATTTCTACTTATGCAGCTCGGTGTCAAATTTTTCTCTCATAATACTCCTGTGAAGCGCCTTGGGACGTTTCGCTACGTTAAAGGTGCTATATAAATACAAGTTGTTGTTGTTGCAAATATTGGGAAACTGTGGTTCGTTAGTACACGCAGCCAATGGGCAAGGTTCCCTACGGCAGCATGTGCTCACAAAATCAGCCTTCAGAACGTATATTCACATGCAGTCACTGCAGACCCTTATGGAAGTTCCTTTGAACTCTTGAGTAACTGGAACTTGCTCTGTCGCTAATGGTTGCTCTAATTTCATGCAGAATCATGCGCACTTGCTTGCACAGTTTATGTTGTAACGTTTGGTTAAAATTAACAAATGTATTTAAGTTTCAAAACCAAACTGTTTATTTAAAATTGCTACATTGTAAATTATAGATCAGGTACCAACCTTGGCTCAGTGCTAGCACTCCTGTCTCTGAGTCAGAAGGACGTGGGTTCAAGTCCCACTCCAAAAACTTAGGCACGTAATCCGGGTTTAACACTTCAGTGAACCACTGAGGGCATGCTGCACTCTCAGAGGTGCTGTCTTTTGGAGGAGATATTAAACTGAGGCTCTACCTGCTGTGCAGGTGAACGCAAGAGATCCTGTGGCACTATTTGAAGAAGAGCAGAGAATTCTCCTGCTGTCCTGGCCAATATTGATCAATCAACATCACTTCAAAAAAAAAACAACAGATTATCTAGTAATTTATCATATTACAATTTGTGGTACCTTGCTGTGTGCAAATTGGCTGCTGTTTCACAATACAACACAGAACACTAGTTGCTTCATCTATTTCCAACTCGTGTTGTTTAGCAACGTCAGCTAACACCCCTAATTGTTAAATTGTTTTGTTTACTTGATAGACTTTCTACTGTGTATGATATATATATATCATACACAGTAGAAAGTCTCTCTCTCTATATATTATATATGACTTGGTTATTTCTTTGTTAAATGTATTTGCTTAATGGCTTTTTACTTAAGGCAAGGTCTAAAGGTCTGAAGTGACCCATGCGGATTCTCCCCTCCCAACCGCCAATCTGAAGTCTGTCCCGCAATCGAGATTACCGGGGATTATCCCCAAGTGCTGTGGCCTCCTGCCACTGTTTTTCCGCCCAACAGCCAGCCAACTTGCCAATCCGGCCAGCAAACAGATGAAAAGAAATTTGGCAGAACCTCCACATATCTGGGCTTTGCCAGGTTTCCCCACTCTATTGTCTCTCCCCCCCACCCCCCTACAAATATCGGGACCCTTATCTGTTAATTACATTTAGCTATTAGTGAATAGTGCATTACATTTTCAGACCCCACTTTACGTTAAAAAACCATTAAGCAGTTTTATTTAACAAAAGGCCTTCAAGAAAATAACTAATAGTTTTGTACTTACTATGGGCCCAAGTTTCGAGCCGCGCCTAGAACGGCGCAGTCCCGACCTGGATGCCTGTTTTTCGTGCCACAAAGTGCGCCTAAAAAAAACCTCCGTATTCTCCACCTCCCTGCAGGTCCTCTGGCCCTCGGCGCAGCGCAGCAGGAGCTGTAGGGGGCGGAGCCAGGTCCCTGCGCTGAAAACAGTGCCGGGTCCTCTGCACATGCGCGCTACAGTGGGCACGCAAGTACAGTAGCTCCAGGCGCCCGAAACTGTGTGGGAGGGACCCGAAGCACGCAGCCCCTAGCCCTGGCCGAATGGCCTCACTGGGGCTGCGTGAATAAGGCTCCTCCCACGGCCAGCTCCTGCTTCCTCCCGACCCGACTCGACTCCCGCTTCCCGCCTCCAGACCGGACCCAACCCGACCCGACTCCCGCTTCCCCCCCCCCGCCCCCGGACCTGACCGGACCTTACTCCCGCTCCCGCGCCCCCCCCCCCCCCCGACTGGACCCGACCCGACTCCCGCTTCCGCTCCCCCCCGACTGGACCCGACCCGACTCACGCTCCCGCTCTCCCCCACCCCCGACTGGACCCGACCCGACTCCCGCTCCACCCCACCCCCGGACCCGACTCGACCCGGCTCCCGGTCCCCCCCCCCCGACTGGACCCGACCCGACTCCTGCTCCCCCCCCCGCCCCCGCCCCCGGACTGGATCCGACCTGACCTCCCTCTCCCTCCCTCCCCCCGACCTGAACCGAACCGACCTCCCTCCCACCACCCCCCACCGACCCGACCCGACCCAACGCCACCTACCTGTAAGTCTGGTGCTGGGGACGGGCCCTGCCCGAAGTCTCGGGCCCGGCCCGTTCAGCCTCCCTCCCCCTTCTCCTTTCCCCCCCCCCCCAATCTCCTTCCCCCCCATCTCCTTCCCCCCCATCTCCTTCTCCCCCCATCTTCTTCCCCCCCATCTCCTTCTCCCCCCCATCTCCTTCTCCCCCCCATCTCCTCACCCCCCCATCTCCTTTCTCCCCCATCTCCCCTTTATCCCCTTCTCCCCCCTCCCCCTTCTCCCCCATCTCCTCCATCCCTCCCCCTTCCCTCCCTCTGCTCCCCCCCTCTCTCCCTCTACCCCCCTCCTCCCCCTCCCCTCGCTGTCAGAAACACAGACACTGACAGACAGAGAATGAGAGACACACACAGACAGACAGAGAGATAGAGACACTGACAGAGACACACTGGGGGGGGGGGGGGCATCCCAGCACGCTGTTGGAGGGCTCCCGGTGCTGCAGTCGGTAAGTAGAAAATGTTTTAGTTATTGATTTTAAAAAAAATATTATTTCTTATTAATTTTTTTTGATTGATTTATTGGTTGATTTATTGATGTATTTATCATTTATTATTGATGATGGCTCTTTATTTGTAAAACTGAAGTGTTTAATGTTTGTAAACTTATCTTTAACCCCCCCATTCCCTACGCCTGATTTGTAACCTACGCCTGATTTTCTAAAGTGTAGACAAGGTTTTTTCTAGCGTACAAAAATCTTCACTTACTCCATTCTAAGTTAGTTTGGAGTAAGTTTTCACTGACGAAACTTTGAAAACAGGCGGAAGTGGCCGGACACGCCCCCTTTTGAAAAAAAAATTCTGTTCCAAAGTGAAACTGTTCTAACTGACTAGAACTGGAGCAAACTAAATGACGAGAATTCCGATTTCTAAGATGCTCCGTTCTACACCAGTTGCTCCTAAAAATCAGGAGCAAATCATGTGGAAACTTGGGGCTTATGACTGGAGTCAGGGAAAGCACCAAACCAAGACGAGTTAGACATACTTCATTCTAGTCACACTCCCTTAGGGTTTTAGTTACTTCCCCAACTACCCTCTTGGCATTATAATATTTGAAGATTTGTTAGCATCATGTTTTGCACATTCTGCTCTGTCCATTACCAGTGCTCTATTGACACCTTCGATCTCTTCCTTGACCTGTTTCTATATAATCTTATACGAGTTGTCATCCTATTCCTTCTCCTTACACGGGAGATGTTCTGTTGTTTTTCTTTGTCCCCCTTTTAATTTCTCTATTCGACCATTTGGAGCATTTTTTGTTTACTTCAGCACTGTTGAACTTAGGTATGTACTTCTCCTGAATGCCCCATAATTTTGAACATTGAAAATAGTCAACTATTCAAAAATGGTGGTAACGTAAAAATTAATTACATTTAAAATATGGTATTACTTAGAATTCCAGACTCTTATTTTGAGTAACAGTCATAATGCTTACTTTATTTCTGCCTGGGGGGAAAAAGAATCAATTTAGCATTTGAAACCTAATGCTCCCTAAAGAAATAGAGGGTCTTTGTTTGCCAAATGTGCACTTATAATATATCCAATGAAAGACAACCTATCCAATCACTCTACTAAAAGTAAATTCTTCCCCAGATGAGAATGGGAATAACTATTCCCTTTCCCATTCCTTTTTGATCATGGTCATCAATTTACAAAGAATCTCTGATGAGAGCACATTATCTGGGATATGGATGTGCTGACCAAAGATTGGCCTCTTAGAATATTACACAGCTCTTATGCAATAAAATCACAATTATAGTTTATGAACTGGAAACTAAAAAGGATCTATCATCAAAGATCTATTTGATAAAACTATGATCCGACAGCTACTTAATTAAGAAATAATTAACCATCTGTAAAAGCTTTTTCAAATACCTTCAGCGACAGCAATATAGGGCAATTATACTCCAGCCTGTTAGTCTATAACATAATGTTCCCAAATATCATCTGGTATAGATATTTTATAAATATCTTAATTCAGCTCCACTTACCAATCACTCTGCTGGAAAAGCTAAGAGGGTAGAAAGACTTGTGGATTGATGGCTTACCTGGTGAACAGTGAACAATTACCATATTTTTATGGTATTTCATGAAATTGGATATACATTCATCAAAATATCTTTCAACCATATATGTTTCTAGTCCTTGGGATATGTCAACCTATATTATCTCTTCACAGAAATTGCACTCAATTCATGTTGATGCTATTAATCCTTATTGAACATGCAACTTTGAGACGAGCATGGCTGCCAATCTCCATAATGTGATGAAACAGATGGCTTTAACTACAGCCTATAAGGAAACATGTGTCAAAAGACTAGTTTTCAGACGCCCCGATTTTAAGCTGGGGCACGTGTGTGTTGCACAGGGGCTGAGGCAGGAGGGAAGCACCCCCAATGGCCGTAGTATGAGGCTCATGGCATTTTAACCCGCGGTTGTCATTTAAATGTCAGAAACGGGGCTCTCAACTGAAGTCTGCGGGAATGGTGCTTTGGCCGGTGGGCGGGAGTAGGAAATCATGCAGCTGCAGACCGCTGCTGTGGACCAAAGATAAATGACGAGGTGGCTGTCCAAAGTAATCATATTAACAGGAAGAGGAAAGGATTTGGGGACCAGAGGAGGTCCAAGGATTCCTTGTGGGGCCCAGAGTAGCACTTCTGCTGATCTTCGACCACATCAATTTTAGCAAACACAGCTTAAAATAAAATACCTGGTCCTCTTTTGGTCCTTGACCCTGTCTGTCCCCAGCTTTCCTTGTCAGCTTCGGAAATGGCCGTCACAGCCGCGATCCCGAGTTAAAATCTCATTGGGGTCAATTTACATTATTGGGGCCTTGCATTTCAATATTAAAGAGGGCTCCATGTATCTGCAGCAGGGGGCCTCGGCAGAAATTTTCCGGGGTAGTAGCGGGCGCAATTGGAGGTGGGTCGGGTGGGAAAGTTGTTATTTTTGGGAGCGGGTCGAGATCCTGCTGTCATCCCGCTCCCTTGCGCCTTTCCCACAGGCGTATCTATCAGCACAAACCCGACCTGACCAGCAGAGACGGGTGACCCAATTTAAGTTATTCATCATCATCATCATCATAGGCAGTCCCTCGACGCAAGGGTGACTTGCATCCACGCCAAAAAGAAATGAGTTCACAGATGTTTCAATGAAGGACCTAATATTCCAGATCCCGAACTATATCATGAAGGGTGGAAGATGTGTGTGCTAGGATTTTAACGTGTGGTGGCCGTTGCACACCAGCCACCATACGGGCTTGACAGAGCTAGATCTTGGTCCAGTGGCAAGGATTACCCAAGACTAACTGGAGACCAGCTCTGCTGCACAGATCGCGCGCCCACACAGATCGAAGTGTTGGCTGGCCCGTGCTGCCCCTGGGCCCTCGCCTCTCCTGGGCCCCAGACCCTTAGGAGTGGTTTTAATCTTACCGTTTACATTTAGCTGCATGGCCACGGGAAACACGCTGCTCGGGAACCACGTCTGTCAACCTGAGGGGTCATTGCTTCAGCTCATTAGTTGACAGCATCAAATGTACAAGAAAAGCTCCCACCTGACAGATGATTACTTTTCTCAGCAGAAGCTGTTTCTCACTATATTCCCTATACAGATTCTGCCGACTGCAGTCTTTCCAGCAAAGTCTTCATCCAGTCTCACCTCATTGGAAGGGCCTCTCTCACCATTGACAGATCGCTTCGGTCATATCTACTTCACCTACCTTCTATTCCATCAGCATGGATGCCATTTATACTGTCTCACATTTCTCCTCAGAATCTGACCACAATGAGCCCCAACATCAGCAGCACCAGGCATACTAGCAGCACCAACAACATCACCACCAACAACCTTCTCCTCGACCGCCTCATGCTGCACAGGACAGATGGCATATTGCTGCCCAGGAGGCCACGGATGGCCTCATCGTGGCCAGGCTTACTTTACTTGATGATGTACACCCATATGGTTGCCACATGACGCGCCAGGTTGGCAAATCTGTTTTGGGTTTTTTTGACTTATAACTAACAGAATAGATAAGGGAGAACCAGTGGATGTGGTGTATTTGGATTTTCAGAAGGCATTTGATAAGGTGCCACACGAGGTTATTAAACAATATTAGGGCTCATGGGATTGGGAGTAATATACTACCATGGACTGAGGATTGGTTAACAGACAGAAAACAGAGAGTAGGAATAAATGGGTCATTTTCGGGTTGGCAGGCTGTAATTAGTGGGGTGCCACAAGGAACGGTGCTTGAGACTCAGCTATTTACAATCTATATCAATGATTTGAATGAGGGGACCAAATATAATATATCCAAGTTTGGTGATGATATAAAGCTAGGTGGGAATGTAAGTTGTGAGGACGATGCAAAGAGGCTTCAAGGGGATTATAGACGGGCTAAGTAAGTGGGCAAGAACATGGAAAATGGAATATAATGTGGAGAAATGTGAAGTTATCCACTTTGGTAGGAAAAATAGAAAAGCAGAGTATTTTTTTTAAATGGTGAAAGATTGGGAAATGTTGGCATTTAGAGGGACCTGTGTGTCCTTGTACATGAATCACTGAAAGTTAACATGTAGGTACAGCAAGCAATTAAGAAAGCAAATGCTTTGTTGTCCTTTATTACAAGCAGATTTGAGCATGAGTAAAAAATCATCTTACTACAATTATATAGGGCCCTGGTGAGACCGCACCTCAAGTATTGTGTATAGTTTTGGTGTAAGGAAGGATATACTTGCCACAGAGGGAGTGCAATGAAGGTTCACCAGACTGATTCTTGGGATGGGGGTGGGGTGGGGGTGGGGGTGGAGGGGCGGGGAGGTTGTGCTATGAGGAGAGATTGAGTAGACTAGGCCTAAATTCTTTAGAGTTTAGAAGAATGAGAGGTGATCTCATTGAAAGACACAAAATTCTTACAGGGCTTGACAAGGTAGATGCAGGGTGAATGTTTCCTCTGGCTGTGGATGCTAGAACCAAGGGCCACAGTCTCAGAATAAGGGGTCAACCATTTAGCGCTGAGATGAGGAGAAACTTCTTCACTTACAGAGTGGTGAATCTTTGGAATTCTCTACCCCATTGGGCTGTGGAGACATGGGGATGGATTTTCGGCTTTGATGATTTTGGGGCAGTAAAGTTTGCACCTCAGTAAGTAACATTGGGCAGCTGGGCCCGAGTCAGGGGGCACAGCGCTAAGGGAGGTGATGTACACCTCTCTTGGGCGCTAGGATGGGAATTTCCCGAGCTAAAGAGCCAGGCCAGGAGCGCTCTAAGAGATGCCTGGGAGGGAAACAAAACCTAAAAAAACCCACAAAAAGATTCCCAAACCTTTGCCCACACCACTACAACAAAAGAAAAAACAGTCCCACTTACTCTTACCTTAGGACAGCATTACTTACCACTCTGCAGTCGGTATCGTTGGACCGCCTGAATTCCCAGGCTTTCACTGCGGGGCACGCTGCGGATTGGGCTGAAATCAAAACTCATGCTGGTGTCGCAACCAGGGGCTTGGCACACTGGGCGGTAATGCTCCGCACCGCCACAAAACCAGACCCGAGGATCCCTGGAGGGCGCTGGAGGCTGACCGCCCGCCCAGAAGACCTCACCGCCGCTCCGTGGCACAAAACGGAGCGCAGAAGACCCGAAAGTCCAACCCTCAGTCTTTGAGTATATTCAAGGCAGAGATCGATAGATTTTTAGATATTAAAGGAATCAAAGGATATGGGGATAATGCCGGAAAATGTTGAGGTAGAAGATCAGCCATGATCTTACTGAATGGCAGAGTATGCTTGAGGGGCCGAATGACCTGCTCGTGCTTCTAATTCTTATGTTCTTATGATTGCACTAGGATGAGGGTGAGTGTGAGGGGTGGCTGGTGAGATGGGGATTTGATAATGTAGATAGAGAGAGATAGGTAGAGGTGCAAGGTATGTTGGTGTGAGTAAGAATGTACAGGGGTAGGGTTGGGAATGTAGAGTGATGGGGATGTGATGAGAGACACAGCAGGATCAAGTTGAGTGTGGCTTTGTACTCACGTTTCCTGATCTAATGAGATCATTGAAATGTTTGCAGCATAGCACTCAGGTCCTCCTGAGCACATGCCTGCTGGTGCCCTCCTCTGCAATCTCCAACCAGGCTGTTTTGATCTCCTAGGGAAGTTTCTTCTGCCCATCGGAAGGGAAGAGAACCTCCATGCTTGCTGTGACTCCCTCCATAAGTATATGGAGGAAGACATGGAAGAACCTGGGTGCAGCCTCTGCCTCTGTGCAGTCATTGTCCGTGTTTGCAGCACTCCAGTGCTGTAGTGCACTGACAGCTGTATGTTACAATGACATTTAAATCCAATAAGGCCATGTTCCCTTTAAAGATCCCGGCTGAAAACCTGTCATTGATGACGTCACCAGACCCGCACCATTTAATAGGGCTGGGTAATGCATAGGGCAGGATTAATAGGCCTTAAGAGAAATAATTTTCAACAGCGGGATGGAGCCAGCAGCGGGGTCACGACGGGCCAAGGCCACTGCCCACACCGGACCCACCCAGGTAAACAGATTTCCGGCCCTCAATACTTCTGAAAACCTGAGAGTTAAAATGGTGATGGGTACAGATGCGTCAGGAATGCCCACCGCCATTTTAACTCCCTATCTGCACCATTCTCCCAAAATGGGCAGAGTTAAAATCGAGGCTACATGACCTGATCTTCTAGCATTTTTGAACATACTAGTATCTTTCAAACCCTAGACTTGAATTATGTGGTTCTTTCTACGTTAACTCAGGAAAAACTTGCATGCTTATTAGATATAGTAAAACATTCAAGCTTATCAAATAACAACAATATTTTTTAACCACAATGTTGTGGCATTATTATAGAATTTGCACAAACATATAAAACCGATCTAGAAAAGTTAAATCCTAAAAAGGAGAAATATTGATTTCTCTGGTATGCTGTATTTGTGTCTCCTTCACCTTCTTTAAGCCTCCCCATCCTATGCAATATTTCCGAGGCCAAGAAGATGATTCACCTTGTGATCTTCCCTCTTTTCCTGTGGGACATTAGCTGATTTATGTGCCTCCCTCAAATGGCACATCTGAGATAGCAAACGTACTGCTTGAGACACTGTGTGCACTAACCTCTATCTTAGTACTCCATGGCACAGCGCGTTGATGCTATCGTTCTCTACTGGGCTGGGTGAATTTCTCCACAAGTAATATCTTCATAATAATTTTGATCAGAGTGATATTAAAAAGAGATATTCCAAAACAAATTGAGGTTTGAATCTTGCATGAATCCAAGGAAAATTAAAAATAGCAGAGCAAAACACTAAGTAATTATACTTCAAAAACCACACTGAAGAAAGCAGTTTTGAATTCACTTGTTACTCAGTTGGGAGGACACATATGGTTTCTTCTTGCATCAACAAGGGAAAATTCTGTATTTTAGATCATTCAATTTTTCAATAGCTGGAATTAAGATGGAAATAGACTTCTCTTACCCAACTTTAACAGGACTAGGGCAGAGGTTGTTATAATCAAATTATACATGGCCAAAGCATTATTACATATGCAGCACCTTTAAAGATGGGACATCTGTTCAAGTCATTGTATGGACAATGTGCTCTATTATATTCTTGATTCACAACTGTCCCCAGGGGCCTTTGAACTGGTTCAGTTCAATTCCATTCACTTTTGAATGGGTCAACATCATTTCACCCATGACTCTCACCAAGAAATTCATGAATTATGGTTATCTCTTGTAAAAAAATAGCGCTACGTGAAAGTATCTCATCAGTTTCCTGCTGGAATTTTCCCATAACAGCAACATGAATGACTATTTTAATCCATTTACAAAGTTTCCCTGGGGATTCCAAAGTTAGATCAGGAGACTGGTAGAACCCCTGCAGAATTTCAGAGCCATGTACTGTAAAGTGTATTATAATTCCGTGTGGACTGATTCTACCATCATTGTTTACTGTACCATTAGCTGCTGCATCATGCTATTTCTATGCATCTTATATGAAAATAAATCTGAATCTTAGCCTGAATATAATGGCCTTTTGGAAGAAGACGGGAAAACATCACACACAATGTCCACATCAATACATGATGTTCAGTGCATTGTACTATAATTTAGAAGTTATTGATTTTTCATTCATTCATGGGATGTGGGCATTGTTGGCAAGGCCAGCATTTATTGCCCATACCTAATTGTCCTTGAGAAGGTGGTGTTGAGCTGTCTTCTTGAACTGCTACAGCCTGTATAATGAAGGTACTCCCAATTTTTGTTGAGGGATTTCCAGGATTGTGGCCCAGCGATAATGAAGGAACAGCGTGTGTGACTTAGAGGGGAACATGGAGGTGGAAGTGTTCCCATGAGCCTGCCGTCCTTTTCCTTCTAGGTGTTAGAGGTTGTGGGTTTGGGAGGTGCTGTAGAGGAAGCCTTAGCAATGCATCTTGTAGATGGTACACACTGCAGCCACGGTGCACCGGTGGTGGAGGGAGTGATGGGGAGCTAATCAAGTGGGCTGCTTTGTTCTGGATGGTGTCGAGCTTGTTGTTGGAGCTGCATTCATCCAGGCAAGTGGAGAGTATTCCATCACACTCCTGATTTGTGCCTTGTAGATGGTGGAAAGGCTTTGAGGAGTCAGGTGGTGAGACATTTGCCGCAGATTACCCAGCCTCTGACCTGCTCTTGTAGCCATTGTATTTATGTGGCTGATCCAGTTAAGTTTCTGGTCAATGGTGACCCCCAAGGATGTTGATAGTGGGGGATTCAGCAATGGTAATGTTGTTAAATGTCAAGGTGTGTTGTCTCCTTTTGGAGATAGTTATTGTCTGGCACTTGTGTGGCACGAATATTACTTGTTGCTGATCAACCCAAGCCTGAATGTCGTCCAGGTCTTGCTGTATGTGGGCCTGGACCGCTTTATTATCTGAGAAGTTGCGAACGGAACTGAACATTGTGCAATCATTAGCGAACATCCCTACTTCTGACCTCGCGATGGCGGATAAGTCATTGATGAAACAGCTGAAGATGGTTGGGCCTAGGACACTGCCCCGAGGAGCTCCTGCAATGATGTCCTAGAGCTGAAATGATTGCTCTCCGACAATCACAATCATCTTCCTTTGTATGACTCCAGCCAGTGTGCAGTTTTACCCTGATTCCCATTGGCTTCGATTTTGTCACCTCTGGAATTGAGCTCTTTTGTCCATGTTTGGACCAAGGTTGTAATAAGATCTGGAGCCAAGTGCTTCGAGCACAACCCAAACTGAGCATCGGTAAACAGGTTATTGGTGAGTAAGTGCCGCTTGATAGCACTGTCGATGACACCTTCCATCACTTTGCTGATTTTGGAGGGTAGACTGATGGAACGGTAATTGGCTGGATTGGATTTGTCCTGCTTTTTGTGGACAGGACATACCTGGGCAGTTTTCCACATTGTTGGGTAGATGCCAGTGTTGTAGCTGTATTGGAATAGCTTGGCTAGAGGCACGGCTAATTCTGGAGCACAAGTCTTCAGCACGACAGTTGGGATGTTGTATGTCCCATAGCCTTTGCTGTGTGCAGTAACCTCAGCCATTTCTTGATATCACGTTGAGTGAATCGAATTGGCTGAAGACTGGCTTCTGTGATGGTGGGGACGTCAGGAAGAGGCCGATATGGATCATCCACTCAACATTTCTGGCTGAAGATGGTCGCAAACGCTACAGCCTTGTCTTTTGCATTTGCGTGTTGGGCTCCGCCGTCATTGAGGATGTTAGATGTTCATGGAGCCTCCTCCTTTCATTAGTTGTTTAATTGTCTACCAGCATTCACGACTAGGTGTGGGAGGACTGCAGAGCTTTGATATGATCCGTTGATTGTGGGACCGCTTAGCTTTGTCTATAGCATGCTGCTTCCGTTGTTTAGCATTGGTGGTACTACGCACACTATCCTATTCACAACATGCATAAAGATGCAGGTTTTGGCTTACAGAGGAATCGATCTGTTTATGGATACGGCATCTTTAAACCAGCAAACCCCAAACTCTAAGAGAGCCAAATATAATCTGTTACTATCATTTTATTGTAAATAAAACTACGGAATGTTAATGAAACATCAGATATTTCTTACCATTCAGGACAAAGGGCATGATGTTAGCTGATTCTTGGTGAAAGTATGTTCTGCATGTAATTATGTCAAAATAAACATTTCCTGAGCAGACCTTTCCTGGTATTTAATGTTGACGCTAAGACTACTCTTTTTGTTTAATATGTAATACAAATGGTTTTTTTTAAAAACTTGATCTCCATTTTAGTATAAAACATGTATTTCCTTCTGATCATCCTTAAAAGTATCTTAAACACACAGATGATTGATTAGTTGTCATGATGACTTAGAAAAGGCAGTACGGTTTTGCAAAATGAAATTGCCAGCTTTAATGCCGACACAATAGAACTTACTGAAGCCTTGTACGCTGTATTCATCTGCATTAAACTGCAGAATGATTCTCTGTTCAGCACTATGTTAATTCAGTTTGCATATGGTTCTCAAGAGATTAGAAAAATAAGCAGTCTGGGTCTAATTAATCACAATCTTGAACAGAGCGATTCTATCACGGAGTGCAAGTGAACTTATGAACTTGTTTGACTTCCCCCTAAATGTGTGCCAATTTTAGGAAGCTGATTCCATGGAAATAACTGAAACCACACGCCATGTAAAGAGAGCCAATAACACATGGGAAACCTAAACTTACATTATTAATATTCGGAACATTTAACTGTTCTAAGACCACAATACAAAACAGATTATCTTGACTAACATTATCCGCAGTGTTGGCAAATGCTTACTCTTCCAATACTGCACAAGACAATATATGATTTTAATGATATATTGCCTTGTGTTAATATTTGATATCAACCATTCTTTTTCTCATTATGACTGGCAGACCTACTGTATTTTGCAGGGATTATCATTCCGGACTTAATAGATTTGTAATAAAAGCAAAAAATGCTGGAAATACTCAGCAGGTCAGGCCACATCTGGGGAATGAGAAACAGAGTTAATGCTTCAGGTCGATGATCTTTTGTCAGGTCGATAATTGTCCTGAAACATTAACTCTATTTCTCGCTCCACAGATGCTGCCTGACCTGCTGATTATTTCCAGCATTTTCTGTTTTTATTTAAGATTTCCAGCATCCGCAGTATTTTGCTTTTGTATTAATATATTTGTAGTTTGTTTTTCTTCTTTTTCTCTAATTTCCTTTATTTTCTCATTGTTTTTGTTTGTGTGGGCCTTTGACATGTTTTTTCACCCTCAACCATTTGCATGTTCCTTCTTTGTGTGTCAGCCATAGCCCAGTGGGTAGCACTCTTGCCTCGGAGTCAAAAAGGTTGTGGGTTCAAATCCCACTCCAGAGATTGGAGTACAAAATCTAGGGTGACAATCCAGTGCAGTGTTGAGGGAGTGCAGCACTGTCAGAAGTGCCATCTTTTGGTTGTGACGTTAAAACCAAGGCCCTATCTGCTTTCTCAAGTGGACGTAAAAGACACCATGGCACTATTTTGAAGAAGAGCAGGTGTCCCGGCCAATATTTATCTTTAAATCAATACAACAAAAAACAGATTATCTTGGCATTATCACATTGCTGTTTGTGGGAGCTTGCTGTGCACAAATTGCCTGCTGCATTTCGGACATTACAACAGTGAACACTCTTCAATAGTGCTTAATTGTAAAGCACTTTGAGACATCCTGATGTCGTGAAATGCAAGTCTTTCTTTTTCCTCGTTTTAATGAATTGCCACTGATAATCTTTTATACAGACTCCTTTTCCATGGTTGAAATATCCTTTCTTTCTTCCCTCTGCTCTGTCTTCTCTATTGTTTCCATCCCTACTAAACGCTTATTTATCTTTTAGTCTTCAGCTCTGATGAAAGGTATACACCCAAAGTATTAACTTGCCTTTTCTCTTTACAGATGTAAACCAACTGTATTTCCAGCATTTTCTGCTTTTTTAAATTTCATATTTCTAACATCTTCAGTTATTGCCCTTTTTAAATGGTTTTTAGTACTTCCCACTGGAAAACTTTACAATAGTTTATTAATGACTCCTTAAGATTGCCTCGCAAAAAAAGGTCACGTGATGTGTTTTTAAAAGGTGAGGCGAGGAAATCCCAGGAGGGCTGTGAGGTCATCAGATTTCAGTATTTGACGATTTATTAGTACGTTTCTCTTTCTTCATTCTAATAGAAACAATGATAGCCACAATTTTCTGTCTTTGGGAAGTTTAGACAGGAGGGGGGGAATTTTTCAGGAGGGGTGCGGTGGGGGTCAGTGGGTGTGTTCGGTGGCAGGTCGGTAGGGAATTTTTTTTATGATAGCGAGTCGGGACCCCGCTGTCAACCTGCCGCCACACGCCATTACCATATATGTCAGGTCTGTCATCGCTGAACAGATCCGATGCGCAGCGGCGGGGAGGCATTTCAGGTCATTATGACCTTGTTAATAGGCCCTTCAGAACATAAGAACATAAGTGTTAAGTATGGAAGAACTCCACAAGACTGAGTACTGTGAGCTAAAACTGATGTGACCTTAGTCTCTTTAATACAACTCCAGAGTGCCTTAGCAGCATGGCAGAAAACCTTTTATACTCCCTTGCACGAGGTGTGCAGGTGACCCTTGGGCCTTCAACAGTTGCACCCTCTGGTGGCAAGTCTTTCACAGTTACAATGTTTACATACATAACAATAAGAACATAAGAAATAGGAAGAAGCGTAGGCCATACAGCCCCTCGAGCCTGCTCCGCCATTCAATAAGATCATGGCTGATCTGATCATGGACTCAACTCCACCTCCCTGCCCGCTCCCCATAACCCCTTATCATTTAAGAAACTGTCTATTTCTGTCTTAAATTTATTCAATGTCCCAGCTTCCACAGCTCTGAGGCAGCGAATTCCACAGATTCACAACCCTCTGAGAGAAGACATGTCTCCTCATCTCAGTTTTAAATGGGCAGCCCCTTATTCTAAGATCACGCCCTCTAGTTCTAGTCTCTCCCATCAGTGGAAACATCCTCTCTGCATCCACCTTGTCAAGCCCCCTCATAATCTTATACATTTCGATAAGATCACCTCTCATTCTTCTGAATTCCAATGAGTAGAAGCCCAACCTACTCAACCTTTCCTCATAAGTCAACCCCCTCATCCCCGGAATCAACCTAGTGAACCTTCTCTGAACTAAGAAGTATTTTGAGGTCACCTTTATATTTCATGAGGTTACCCATGGGATCCATGCTGCTCGGGGATCACGTCAGGTAAGGAGGTCAGGAGTTGCATGACCATGGAATCATCTCATTACTTGACAAGGGTTAGGGTTAGGGTTGCACTATAAAAGCTCCCATCTCACAGCTGTCCACTTGCCAAGCACAGAAGCTGTTGTTTACTGTATTTGGAAGACAGATTGAGCTTTATGCAGGTTGCAAGTGTTTGGAGTAAACTCTCTATCCAGTGTTACCTCATTGGAACAACCTCTCTCACCACTGACAGATTGCTTCTGTCATCTCAAGTTCACCTGCCATCTATTCCATCAGCATCGGTGCCCTTGAAACTATCTCACCTTGATCCTCAGAATCTCACCACAATCTGCCTCAACAACAGCAACACCGCCGCCTGAAAAAGGGATTGCAACGTTAAATCAGGCGTTGCAGTCTACTCCGGAGGTGGTAAGTGGGAAGTGAGGCGGCCAGATCCAGGTGGTAATCATCATTTGTAAGTGCGCCACAGACATACTGCCGCAACCTGGATTCAATTGAGGCGGCGATTGGTCACGCCACCACCTTGTGCCTATCTACTCTTCCTACGTACTCACTCAGTGAAGATGGCAGATGCAACAGCAGCTCGCCAGTGTGCTCACCGCTTCTCTGATGCTGCTCTCGATGCACTGCTTGATGCCCTGGAGAGGTGTCAAGAATTACTCGAGCCTGCTCCGCCATTCAATAAGGCTGATCTGATCATGGACTCGGCTCCACTTCCCTACCCACTCTCCATAACCCTTCACTCCCTTATTGGAAGGAGGCCACATGCCCAAACATCTCGAAGGCTCTGGCGGGAAGTCACTGAAATAGTGTCAGTGAGTGACACGGTGCCCAGGACAGCGACCCAATGTCGCCAGAAGTGGATGGACATGACTCTGTTGGTGAGGGGGAGTATATTTTACATTAATCTGAGCATGCCATGCTCTGAGCTCAATGTGCAGTCTCTGCTCAATGTGAATGTGTCTGATCCCATACTATACGTGGGTGATGCCAGGTGCAAGGTTCCCATTTGCAGTCTCACCGACTCCAAGGGCCTGCATGCGCTGTTAACCTTCCTACTCCGTTGTGGAGACCCACGCCTTATCTGGTTACCTCCTCAATCTTCATATGCGTCTGGAATACGCTATCCTCACAGTAACTGTTAGGTCCTTGCCCCTTCAGTCAAGCATTGCCACACCAAGTAGCACAAGTAGCAGCTTATGAAAGTTACATCGACCTTTAAGGATTCATACACTAGCATGTTCTGAGCCAAGTAAGGCACTTCGGACAGACAGATAGAAGGGCACTAACTCTTACACTCTCTTTAATCTTGCAGGCCAAGCTCACACAGATGAGATGAGACCAGATGCAGAGCAGAGGAGGAGACTCTGAGGTGCAATCCCTAACTCCTGTTGAGGAATGCGTCTTGGCCCTGATGGGTGCACAAGTGGGTGCGGTGGCGGTGGGTCAGGCCGATCCCCCTCGGGACAGTGACGGTATGTTGACTTCCTTTGCAGCCTCTAGCAGGCCACTTAGTCCTGACACCACAATCCTTCACCACTTTCCACGAGACTGACATTTGCGAATGTCTTTCCCAGTCCTGGCCCCCTCCCCAGCAGGTAACCACTCTTCTCTGGCTTTATGCTTTCAGACGATGACTCCAACGGCCAGGGGCCTGCATGTCAGCCTTCCACTGCGGGTGATGGTGGAGAGGACAAGGAGGCACTAATCTGGATGGGACAGAGGATCCAGCGTCCTCAGAGAGCAGGGCCAACAGCTTTGTGGCAGAAGGAGCGGTCAGAGAGATGGAGGTGGGTGATGCTCCGGGACCCAGTGGCCTGCAGCAACGCCACGGGGGAGGGGAGATCAGGGAGGGTGAGTGTGAGCCTGAGTGATGCTCAGCAGCGCTCTGATGATGAGGCCGACTTCGAGGATCTCGCCAGATAGTCATTGCAGATGCACAGCGATCTGCTGGGTGTTTTGTCAAGGGTGCCCAAGAGTGATGATGCACTTGTTTTGAGTGTGGGGGAGGCCGCCTCAACTATTGCATTTGTGCCTCAGCAGCCCGTAGAGCCGATCCTTGGTAGATACCAATGGATATTGGATGCTTCAAGTGAACATGGGATCCCAGACATGGTGGCACAGGCTATGGCTGATGTGGCAGTTGCCATTGAGCACCAGGCTGACACTATAGTATGCCTGCAGAATGTCATGTCATCAGTGCGTGGTGGCATCAATCAGCTCTGTGGTGTGCTGCAGTCACAGCCTGCCCTGATGCAGAGCTAACTTGCAGCCACGTAGGCACTGACTGCTGTCATTGTGTCTGGGGCCCCATCAGTTGCACAGGGACCCAACATTGGCGAAGCACGGCAGCAATCTGTGCTCAGCCAGATAGCTCCAGATGCTGAGACTCTGTCCCAGGAAAGTAGCAGCGTGTCGGGCCTGTTGAAACGTGATGTCCTCTCTCAGGATGACATAATTCCTTCCTTGCCCCTGCCGCTCTCTGCAACCCATCCACCACAGAGTGCTGCCGCCCATGCGGAGGTGATGCAGTTCACAGCCAGGGCTCAAGCTGGTGCAGAACGTCTTGCTAGTCCATTAGCTGAGGCAGAGGCGCCAACACAGCGACCTTCTACCTGCAGGCACTGAGACCCCATTGAGGAGGAGTAGTAGCCCTGGGAGGGTGGGGGAGAAGGGAAGGGGTAAGAAAGCACTGAGAAAGAGCTGCTAAATATGTGTGCACTAGTGGCCAGAAATGGTGACCTTGCTCGAATATGAACTCATGTCAATAGTTCCACTTGCGTGAGCCATTAAAGAATTGTGTGATGTTGGCCAGAGATGCTGTCCTTGTTCCATTATGAACTAATGTGAATAGTTGCATGTGGATGTGGGTGATGTTTCAAGGGGTGTGGTTTCAATTATTGTTTGCTGTGGATGATGGCACCCTTTAGTGCTTCTTTACAGCACACTATGATTTTTGTTGCAAATAAAAATTCATTGAATTTGTTACAATCTTGTCTTGCCATATACATATATATACACATGGCCTCCTGAACCATGGGGAAGCCCGCTGTCCTGGCGAAGACACAGGAGCATTCATCCTGGTCTTCCCTGGATACGCTGAATTTTATGTAATCCATGAATCGGCTGTAGAGAGCATCAGTCATCTGGCGAATGCAGCAATGTATTGCAAACTGCAAGATGTTGCAGGAAACTTGAAGGAGCCAGTAGCATAGAAGTTGAGGGCAACTGTCGCTTTCACTGCCACTGACACGAGGTCTTGGTGCTGATTTCAGCTTCAAGGTCTATGTACAGGAGGGTGGCAGAGCATCTTCTTGCAGAGCCGTAGCCCTCTTATGCACGGCTCCTCAGACATATCAAGGTAAGAATAATGTGCACGGTATACCCTGCATCTGTATGGCCTCCTGTCCAGAGGTCCTCTGGCATGGACCCACATTGGCCTGAAGCCGTCTCTGTAGACGGTGCCTTTCAAGTTTTCACTGCAGGACGACATGATGTGCCATCACGGCCCCATTAAGTTGCAGAAGGTAGCCGCGATGTGCTAGTCACCAATGGATGCGACCTGAAAGCCAGCAATGTTTGGGAAATGCTAGTTGTGAAGCTGAGTAGTCGCAGTTTCACAACCTATGCACTCTGCGAGGAGAGAATGTAGCATTGACCGTGACCTCTGTGGCCCAGCTTCCATTCCCTTTAAATAACGCCCCAGAATCTTCATTCCGACTTTTGAACGCCAACTTTTTGTAGCGTGTTCCCTGCCAGCCAGTAAGTGAGGCGGCAAAAGTAAATCTGGCGAGACCGGCACCAAGCAGGTGTTGCACAGGAGGTGACGTCATGATTTCCATGGCGGTAGCTGGCGGGGCGGCAAATCTTCACACCCTTGAAAAAGGACAGCTGAATTTCCCATCAGGTGACACCCCCGCCTATCGCCGCCGGCCAGCCGTTCACATCCCGTTGCTGCCTCACTCAGGCGGTAGCAGCTGGTGGTAGCAACCGAATTTCAACCCCAATGTGTTGAAAATAAAGGTTTCAATATTTGGCACCACATTAACAGAAACTTTACATGAACATTGCATAAAACATCCAAACACTGCATAAAACATCCAAGTGCCTACCTTTGTGTGTTGTTAGTTGGTATGATTGGACTCGGATGAGGGCAAGTGTGAGGAGCAGCTATTGAAATGGGGAAGTGACAATGTAGATAGGGAGGGATGGATGGAAGTGCAAGGTAAGTTGGTGTGAGTAGGGATTAGGAGTAGGGTAGGGAAGGCAGAGTGATGGGGACGTGATAAATAGCACAGCAGAATGAAGTTCAGTGTGGCGTTACAGTAACGTATCGTGATCTACTGAGATCATTGAAACATTTGCTTCACTGCTGCCTGGTCCTCCTGACGACATCCCTGCTTCTGTCCTTCTGTGCAATGTGCAACCAGACTGCATTGGTCTCTTGGGGAGTTCTCTTTCACCCATGGGAAGGGAAGAGGACCTCCCTGCATGCTGTGACTCACTCCATAAGCATATGAAGGGAGTCATGGGAGAGCCTAGGTGCAGCCCTGCACCTTTGTACAGTGTTTGTCAGTGTTTGCAGCACCTCAATGCTGTAGAACACTGACAGCACAAATAGCAAAATAAATTTGCGCGAGGTCCCTTTAAGGAAACCAGCTGATGACGCATCATCAAATGATGTCACCAGACCTACTTCCTCTAATTGGCTGGGAAACACGCAGGGCGGACTTAACAAACCCAAACAAGTTAGATTCTTTCTACGCAACGGGCTGGAGCCGGCAGTGGGGCCAGGACCCACCACTAATGTCGCCAGCCACAGACCTGCCGAGGTAGTGCAAATCACAGCCGAGGTCTTCGGGCAGGTGACAATATTTGCAGCGGGTCCCTCACAGAAAAGTTTGAAATCCACTGCTACATTTGAAAATGTCTATTTCTAACTAAAGTATCCTGAGTCCTATAAAACAATTAACTGAAGAAGCTAACTAGTATTACAGCAGTGTCCAATCATACTCATTCTAAGGACACTGACATTCTATCCAGCATTTAATGATCTACTCCTTCTATTGCAGCTCCCTAGTATAGTATCCAGCAATTACTGATGAAAAGCAATCCATTCACTTCTCAATTACAAAAGCTTAATACAGTAAACCCCAACACTCAGTCAGGGACACTGGAAATTCTCTAAACACAGGTGCACACCAATTCTCTCCCCACCTGTAACCATGGCCATTGTTTCATTCTAGCAAGATTAAAGCAGTAACACACCAGAAAAAAAATAGAAAAATCACCTAGTTGTCCTGTTTTTTTTATGCATCGCCACTTTCACCATCAAACTGAACCTTGTATGTTGGGCTCACTATTGGAGTCATAAATCTGACCCGAGTTATGGGAATTAAATATATGGCACATAATCAGTTTATTCACATAAAAAAGACTAACTAAACTGGTGTCACTTGGATATGCATGTGTCACTCAATGTAAAGATAAACAGGTTTTTTTTTATTTAAAACTGAGTGAAACACCTCACCATGTTTTACTACTTCAAAGGCAATATATAAATACAAATAGTAATTGTAGATAAGCAGTTTAAACGACAATTTCAAGAAGAAGATCAAGTATTTTGCACAAATTGGCACATGCCGTTCATCTGTGAAAAGCTTAATACATCTGTAATTACAGCACAAAATTATAAAAGGTTAGTATTAAAGAAAATATAAATTGTTTTGTTAATTAGTAGGAGCTCCCTCTACCAGAATGATGTGGTACTACACCTTTATAACAGTAAGGAATTTTGCACTTTGGTGGCACGTTAATGGCCCGGATTTTGGGATTAGTAATGAAGGAACAATGCTCGCCATTCACCACGCAGTCAGCTGCCCACAGAGTTTTCCTGGGCTTTTAAGCGGTGACTTGCTGTCATCAGGTGTCTGATCAAGCGCGGTGCCCTCTACAGGAGATCTGTGGTATCTGTGGCTCTTCAATTAATCAGATTGAAGAATCCTCACTGAGGCAGGCAGGGTATAAATCAGTAATTATAAATTAAATAATGTACAGAAAGTGAAATAAAGGTTGGGAAAGAAAGATGGGATTAAGAGAGAGAGAGAGAGTGATGAAAGAGATAAACAATTAATTTCTGAAGGAATGAGACGCTACACTTGTAAACTTACTTTCAGTGCCAGAGAGGTTGTTTGGCAATAATTATGACAGATCACACCATTAATAATTCACTTACACCTAAATGCACCATCCTTAACTATTTCTGCCGTGATTAATGGGTACCCAGTGGGTAAGTACCACAACTTGCCCTTACATTGATTTCGATGTGGAGTCTCTTGGCAAGGCACTGTTATAGCGCAGCCTGTGGAAGAGCAGGGTAACCGGATTTCTACGTTTAACTGAGCATGTGAGTATTCCGGAAGTTGCTGTCTGATTTACTCCATTACAACGGTGAGCACTATTAGCGTCACCATTATTTTCAAAGCAAAATCTTGGCCAATGTACCAACCAGGTCCGTCATGTTTCGACACACTTTAAGTAACATTCATTAATTCTGGTTTAAAAATATGACCTGTTTTGACATAATTCACTCTTTAAAAATAAATATAGCTCCATACATTTAAGCAAGTTTGTGATTTCACTCGCTCTTAATCATGGTTCATTCTCAGGTTGGCAATCAGTAACTAGTGGGGTGCCAGAGATCAGTGCTGGGACCCCAACTATTTACAATCTATATTAATGACTAGGAAGAAGGGACCGAGTGTAAAATAGCCAAGTTTCTTGACGATACAAAGATGGAAGGATACAGAAAATCTGCAAAAGGACATAGACAGGCTAAGTGAGTGGGCAAAAATTTGGCAGATGGAGTATAATGTTGGAATCTGTGAGGTCATGCACTTTGGCAGAAAAGAATCAAAGAGCAAATTATTATTTAAATGGAGAAAGGTTGCAAAGTGCTGCAGTACAGTGGGACCTGGGGGTACTTGTGCATGAAACACAAAAGGTTAGTATGCAAGTACAGCAAATGATCAGGATGGCTCATGGAATCTTGGCCTTTATTGCAAAGGGGATGGCGTATAAAAGCAGGGAAGTATTGCTACACTTATACAGGGTATTGGTGAGACCACACCTGGAATACTGCGTGCAGTTTTGGTTTCTATATTTACGTAAGGATATACTTGCTTTAGAAGCAGTTCAGAGAAGGTTCACTAGGTTGATTCCTGAGATGAGGGGGTTGACCTATGAGGAAAGGTTGAGTAGGTTGGGCCTCTACTCATTGGAATTCAGAAGATTGAGAGGTGATCTTATCGAAACGTATAAGATTATGAGGGGGCTTGACAAGGTGGATGCAGAGAAAATGTTTCCACTGATGGGGGAGACTAGAACTAGAGGGCATAATCTTAGAATAAGGGGCTGCCCATTTAAAACTGAGACGAGGAGAAATTTATTTTCTCAGACGGTTGTAAATCTGTGGAATTCACTGCCTCAGAAAGCTGTGGAAGCTGGGACATTGAATAAATTTAAGACAGAGATAGACAGTTTCCTTAACCGATAAAGGGAATAAAGGGTTATGGGGATCGGACAGGGAAGTGGACCCGAGTCCACGATCGGATCAACCAAGATCATATAAAATGGCGGAGCAGACTCGAGGGGCTGTATGGTCTACTCCTGCTCCTAATTCTTATGTTCTTATAAATCTCACTTCTGATATTTCACCAATATTGGTGACTCGGATAAAACACAACCACCAAAGAGAGTCTATATTGTTGATGTTCTATTAAATCCTAAATTAATTAGATGTCAGCACTGCTGTAACCAATAAAATATCTAAGACAAGACCCGAAACATGTAGCATTAACAATCGCTCTCCCTATTTAATTGAAGGCTCAGAATGGGCCATGCACTTGTGGTTAAGGCGGTGTCATAGTCAGCAACGGTGTCCTAAGACCAGCACTTAGACAGGCAGGGGATGAGAACAGCGGTAGAAACAAACCGGTTGGGGAAGCACCAAGCTATGGGGGCAGGACCAGATGCAACCGAGAATGGCCAACCACAACACAGATTTGTGGGGTTGGAAGCAGCACCATCTGCCGATTGCTGAGAGCACTGACTTTAAAGAGAACGACAGAGAGGAGAGTCCATTAGAATTGCCAAAACATTGTGGTGGAGCCAGAATGGAGCCACACCAGTCCAGAAAATAGAGGCAGAGCACAGTCTGAGCAGTGCCTTGCTAAAGCAGTTATATAAAAAGGAGTGGTGACCAAAACCAACAGTGAAGAAATCAAAAACTAAATTTCAAAGCTGAAAATTAAGTTTGTAATGACTAACTAAAAAATCGCTTTGGGAAACAAAATCAAAGTAGCATCCAAGCTGGGACAGAGTTCAAATTTAGTAAAAATTATATATTTTTTAATTTACAGAGAAAAGATCTAAAACATTAAAAGTATTTTAAAAGAATTTTTTTAAGAAAGAGCAGGTCTTATACCTAAACAACAGCACCTACTGTGTGTGACACCAGGCATGGATTAATCTATGGCAAGAATGACACCGATAACATTGAAAACAGTTCTACCTACAAGTGTAACAGATACTATAATGGGATTTCCTATATGGTTGACATTAGAATTTTCAATGAAATGCACGACCCACATGTGAAATGTAATATCTAATAAATGGAAACAGAGTAGGCAAACATGAAAACAATTTACTAATGTGATGAAGTCAGTGGAAATAAAAATCGGCAGAGATGTAAAATAGGCTGCCGATTTGCTATCACCCGTTTTACATTATCGCACAGAGTCAAGATCTGTCCCATTGTTTCTGACTGATCTTAGTTTTTTCAGGGTAGCCTGGAGTAAACCACAATGAGCCCCCTGAACTGGACGGAATGAGATGGGCACTGTTTTTCAGACTACACTAACCATTTACATATAATGAAAAGCAGTAATCAGGGATAGGGGCTGTTACACAACAGTTAAACACATCAGCAACATATAGATAGATGCCTGTTAGTGTTCTGCTAATGAGATCTGAAAAGCTAAATAAGCTTGCAATTGGCACAGCCTGCAATCTGATGGCGGTATCTGAAAACAGATGTATTTTATTTTCACAATTTTACAAGCTGGTCCACAGGCATTCATAAATGGGTTATAATAACATACCAAAATTGTTGGGAGTCTGGAAAAAGCACACTTAAAACTGCACTGGAAAACTTGGCAGTAGTTTTATTATTTTCCCTGGCACATTCAATTACTTTTTGCTTTATATACAATAGATGAAGATGAAATCATCATCCGATCTGTACTTTGTAAGGTTTTGCTGTAGAATTGAATGATGTGCACTGCCTTAATGCCACCACTGAATAAATGACCCATTTGTCAAGACAGTTCAAATTACTCTTCAAAACAATGAATGAAAATATTGTTATACCTTGTCCTTGGTAATAATTCACTACCTGGTATGCTCCCAAATAGCACATTATAATAAATGATTTAATTTAAATGAAAATATTTTAATACAAATACCAGGAACTAATCTTGTTTTGAATAAGCAAGGAGCTAGAATTAAACATGGAACTAGTTAGTATATGGTTGAATACCAACCCGTCCAACATTTTACTTCTGATCGTAAACAATAATTTTTGGAGTCAGGGTTATTGCATGGGTACTTCCCCCTTAAACGTTATATCTTTTATCTGTGCAGGATCAATCCAATCACCAATAAACACTAGTCTACATTGTAAAACTTCCTATAATTTAGCACTCATTGTAACAATTATTCAGCAAGTTTAATCAGATGCTTTATATTGGAAGTTGAAATTACCATGCTGGTAGGATAAGGAGTAATGCACGATTCAATTTAAAAGGATACAATTCCCCTTCCCCCAAGGTTGGAACAGTGGTGCAAAATGCCCTTTCATATTTCTGCTCATTGCGATACTTGGGTTCTCATTTATGATCTTCAGAGACCAATTTCATCACTCTTCCTCCCATCACCAAGCTTGCAATCCTGGCCCCTGTTCAATTACGAAAATTCCTGTTTGAATTTTAGAGCGGAGTTGCACTTCAGTGTGCTGTGTAGCAATCTTTCCCGTAAAAGTTAAAAATCTGACTGAAGAAGTTACTCCTGAGCTTTGATTGTGTCACCCTGGAAAAAAAATGGGGTTGTGCAGACCCAAAGTGCAGATGCACATGTGTCCATAATTTTGGAGACAGCACATGCCAAATTATACAGTGCAAGCCGCATCTCCTATTTTGAATAGGCTAAAGGCACAGGTAAAACTTGCTCAGAGAGCTTGACCTGCAGCATGCTTTGCAAAATCTGCAAGAGGGAACAGCTATTCAAGGGCTGCAGTTTGCCTTTAAAAAAAGGAAGTGACAGAAAAACAGAAATTATTTATTCACAATGACCCAGCAAAGACATGTGGAAACACTGCTCCCTTTGATACTGAAAAGTTGGAGGCCCTGTTGCAGTCCAGGGTGGCTCCATACAGGCCAGAAGACTAGCAAATATAGTGGCCAGCTGCATAGAAGACAGGTACCAATTGAGTCAAAGCAGTAATTCAGGCCTTTCATACCTAGCTGTAAGTTAGGTACTGATGTCAGGATCAAGACAAAGGGAAATAAGATCCCAACATTTCTTGGTGCAAACTTAAGTTGGGAAGTGCCACATCTTTTGGAAGATACCATTTCAACCATTGTACACAATCATTGTCCTTTTGAACACCTTTTTCTTATGGGTCTAAGCTGCATGGCACACTTCTCGATGGTAGAACTGGCAGATATGGAATGAAAAACAAAAGCTGGGGCTTCCAGGCCGAGGCTATCCTCTGTTGTTAGGGCATTTCTCAGTGGGGTCAGAAACCCTGGATAGAGGATAGTCTAATTCTCCTCAAAATCAGTCTCAACTGTGGCTCAGTGGATAGCACTCTCATCTCTAAGTCATTAAGGTTGCGGGTTCATAAACTTGAGCACAAAAATCTAGGCAGACACTGCAGTGCAGTACTGAGGGAATGCTGCAGTATCGAAGGTGGACATAAATGATCCTATTACACTATTTCAAAGAAGAAGAGCAGGGGAGTTATCCCTGGTGTCCTCAACCAATATCTAAAGCTGATTATCTGGTCATTATCACATTACTGTTTGTGGGAGGTTGCTGTGCGCGAATTGGCTACCATGTTTCCTACATTACAACAGTGACTACATTTCAAAAAGTACTTCATTGACTGTAAAGCGCTTTGGGATGTTGATGGCTGACAAAGGCCCTATATAAATGTAAGTCTTTCAAAGCCATCTGCTCAGTGTTCTCCTTTTTCACATAATGCTGTCACTTTGGGTGGTGGAACAATAAAGGCACTATGATTGCTTCATAGAGAACACCCATTGACATGCATCATGTTGTTTCTGTGGTCAAATAAATGAACATTATGCCAACCCTTTATCTCGATGAAGGCCAAGAGAGTAATAGGAAGAATACTAATGGGTCTCACAAACACCTCCAAAGCTAGCATTGCAAAATCAGGGCGCACAGCACATCAGGTACTTGAGACCACATGAAAGGATTTTGTGATTGTCGACCACTGCATGTGAGGTGCATTGGTGGTGGCACAAGACCTCACACAATCGAAGCTATTACATTTACCTTTTGCATCTCCTCATGCCCATGGTTCTTTTTTCATGATTTTTCTGTAACCATTCCATTGATTATCTAAGGGACTTTCAAAACTGGGACCCTATCCCCTCT
Organism: Pristiophorus japonicus; assembly: GCF_044704955.1. NCBI lineage: Eukaryota > Metazoa > Chordata > Chondrichthyes > Pristiophoridae > Pristiophorus > Pristiophorus japonicus. The sequence continues at coordinate 149,632,892 of NC_091990.1, forward strand.
TATTGAAGAAATTGGGTCTCCTGCCTTTCTTCACAGCTCAGTGACCTAAAACATTGAACGATTGGCCCGGATTTTGCAGTGCATAGTGATGGCAAACTGTCACCATTCACCGTCATTACCCTCTTAAACTGACCGCAATTTCAAGATTTAGCGCATCTAAAAGCAGGAATCCTGAAGTTGCGGTCAATCATTCACTGGTCCGACATTGCTGGCTATGGTGGAAGGTCCACAGTGCAGCCAGTGAAATCAGTAGAACTGCCGAAAACGTAGGCTTTCCCCACTAATATCGCTGTTAAATTACCCCATTAAATGTTAACCCTTGTTGGAATAGATGTAACTGGGTGTTTACCAGCATATTGACTGCTAAACAACCGTTCTGGTGCTGAAAAATGAATTTTTATATTTGTGGAGCATCACATTTTTCTATTATGATAAAACTGTTAAAAAACATTTAAATATTTGAAAATGGTTTTATTTTAAGTTTGTTCATGATATTTCAACTTCTGCTTTTTCCCCCATGTGAAAGTCCCAATCATTATTTCACCCTAACATTTTTTTAAAATCTGGATAAAAGCTACATTTCATTTCCTGGTTTGGGTTAGGGTTAGGGTTAGGGTTAGGGTGAGAATTCTTCAATGTGATTAGCCATGTAGAAAGTTGATGTCACTGCAGCTCTTCGCTGGGAATTCCCATTACAGAGCACTACAGTCAATTGTATGTCAAGAAAGGCAAGCTTCTCGCCACAGAGATCATGAGATCTCTGGACAGCCTTCTTCGAGGTCAGCCGTGAGTGCCTTTGCTTCATCGCTGACCCCAAATTACACCCCGTTGTTTTTTTATTGCATTGAATCCTTTTGACCGTATTTATACCTTTCTGCAAATCTAGTAACCAAAACTAGACACAATGATCAATCCACAGTCTGATCAACAGTCAGTATCAATGTATTTTCTTGGATTTTGTTTCATGTGCTGTTGTAATATGATGTGACAACTATTTCAACATCTGGCTATCACTCCAAAATATTTTCCACTCTCCTGCATATTTAATGGTAGACCCTTTAATTTGTAATCATATTTCATTTTTTAGGTTACCCATTAAATGATAAATATTAAATTCTATTTTTAGTTCATTTGCCCATTTATTAAATCTCTCTGTGCTCAACACACAAAAAGTAAATCTGCAAATGCTGGAAATATGAAACAAAAACAGGAAGTGCTGCAAATACACAACAGTACCAATTAGAGTGAGGTCATCAGGGATCACTTTCACACAAAGGGCCATGGAAATCTGGAATTTTCTCTCTCCCAAAAGGCTATGGCTGCTGGGGCAATTGAAATGTTCTGAACTGAGATCAATAGATCTTTGTTAGGTAGGGGTATCAAGTGACATGGAGCAAAGGTGGATAAATGGAGTTAAGGTACAGGTAAGCCATGATCTAAGAATGGCAGAACAAGCTTGAGGGGCTGAAAGGCCCAATTCTATTCCTATGTTCCAACCTGTGGCATGTGTTACTAATCTGAAGTCGGCACAAATTAGTATCTCGAGTTCAGGGTCACGGGTCTCTTCCATAATTGGACCACATGTCTCTTACAGCCAGGAATGTACCTTTACCACCCAACATCTGATCATACTCGAGATTATATTCCATTTGCCACTGTTCTGCCCACTTGACCAGTACATTGATATCTTCTTGCAGTCCACAGCTTTCATCTTTATTAGCAACCACACAATCTATTGTAAGTGCCATCTGCAAACTTCTTAATCATACCCCCAACATTAAAATCTAAGTCATTGATATATACCACAAAAAGCAAGGGACCCAGCATTGAGCCCTGTGGAACCCCACTGGATACAGCCTTCCAGTCACAAAAAAAACCATTAACCATTACCCTTTGCTTCCTGCTTCTGAGCCAATTTTGGATCCAATTTGCCACTTTACCTTGGATCCCATGGGCTTTTACTTTCGTGACCAGTCTGCCATATGGGACCTTATCAAAAGCTTTGCTAAAATTCATATACACTACATCATACACACTGCCCTCTTTGATTTCTTGATATCTTTTTTAATTGCACTTATACTCCTCTGGAGTTTCTGCAGTATTGATTTCTCGGTATCGGTCATAAGCTTCCCTTTTTTTCTTTATCTTACCCTGCATGTGCCTTGACATCCAGGGGGCTCTAGATTTGTTAGCCCCACTCTTTTTCTTTTGAAGGGGACATACTTGCTCTGTGCCCTCAGGATCTCCTCCTTGAAGGCTTCCCACTGCTGTGACATGGATTTATCATCAAGTAGCTATTTCCAGTCCACTTTGACCAAATTCCATCTCAACTCAGCAAAATTGGCTTTACCCCAATTGAGAACTTTTATTCCTGGTCCCCCTTTGTCCTTTTCCATAACTACCCTAAATCTTACTGAATTATGATCACTAGCACCAAAATGCTCCTCCACTGATACTCCTTCCACCTGCCTCTCTTCATTCCCTAAAACCACGTCCAGAACCACCCCCTCCCTTGTTGGGCTTGTTACATATTGGCTAAAGAAGTTCTCCTGAATGCATTTGAGGAATTCTACACCCTCTGTACCATTCACACAGCTTCTTTCCCAGTTAATATTAGGCTGTTGAAATCCCCCACTAATACAGCTCTATAGTTTTTGCACTTGCAGCAATTTGATCACATATTTGTTCTTCTATCTCCCTCTGACTGCTTGGGAGTCTATAGTACACTCCCAGTAGTGTAATCGCCCCTTTTCTATTCTTCAATTCAACCCATATGGCCTTGTTTGATGACACCTCTAATATATCATCTCTTCTCACAGCTGTATTTGTTTCTTTAATTAATACTGCGACCCCCCCCGCCCTCTCCTTTTTTACCCCCTTCTCTATCCCATCTGAAAGCCCTGGAACCAGGAATGTTGAGCTGCCATACCTGCCCTTCTTTCAGCCATGTCTCAGTAATAGCTATAATACCATACTCCCAAGTGTCTATCTGTGCTCTCAGCTCATCTGCCTTATTCCCTATACTCCTTGCATTGATGTATATACCATTTAGTGGTGTCAAACTCTCTTGTTGTCTATTTTCTAGCCCTTGGTTCCCGTCTTCCAAACTCACTTTCTACTTTTCTGCTGCCCAATTCCAGCTTTGCTTCTCTCCCCAACTGAATCTATTCTCCGGTTCCCGTCCCCGTGCCAAGCTAGTTTAAACCCTCCCATGAGGATACTGATCCCGGCTCTGTTGAGGTGCAACTTGTCTGGCTTGTACAGGTCCCACTTCCCTCAGAAACAGTCCCAATGCCTCAGGAATCTAAAGTTCTCCCGCCTGTACCATCTCTCCAGCCACCCATTCATCTTCTCTGTCCTCCTATTTCTGTACTCACTCGCATGTGTTAATGTGTTGTCAAATATTGAAATCTTTATTTTGAACACTGTGTGTTCTTGGACAAATTTGTGTGCACCTTTGGAAGTGGCTTAGTGAGTTATAGTGAATGGGGAGAATCAAGGTTGATGAGTGCGAAAGGAATGGCTTGAGCATTGCAGGGATGCTTTATGGTGCTGGTGTAGGGTGGTGCCAACCTGGCATATCATGTGGCAGCCAGAGTGCAGAGCCTCAAGTTAAGTAATTCTGGTCATAGTGAGGCCATCCCTGGCGTCCCGGTCAGCAATGTGGTTGGGTGCCGATGCCCTGTGTCCTGTGCAGCATCAGTTGATTGCGGAGAAGATTGGTGTTGTTGGTGATGCTGGTGTGCCTGATGATGTTGGTGTTGGGGCTGATCTTGGTGGGATTCTGAGGACCAAGTTGATTTTTTCACAGGCACCGATGCTAATGGAATAGATGGCAGCTGAAGTTGAGATGACAGAAGCGATTGTCAATCATAGAAAAGTTGCTCCAAGGAGGCGACAGTGGATCGAGAGTTCACTGCAAACACTTCCAACCTGCATTCAGTTCAAAAGTGTCTCCAAAATCCTGAAGGCTTCAGCTTCTGAGATTGGAAAGTGAACAGCTGTGAAATGGTAGTTTTTATATCACTTCTGCAGCTGTCAACTAGTCAAAGCAATGGAGAGTCATTGAGAACCCAACACACTTACCTGGCGTGTTCCCCGAGAGACGTGAACCCCGTAAAAAACTTAGAAAGATGTTACGTATGTGGTAAAATTCTTTTAAAATACCTTTAAAGTACCTCGTAATTATGTTAATTGGCTGGTCCGCGGCTTGGTGTCAGGTCTGTGAAACCTAGTCAGACCCGACACTTTGGAAACTGACAAGGAGGCGGGTTCAGAGTGGCATCCCACCCCACTGTCAATCACGGCCATTTGACAGCAGGCCCGCCTCCATATCCGCACTCACAGGTCTAGTAAGATTCCGACCTACATGTGTGTCCTTGCTTAGCTGGACAGGAAGCCAATAAGCTTGACTTTTGGCCCTTCTCCAGCTCTACATGCCCAGGTATTGGCCAATTAATTTATTAATTAAATCATTCATATCTTGAATGGCTATAGTTCAAAAGCTACAGAGGTGTGCAACGTTTCACAGCCAGGAGAATTTGTGTTTCATTTTATAATGTGGTAACTTCAGAAAGAATTGCACATATGTTCAATCCTCCCTTACCACTCCTTTCCCCCACTGCCCCTACAACCCACTCCCTTGCCACTGACCCCCCATCCCCACAATAAAAAATTCCTTCCAGAAAGTTAACAGGTGATTTATATTAATTATACTTAGCCTGACAAACATGTCATATGAAAAGATATAAAATGTTACTTTATAACATGATGGTACCAGTGTCCATTGCAAGTTAATGTTTCAAGTTGAGACCTTTAATTTAAACTGGTGAAGGAATGCAGGACAACTCTTTTATAAGAATGAGAACAAAGACAGTGAGGAAGACAATAAGTAATGGTCAAGTGTGTCGAAATGCTGCACACCCTGCTTTCCTGTAAGACTCGGTGCCATCCACATGTGCAAACATTCTAGATTGCATCAAGGCTTTTATTAAATATGAATAGCAGATGTCCCAGGATCTATCCTGGGAGAGAGAGACAAGGGAAACTCTTTCAGAGGCATTAGTGTCAGCAGGTCAATTAGAACTATTAATCATTATTAACTGCCTTCTGTTTTCTATTATTTAGCCCATTCATCATCCACTTTATGATAGGCAGCTTTGGACATCTTATGTTAACTGGAGCTTTTCTTTTCTATAGTTACCTGAACATCTTCCAGCATGGTTTGGCAAGCTATATTGATAATAGGTGTAAGATAGTGTCATTTGGATCTGAGACAACTTTGGAACGAATGGTAGATGTCGATTCAATCTGGTGAATCAACATTCCTATTCAGTTCTGCAAACACAGGCTGAGTTGAGCTATGTGGAAGTTCCTACACCACAAGGACTGCAGCAGTTAAAGGCGGCGGCTCACCAAGACCTTCTCAAGGGCAATTAGGGATGGGCAATAAATGCTGGCCTTGCCAGTGACGCCCGTAGCCCAGAACTAATTTTTTTTAAATGTATGCTCTAATCCAATATGCGCACAACCACAGATTTTCTTTTAGATTAAACTTGATCTTCTGAGATTTTTTTTATTATAGACTGAATGGATTTTTTTCCTTTTTGTGGATCGAGGGACTGGAAGGGGGAAGAATCAACCATTTCAGTGCAAGGATACAGAGCAGATTTTCTGTAAGATTATTTCCATGTATTTCCCTTTTAAATATTGGACAGGTCAAACACTATATACTAAAAGCATGCTTTTTTGAAATCTTATTCCTTAACCTTGTCTAGAGGCTCAACTGCTCCCACAGTCTCATTTAATTATTCAGATGTACAGAGCAAACAATTGTACTGCTCACCGCAGCAGGGCAGCATATGGAAATGACAAAGTTGCAATAGGAGTTCAAGACAAACTCTGTAGGGAAAATCCTTATTAAGAAAAGCAATTATTCAAAATAAACAACATTCCTTGTTTTAGTTCAAATTATTTAGTTGGCTATAAACTGTTTTGGGACATCTTGAGGATGTGATGAAGTCAAGTCCTTTTTTTCTAAACAAATGTAATATTATTGCCAAATATTCCCAGAAAATTACTTTGATCATATGACCATGGTCTTAAATCCCCACTTATATCCATCTACAGTAAGTTCTCTGGTGGCTCGCTCAGCTGTGGGAAATTATTCTCTGGTGTAGTAATCAGTCTTTAAGCAGAATTATTTGCAGAGCAGATCATATTAATCAGAAATGAAAATGACGCTCACAGAAATGTTGACCGCAACTGCGAGTCCAAGGACATCTAAACAACCCATCTAAAAACCTAAACTATCTGAATTATGTAAATAAATCATGCATCAAGCTAACTGATTTGAATAATTTACATATTCCAGTAATCCAAATTTAAACATATTGAATAAACTGAAACAATGGTAATCCTACTCATCAGTACTGTGAGCAAAGATCTGTAAGTACCTGTTTCCTACCGAGATTTTAATACTGCTACTGCAGGATCCATTTTTCCCTTTTTATCCCGTTTGATGTCTGCCATGGTTGTGACAATCTTGTCATGCACAATCTTCCAGACCCTATCCCATTAATCTGGGAGAATTGTTAATAAAGGTATTTTTTCTAAAAGGAGAGTGTAGATGACAGGGTGGAGAGGGAAAGAGCAAGCCTTCCACAATTCAACCAGATTGTGCAAGTTGTTGTGGGTTCAAGTCCCACTCCAGGGCCTTGAGCACAAAAATCTAGGTCGACACTCCAGTACAGTACTGAGGGAGTGCTGCACTGTCGGAGGTGCCGTCTTTCGAATGAGGCGTAAACCAAGTCTTCCCTCTCAGGTGCACATAAAAGATCCAAGGGGGGGGGGAAGTCAAGCCGAGGATTAGCTCCAAGAATCAAATCTATATTTGCCATCAACATTGCCTCCATAGTCAGCAACAGACTAATAGGCTGGAATTTGCAGTCAGCGATGAAGCGACATTGTTCGCTGTTGATCTCAAAGAAAGCAGCCCACAAAGATCTTGCATTCTCCATGGTGAAAACTTTAGGTTTCTTGATGTTAAATTAAGTGACTGTCAAAAGGGGATTGCTAGCAAGAGTAGCAGTGATGTCATCAAGCTGTGTGAGCATTCAATCATATTGCTGACGTCTCACAAACAGCAAACCAGCAAATAAAAAACACTAATTCAATTCACTTTTTAATGATTTTACAGAGAAGGAAATAAAGATTGGGACATACACATGGGATCAAGATAGAAGCTGAAATATCATAAATCAAACTTTAAAAAATATTTTTAAAATATTTTTGTTTTAAAAATCTATTAATTTTGTATTATAAAGGAGGAATTTGACATCCCACAAATATAAAATGTGTTTTCCAGGGACAGAATAGTTGTTCAGAAGTCAATACAGCATTGAAACCTTAGTTACACCAATTCCAAGAAGACTTAACTTTTAATGAAGTGTTTAACAGCGTAATTAGATTGGAAAAACGTATTTCGTCAGTTCAACTGATTTCACTGATTCCCAGCTATGGGGATTCTACAGCGCAGTCTGCATTGGAGCTGTTTCAGGATTTCTGCTTTTATCTGCGCATGCGCTAAATCCCGAAGTTACGGTCAGTTTCAGAGGGATAATGCTGACAGTTTATAATCATTACCACTGCAAAATCCGGGCCTAGGAATTTAACATTCCTGTTGCTTGAGGTGGCACACACCACCAGTTAGATGGTTTTAATGGCAATGCCATCTCTGACAACCTATATTGTGATTCCCCAGAAAAATAGTTGCACATGACTTTTAACCAACTTTCATGAACAAATTGTTTTGAAGTTGATCTGGCTACAATATAATGGAGTGAGCTTGAGAACAGTTATTGGAGTACCTCTTCAGGAACTGGTTCTCCAATATAAATGCAGCGTGCTTTCAAACTTTAACAAACGGACACTGCTGTTTCAGAGGATCAGAGATTTGAAAATAATGCTTTACAGTGTGCCTATTGAGAGAGTACTGCCTTGACAGCAGCTCAGTGAGGGGGGGGAAAAATTTGGTACAGCAGAAATTTGGTAGGAACATTGTTCACCAATATGTTCACTAGCAACAAAGGGAAAAATGAACAGAAACAAATGGAGAAAATTAGAGTGCAAAATCGCTATGCACCAAACTTGATCTGAAAGTGCTTGGTGTCATAGAAATAGTACATTTTTCAAGTGTGACCTGAATGGAACTATCCCTAAACTCGTGCTGTGGAAAAATGTAAATAAATGTGAAATGTAAATGCCCACTTGTTTACTAGGTTTTTGAAGTGATATTCTTTTGGAAGATAAGTGTCGTGTACCTGCAGGGTGGGGGGGGCGGTTGGGAGAGATCTCTGAATGATGGGAGATGTAAAGAGATAATTCCTTTTCAATCCAAATTGGAAAGCAATTATCTCACATATCTTCTCATATAGGGTAATAGTAGCTTTACAGTAAAAAATAGCAGTAAACCTGATAGTCAGTAAAATAATTGTGTATGAACAACAACTTACATGTAGATAGAGTCTTTAACGCAGAAAGGGAGGGGTGGATGGACATGAGGCCAGAGTAATGGGAATGAATAGCTCAGGGGAGGGGTTGTAGGGCAGGAGGAAGCTACAGAGATAGGGGCCCAAAATTCAGTATCGCTGGAAAGCTGGTACTCCCCCTATCTTTTTGCGGCCATTTGTGCCGAAATTTGTGAATGGCTGGGCCACGCCATATTCAGCTCCAAAAGCAAACAAATGGGTTCCAGTGATAATTAACCCTTACAAAGTGGATTTTTCAGTGGTGTGGCCTTCTTAATTTCAGCGTTATCACCGCTGAGAAATTCAGCACGCAGGTAAGGATTTCTAATGGGCCAGCTGCACCCTGGCCTTTTTAAAGGCTAGAGTTTGCAGCAAGGCGCTGAGGGGGGGGCGGCGGGAAGGAGGTTGGAAGGATGGCTGGTGTAAGAGGTGCAAGGAGAGCCATCAGGTTAAGAACATAAGAACATAAGAAATAGGAACAGGCGTAGACCATACTGCCACTCGAGCTTGCTCCGCCATTCAATAAGATCATGGCTGATCTGATCATGGACTCAGCCCCACTTCCCCGCCCACTCCCCATAACATCTTATCATTTAAGAAACTGTTTATTTCTGTCTTAAATTTATTCAGCGTCCCAGCTTCCTAAGCTCTCTGAGGCAGCGAATTTCACAGATTTACAGCCCTCAGAAGAAATTTCTCCTCGTCCCTGTTTTAAATGGGCGGCCCCTTATTCTAAGATCATGCCCTCTAGTTCTAGTCTCCCCCATCAGTGGAAACATCCTTTCTGCATCTTGTCAGGCCCCCTCATAATCTTATACGTTTCGATAAGATCACCTCTCATTCTTCTGAATTCCAATGAGTAGAGGCCCAACCGACTCAACCTTTCCTCATTAGTCATCTCTGGAATCAACCTTGTGAACCTTCTCTGAACTGCCTCCAAAGCAAGTATATCCTCTCGTAAATATGGAAACCAAAACTGCACGCAGTATTCCAGGTGTGGCCTCATCAATACCTTATATACCTGTAGCAAGACTTCCCTGCTTTTATACTCCATCCCCTTTGCAATAAAGGCCAAGATTCCATTGGCCTTTCCTGATCACTTGCTGTCCAGGCATACTATCCTTTTGTGTTTCATGCACAAATACCCCCAGGTCCAGCTGTACTTCAGCACTTTGCAATCTTTCTCCATTTAAATAATAACTTGCTCTTTGATTTTTTTCAACCAAAGTGCATGACCTCCCACTTTCCAACATTATATTCCATCTGCCAAATGTTTGCCCACTCACTTAGCCTATCCATGTCCTTTTGCAGATTTTTTGTGTGCTCCTCACACATTGCTTTTCCTCCCATCTTATCATCATCAGCAAACTTGGCTATGTTATACTCAGTCCCTTCTTCCAAGTCATTAATATAGATTGTAAATACTTGGGGTCCCAGCACTGATCCCTGCAGCACCCCACTGATTGCCAACCAGAGAATGAACCAGTTATCCCGAATCTCTAACAAAAAAAAAGTTAACCAATCCTCTATCCATGCTAATATATTTCCCCAACCCTGTGAACTTTTATCTTGTGCAGTAACCTTTTATGTGGCACCTTGTCAAATGCCTTCTGGAAGTCCAAATCCACCACATCCACTGGTTCCCCTTTATCCACCCTGTTCGTTACATCCTCGAAGAACTCTAGCAAATTTGTTAAACATGACTTCCCCTTCATAAATCCATGCTGAATCTGTCTGACCGAATTTTGCTTTTCCAAATGTCCTGCTACTGTTTCTTTAATAATGGACGCCAACATTTTCCCAACCACAGATATTAGGCTAACTGGTCTATAGTTTCCTGCTTTTTGTCTGCTTCCTTTTTTTAAATAGGGGCGTTACATTTGCAGTTTTCCAATCTGCTGGGACCTCCCCAGAATCCAGGGAATTTTGGTAAATTACAACTAATGCATCCACAATCCCTGCCGCTACTTCTCTCAAGACCCTAGGATGCAAGCCATCAGGTCCAGGGTATTTATTTGCCTTTAGTCCCATTATCTTACTGAGTACCACCTCCTTAGTGATTGTGATTGTGTTAAGTTCCTCCCCCCCCCTATAGTCCCTTGGCTATCCTCTGTTGGAATATTGTTTGTGTACTCTACCGTAAAGACTGATACAAAATATTTGTTCAGAGTTTCTGCCATCTCCATGTTCCCCATTACTAATTCCCCGGTCTCGTCCTTTAAGGGACCAACATTTACTTTAGCCAATCTTTTTATATGGGCCCAAATTTCCCCAGGAGTTGCTCTGTTTTTTTTGGAGCAATTAGATTTTTTTGGAGTAAGTTAAAAATCGCAAATCTCCCCATTTAAATTGCTCCAGTGTAAGTGAGTTAGGTTTTTTTTTAAGTTCAGTTTTTTTTCCCCCAAAAGGGTGCGTTACCAGCCACTTATGCCTGTTTTGGCCATTTAAGCAAGCTTAGCCAGCAAAAACTTATTCCAAACTAAGTTAGGCCAAAGTAAGTGGCCACTTTTGTACGTTCTGAAAAACCCTGTGGTGAATTAAGAGATCAGCGCAGGTAGCCTCCAAATGCGTGTTATGATAGGAATGCTATTTTTTTTTTAAATCCCAAGCAGCGAGACTGGACAGAGTGTAGGTGCTATCAGCCTGATTAAACTGAGTATATTTTTAGTAAAGATAGCTAGATATTAAAGTACTGGAAAATCTTTGAAGATTCTTTTCTCCCCCCTCCCACCCCCAATCAAAACTCTTCCCCCCACCAACCTGTCTCTTGCAGCCCTCAGCCTGGGAAGGCAGTGACCGGCCTATGCGGCAGGCAACTCGGCACAGGATGGGGCGGCGAGTGTTGGCCCCTCCCACACAGCCTGCATCACACATTCTTAGATTCTGGGGGCTAGGAGCTACTATGTATGCGTGCACACTAGTGCGCATATGCAGAGGTCCCGGCACTGTTTTCAGCGCTGGGACCTGGCTCTGTCCCCGAATTCAGTTGCCACGCTACACCACCAGAGGGGAGGCTGGGGAGTGGCCAAACTCGGCACGAAGATTTTTGGCGCCCTTGGAGTTCTACAAAAGTGGTGCATCTCTGATGAGTGCGCCAGAAATCTGCACTGGCCAAATTTGGGCCCTATATACCCATAGAAACTTTTGTTATCGGTTTTTATATTTTGTGCTAGTTTGCTTTTAGTCTATCTTCCCTTTCTTAATAATTTTTTTTAGTTGCTCTTTGCTGGCTTTTAAAAGCTTCCCAGTCTTCTGTCCACCCACTACTTTTGGCCACTTTGTATGTCCTTGTTTTTAAATTGGATATCGTCCTTAATTTCCTTAGTTAGCCACAGATGGCTATCTTTTCTCTGAAACCCTTTCCTCTTCACTGGAATATAGTTTTGTTGAGAGTTGTGAAATATCTCCCTAAAATGTACACCACTGTTCATCAACCATCCTACACTTTAATCTATTTTCCCAGTCCACTTTACCCAACTCTGCCCTCATACCTTCATAGTCTCCCTTATTTAAGCTTAGTACTCTGGTTAGAGATCCAACTTTCTCACCCTCCATCTGAATTTGAAATTCAATCATGCTTTGATCACTCATTCCGAGGGGATCCTTTACTAGGAGATTGTTTATTAATCCTGTCTCATTACACAGAACTAGATCTAAGATAGCCTGCCCCCTGGTTGGTTCCATTACATACCGCACTCTATGACCTCCTCCTCAAGGCTACCCTGACCAATTTGATTTGTGCAATCAATATGGAGGTTAAAATCACCCATGATTATTGCTGTTCCCCTTTTACAAGCCCCCATTATTTCCTGGTTTATGCTCCGACCAACAGAGTTGCTACTGTTAGGGGGCCGACAGACTACGCCCACCAGTGACTTTTCCCCCTTATTGTTCCTTATCTCCACCAAAACTGTTTCAACACCCTTATCATTTGAGCTAATATCATTTCTTACTATTGCAGTGATTCCATCCTTTATCAACAGAGCTACCCCACCTCCTTTTCCTTTCTGTCTGTCCTTCCAGATTGTCAAGTACCCCTGAATATTTAATTCCCAGTCCTGGTCACCTTGCAACCACGTCTCTGTAATATCTATTTGTCTCAATTTGTGCCATCAACTCATCTATTTTGTTACAAATGCTACGTGCATTTAGACAAAGTGCCTTTAAGTTTGTTATTTTACCCTTTTTTTCTGCTTGTTCCCTCTCTCCTTCAAACTCACTTTCTTTATTTTTGCTTTCTAATTCCAGCTTTACTCCCCTCCCTACTGAATCTATTTTCAGGTTCCCATCCATCTGCCAAGCTAGTTTAAACCCTCCCCAACAGCACTAGCAAACTTTTTTATGGGCCTCTCAATCCTCCCGCGGCTCATCCGACAGCCCAGCCCTTTTTATGTGCCTCTTGACCCTCCTGCCCCTGCTCCGGTGGCTCCTCCAATGGCCATGCCCTCTTTATGGGCCTCTCGATCTTCCCGCTCACTGATATGGAACTGGAGACACTGATGGACAGTGTGGAGGACAGAAGAAGAACACTGTTTCCTGACGCGGGGAGACCTGGCAGACAGGCAGTACATAATGCATGAAGGGAGATTGCATGGGAGGTGTCAGGCATCTTCACATATGTGAGGACGCACTCTCCCAGGAGGGTGCTGGCCAGTCTGCACTTCCAGGGTGGCGATGGGTCGACGCCTCCTAGCTCTGGGGTGACAGGGATCCTCCTCCTCCTGCTCAGGTGGTACTGCTGGCTCGACCTCCAGCAGCTGTCCCCTCATGATGGCCAGGTTTTGCAGCATGCAGCAGACCACGACAATTATGGAGTCCCATTGAGGAGAGTACTGCAAGGTGCCACCAGAGCAGTCCAGGCACCAGAATCTCTGCTTAACGATGCCTATGCATTGCTCGATGATGCACCTGGTGGCACAATGAGCGTCATTGTATGTATATAAATTGGGCAGAAAAAGCAGCAAACCTGAGGACTGGGAGAAATTTAGAATTCAGCAGAGGACGACAAAGGGTTTAATTAGGAGGGGGGAATAGGGTATGAGAGGAAGCTTGCTGTGAACATAAAAAGTGACTCCAAAAGCTTCTATAGATATGTGAAGAGAAAAAGATTAGTGAAGACAAATGTAGGTCCCTTGCAGTCAGAATCAAGTGAGTTTATAATAGGAAACAAAGAAATGGCAGACCAATTGAAAAAATACTTCGGTTCTGTCTTCACTGAGGAAGACACAAATAACCTTCCGGAAATATTAGGGGGCCGAGGGTCTAGCGAGGAGGAACTGAAGGAAATCCTTATTAGTCAGGAAATTATGTTAGGGAAATTGATGGGATTGAAGGCCAATAAATCTCCAGGGCCTGATTGTCTGCATCCCAGAGTACTTAAGGAAGTGGCCCTAGAAATAGTGGATGCATTGGTGGTCATTTTCCAATATTTTATTATCTCTGGATCAGTTCCTATGGATTGAGGGTAGCTAATGTAACCCCACTTTTTAAAAAAGGAGGGAGAGAAAAGAGGGAATAATAGATCAGTTAGCCTGACATTGGTAGTGGGGAAAATGTTGGAATCAATTATTAAAGATGAAATAGCAGAGCATTTGGAAAGCAGTGACAGGATTGGTCCAAGTCAGCATGGATTTAGGAAAGAAAAATCATGCTTGACAAATCTTCTAGAATTTTTGAGGATCTAACTAGTAGAGTGGACAGGGGCGAACTAGTGGATGTGGTGTATTTGGACTTTCAAAAGGCTTTTGACAAGGTCCCACACAAGAGATTAGTGTGCAAAATTAAAGCACATGGTATTGGGGGTAATGTATTGACGTGGATAGAGAACTAGTTGGTAGACAGGAAACAGAGTAGGAATAAATGGGTCCTTTTCAGAATGGAAGGCAGTGACTAGTGGGGTACCGCAGGGCTCAGTGCTGGGACCCCAGCTATTTACAATATACATTAATGATTTGGACGAATGAATTGAATGTAATATCTCCAAGTTTGCAGATGACACTAAGCTGGGTGGCAGTATGAGCTGTGAGGAGGATGCCAAGTGGCTGAAGGGTGACTTGGACAGGTTAGGTAAGTGGGCAAATGCATGGCAGATGCAGTATAATGTAGATAAATGTGAGATTATCCATGTTAGTGACAAAAACAGGAAGGCAGAATATTATCTGAATGGTGACAAATTAGGAAAAGGGGAGGTGCAATGAGACCTGGGTATCATGCTACATCAGTCATTGAAAGTTGGCATGTAGGTACAGCAGGCGGTGAAAAAGGCAAATGGCATATTGGCCTTCATAGCGAGAGGATTTGAGTATAGGAGCAGGGAGATCTTACTGCAGTTATACAGGGCCTTGGTGAGGCCTCACCTTGAATATTGTGTACAGTTTTGGTCTCCTAATCTGAGGAAGGACATTCTTGCTATTGAGGGAGTGCAGCGAAGGTTCATCAGACTGTTTCCCGGGATGGCAGGACTGACATATGAAGAAAGACTGGATCGACTAGGCTTATATTCGCTGGCATTTAGAAGAATGAGAGGGGATCTCATAGAAACATATAAAATTCTGACAGGATTGGACAGATTAGATGCAGGAAGAATGTTCCCGATATTGGGGAAGTCCAGAACCAGGGGTCACAGTCTAAGGATAAGGGGTAAGCCATTTAGGACCGAGATGAGGGGAAACTTCTTCACGCAGAGAATTGTGAACCTGTGGAATTCTCCGCAGAAAGTTGTCGAGGCCAGTTCGTTAGATATATTCAAAAGGGAGTTAGATGTGGCCCTAACGGCTAAAGGGATCAAGGGGTATGGAGAGAAAGCAGGAATGAGGTACTGAAGTTGCATGATCAGCCATGATCATATTGAATGGTGGTGCAGGCTCGAAGGGCCGAATGGCCTACTCCTGCACCTATTTTCTATGTTTCTATGCTCTGACACTCTCCTGAGGTTCCACAGAAGACAGCCAAGTGGACAGGGGATATCCCTTGTCCCCAAGCAGCCAACCGCAATGCTGATTCAGGCCAGTGAAGATGGCGGGCACACTGGTCTGACACAGAATGATCGAATCATGGCTGCTGCCTCCCTTGCCTGCTAACGGCGATGCCTTCACTTGCATGCTGCCCTGCTTCTGACCAGATGTCACCCTCCCAACACTCCTCCCATCCCTCAGGGTGAACCCTGCCAAGTAGGTCTCTGCAGCCCACAGGACTCCACTAACGAGTCATACCTGAAAGTTGTACAAAAGTACAGGGGTATGTGCAAACCTCTGAGCAGCACTTAGCCGGTTTAATCGAGCCAAAACAATTAATAAAACTAGATGAAAAGCTAAATACTGAGAATGTTGGAAAATAAAATAAAAATACTAATAATTAATACAACTATTTACCTACTAAAGTGCCCCAGCGGTGTCACGTTCGAGCACCACATGGAAAACCTCACGGGGGCACTGCCGGGAAAAGTCCTACCTTTTCCTCGGTGAATTTCACTGTCCTGGTGGCTTTTCAGCAGCCTGCATGCTGCTTCCCTCTCCGCTGGAAACTTACCTTTACACAGTGGCTTCACCGTGCCATTTCTGGCGGAAGTGAACACCGCTCAAATCCTCCCCGAGCTGAATATGGCTCGGGGAGAGAAAAATACCTGACCGCGGCAGCCGATCGATTTTTTTTTGACTGACTGCCCAAACTCCACAGTAAACGTCCCTTTGGAGACGGTGAATTTCGGGCCCAGGGAGTGGCAAGGTCATGAATGGATTTAAACAAGAGAATGAACATTTTATATTTGAGGATGGTGTAGAACCAGGAGCCAATGTAGATCAGCAAGGACAAGGTCAAGGGTGATGGGTGAGCAGGACTTGCTACAGATTTGGATATGGGAAACAAAGTGTTAGGCGAACTGAAGTTTATGAAGGGTAGGAGGGTGACCAGACAATGTCAACAGCACATGGGTGAAGGCAAGGGCAGAGGCTTGCGATATTATGGAGGTGACAGTGGGCTGTCATTGTGATGGAGAGCAAATGGGGTCAGGAGCTCAGTGCATAGTCAAATAGGACACTGAGACTGTGAACAATCTGAGACAATGGCCGGGGTGAGGAATAGAATCAGTGGTGAGGTTACGGAATTTGTGGCAGGGGCCGAAGATGATAGCTTCAGTCTTCCCAATAAACATGGTTGTTGAAAGCTGTTATCAACATTTCATTGCATGAAGAAGAATTACTCAAAGAGACTATTAGCTACAGCTGCACTACTCCTGTCTAAAGAGGGTGCCAATATCTGACACTGTGTATGAGCAGCTGTCCTCTTTAAGTAACCTTTCTCATCAATCATATTAATGAGTATGTTCTGCACTTCAGTCCAAGAATTTCTTGAAACATTCATTAGAATTTTTTTATAACTTTTCCTCATTCTAACAAACTTTCACCCTGGCTCTTCAAGCAGTACTAGTTTCACAAGATCTAAAAGCTGTATATTTAAACCAATAATATGACACGGAGAGAGAGTCATGAGGATTTTAGAATTAACAACTATTCTTAAACAACATCTTGCATTTGTTTAGCACCTTTAACATATTAAAAAAAAAACCCAAGGCGCTACACAGGAGTGTTATAAAACAAAATCTGACACCGAGCTACATAAGGAGATATTAAGGCTGATGACGAGGTAGATTTTAAGGAGCGTCTTAAAAGGAGGAAAGAGAGGTAGAGAGGCAGAAAGGTTTAAAGAGGGAACTCCAGAGCTTAGGGCATAGGCAACAGAAGGCACAGCTGGCAATGGTGGAGCAATTAAAATCAGGGATGTTCTAGAGGCCAGAATTGGAGGAGGTCAGATATCTCGGAGGGTTGTAGGGCTGGATGAGATTATAGGGACAGGGAGGGGCGAGGCCATGGAGGGATTTGAAAACAAAGATGAGAATTTTTAAAATCGAGGCTTAACCAGGAGCCAATGTAGGTCAGTGAGCACAGGGGTGATGGATCAATGGGACTTGGTGTGAGTTAGGACATGGGCAGCAGGGTTTTGGATGACCTCAAGTTTATGGAGGGTAGAGCGTGGGAGGCTGGCCAGGAGTGCATTGGAATAGTCAAGTCTAGAGGTAAGAAAGGTGTGGATGAGGATTTCAGCAGCAGATGAGCTGAAACAGGGGCGAAGTCGGGCAATGTACCGGAGGTGGAAATAGGAGGTCTTACTGATCCCACCACACACGCACGTGAAGCTCATTTCAGGGTCAAATATGACACCAGGGTTGTGAACAGTCTGGTTCAGCCTCAGACAGTTGCCAGGGAGAGGAATGGAGTTGGTGACTAGGGAATGGAGTTTATGGCAGGGACCGAAGATAATAGCTTTGGTCTTCCAAATATTTAGTCGGAGGAAATTGCTGTTCATCCATTACTGGATGTCGGACAAGCAGTTTAACAATTTAGAGACAGTAGAGAGAGATAGTCGTCAACGTACATGTGAAAACGAATGCCGTTTTTCGGATGATGTAGCCTGAGGGGCACCATATAGATGAGAATCGTAGAAATTTGCAGCCCAGAAGGAGACCATTCGGCCCATCGTGTCTGCATCGGTCGAAAAAGAGCTATCCAGACTAATTCCACTTTCCAGCTCTTGGTCCATAGCTTTGCAGTTTACAGCACTTCAAGTTGATATCCAAGTACTTTTTAAATGCTATGAGGATTTCTGCCTTTACCATCCTTTCAGACAGTGAGTTCCAGACCCCCACCACCCTCTGGGTGAAAATAAAGTTCTCCTCAACTCCCCTCTAATCCTTCTACCCGTTATTTTAAATCTATGCCCCCTGGTTTTTGACCTCTCTGCTAAGGGAAATAGATGCTTCCTATCCACTCTATCTAAGCCCCTCATAATTTTATACACCTCAATTAAGTTTCTCCTCAGCCTCTTCTGTTCCAAAGAAAACAACCCAGCCTATCCAATCTTTCCTCATAGCTAAAATTCTCCAGTCCTGGCAATATCCCCGTAAATCTCCTCTGTACCCTCTCTACTGCAATTACATCTTTCCTGGAATGTGGTGACCAGAACTGTACGCAGTACTCTAGTTGTGGCCCAACTAATGTTATATACAGTTCTATAACAATCTCCCTGCTCTTATAGTCTATGCCTCAGCTAATAAAGGAAAGTACCCCGTATGACTTCTTAACCACCTTCAGGGATCTATGCACTCAAGGTCCCTCTGTTCCTCTACATTTCTTGGTATCCTATCATTTATTGTGCTTTTTGTTATTCATTCCTGGGAAGTGGGTGTCGGTGGCAAGGCCAGCATTTATTGTCCATCCCTAATTGCCCTTAAGAAGATGGTGGTGAGCCACCTTCTTTAACTGCAGTCCACGTGGTGAAGGTACTCCCATAGTGCTGTTTGGGAGGGAGTTCCAGCACTTTGACCCAGCGACTATGAAGGAACGGCAATATATTTCCATGTCAGTATGGTGTGTGACTTAGAGAGGAACTTGGAGGTGATAGTGTTCCCATGTGCCCTTGCCATTCTAGGTGGTAGAAAGTCATGGCTTTGGGAGGTGCTGTCAAGTTGATGCATCTTGTAGATCATACACACTGCAGCCATGGTATGCCAGTGGTGGAGGTTGTGAATGTTTAAGGTAGTGGATGGGGTACCAATCAAGTAGGCCGTTTTGTCCTGGATGGTGTCGAACTTCTTGAGTATTGTTGGAGCTGCACTCATCCAGGCAATTGGAGAATATTACTTCACACTCCTGACTTCTGCCTTGTAGATGGTGGAAAGGCTTTAGGCAGTTAGGAGGTGAGACACTCGCCACAGAATACCCAGCCTCTGAACTGCTCTTGTAGCCACAGTATTTATACGGCTGTTCCAGTTAAGTTTCTGGTCAATGGTAACCCCCAGGATGTTGATGGTGGGGGATTCCCTGCCTTGTTAGCCCTCCCCAAATGCATTACCACACACTTCTTCGGATTGGATTATATTTGCCACTTTTCTGCCCACCTGACCAGTCCACTATCAACCACACGGCCAATTTTTATATCAGCTGCAAACTTCTTAATCATGCCCCTGCACTGAAGTCTAAATCATTGATATATACCACAAAAAGCAAGGGAGTTAGCACAGAGCCCTGTGGAACCCCACTGGAAACAGCCTTCCAGTCACAAAAACACCCGAAGACCATTACTCTTTGCTTCCTGCCACTGTGAAATAGGAAGGGGCCAAGGATAGATCCTTGGGGGAGTCCAGAGGTAACGGTGTGGACAGGCAGCAGTACCATGTGCTGTAGTGCCACTGTCACTTTGGATTGGTAGAATATCAAATGTGGACCCAGAAAATGTACAAGCTAAAAGTATGTATTCATGATTACATGTAAAAGTGAAGGATGAAGTAATTCTCCAATACCAAACAGTGCAATAATGAAATGTAGTTGTAATGACCAATGTCCATAAGGAATTCATCTTTCATTTTAATGACTTCTCCAGCATCTTTGAAGAAGTTATAAATTACAAGTGACTACACTTCAAAAGTACTTCATTGGTTGTAAAGTGCTTTGGGGACATCCTGAAGTCATAAACATTGCAAGTCTTTCTTTTCTTTTAAAAAGAACTTTCTCTTGATAGGCAAATTCTGGCTGACTTCATCTCGTACCGCCGATTTCTCAATATTGTTTGACACTTGAAATACAACGCATCTAAAAAACAGCTTTTATATTGCAAAGTTCTTCCTTTCCACCCTCAGAATTTAAAAATGACCAGCACAGCTGCAGAGAACCAGCTGACATAACAAAAAAGAGATGCTGGAGAGTTGTTTCCTGGGACATAGATGGTGGGTAATGAAATACAATTCACCAAACAAGGATCATCATTTACAAACTGCAATCATTATTTATGCAATTGACTGCTTGACACAGCTTTCCAGCATATAGTCAGCAGTAACGCATATTTGTGTCTGAGAACCCAAAGCCATTCCATTGCTACATCCATTTAACAAAAACAATTTTGATTATGCAACTTCCCAAACAATTAATTTTTTAATAATACAATTAGCTGCTCCATAACTTAAAAAAAACTACTGTTTACAAGCAAGCAGCCACCAACAGCTTAACAACTTGCATTTATATCGCGCCTTTAACATAGTGAAATGTCCCAAGGCGCTTCACAGGAGTATTATGAGATTCAAATATGACACTGAATTAGTGCAGGTGACCAAAAGCTTGGTCAAAGAGGTATGTTTTAAGGAGCGTCTTGAAGGAGGAAAGAGAAGTAGAGAGGCGGAGAGGTTTAGGCAGGGAGTTCCAGCACTAGGCAACAGAAGGTATGGTCACTGATGGTTGAGTGATTATAATCAGGGATGCTCAATGGGCAGAATTAGAGGAGTGCAGACATCTCGAGGGTTGTGGGGCTGGAGGAGATTAGAGAGGCCATAGAGGGACTTGAAAATAAGGATGGGAATTTTGAAATCAAGGCATTGCTTAACCGGAAGCCAATGTCGGTCAGCGAGTACAGGGGTGATGGGTGAGTGGGACTTGGTGCGAGTTAGGACATGGGTAGCTGAGTTTTGGATCACCTCTAGTTTACATAGGGTAGAATGTGAGAGGCCAACCAGGTATGCGTTGGAATAGTCAAGTCTAGAGGTAACAAAGGCATGGATGAGGGCTTCGACAGCGGAGGAGCTGAGGCAAGGACGGAGATGGGTGATGTTACAGAGGTGGAAATAGGCGGTCTTAGTTATGCTGCAGATATTGGTCGAAAGCTCATTTCAGAATCAAATATTCCAAGGTTGCGAACAGTCTGGTTCAGCCTCAGATAGAAGCTTAAAAGTCAACAACCATTCCTCTCCTCCCGACTATGAGAATGAGAAAGATTTGAATCCTGCTAATTGGTTTCTCAGATTTAAAGAGAGCATGACTTGCAATATTTTTAATGTTTGCTATACATGGGTTCACAAAATAAATTATAACCTTTAGCACACTTAAATTGTTTTGGGAAGAGGATATGTACGAGCTCATACCTGAAGCATTGGCAGCATTCAAAATTATAATTAGGTTGAATACTATTTTACTGAAGTACTCAGTTTGCTAAAGGGAATGAAATGGTGTCGAAAGCAGATGTGTTTGCAAATGTTATTATTCTACTAAATTGTATCGGTCTGGGTTAAGTTACAGTGTTGAAACCAGCTTCAGGCAACAAATGAAGAAGAAAACTGGCAATCATGCAAGTTGCATATATTCATAACAAAAAATGTTCATAAAGTAATGGAAAATTTCCAAAAGCCGAATTTGTTACAAGTAGTTTGAAGTCTGCATTCTTTCTAACATGTGTCAATAAGTTTACCAAAATATTCAGCATGGGAAATTTCACCCTGCATTTCCTTTACATCTTTAAAAAGAAAAGAAGTAACTAAAATGGTCCTCTTTTTAAATCTTTGAATCACAAATCTAAGCAAAAACAATTGTTTAAAACGCACAATGTTTTTACTTTATAGAATGCTACTACTGTATGAATTACTATGTATATTATAGTAGCTTCCTGAAAATCATTAACAACAATTTGTAATTACAGAACGCCTTTAATGTAGTGACACTTAGGTCGAAGACTGTTTTCTTGCCTAGATTTTTAGTTCTGTAGTCTCAGTGTGGGAATAACCTATAATCATGTTAAATATGTTAAACATATGTATCTGAAGCAAAAACCAAATGTTCCCACATCTGAAAATGGAGTGTTACTGTAAGCATCGGCTCCCCAAGGATTGTTGGACATTACGTTTTAATATTTCTCATTGCAGAAAAGCTGGAAGCCTGTTTGTGGGAGGGGCCAGGTACCTTTCCATGTTGTACTTGAAATCCACATCTGATGGGCTGGGGTGGTCTGGGAAGTTACAATGGCCAGGATAAGGCACCTCATCACAGTTAATGGGCAAAGATGGAGAATCCTGTCCTGTACTGGTTCTGTAATGGCTGCAAAGGAATGATAAAATGGATATTCTAAAATCAGCCCCACTGACAATGACCCTTGGGCATAAAACCTGTTTTTTGCTGTATTTGTGTGTGTTATGACCAGAGTAAAAAAGTTTAGAGTCAGTCAGTCTATGCAGAAATAAGTATAGGACTTGTTAAGTTCAGAATAACTCCACAAGACTGTGTTGTAAGCTCAAACCATTGTGACCTTGGTCTCTAATATAACTCCAAAGTGAGGCAGCAGCATGGTGGACTGCCTTTTATAAGTGCTTGCTCCAGGGTACACAGATGACCCATAGGTCTCCCACAAGTGTGCCCCCTAGTGGCAAGTCCTACACATAGGTGAGGTTCACATACATAACAGGACTGAAGCTGGCTCACAAAATGGAATGTGTCAAACAGCATAACCATTGAACTAAGGAACGAAAGTTCCTATAAATATTTGTAAGCTGACACAGTTTCATAGGAAATACTGTAAAATCACATGTACTCACGTTCATAGGTCTGGATTTTCCCTTTCTTGCTTCTCCTTGGCTTGGTCGATCTTGGATTTATCAGTGAAATATGTAGCACTGCCGATGCTATCCAATCGAATGTGGGATTGTTCAGAGGCTTTCTGGTGCAATAACCAGCTTCAGATCTAAACTTTCGATGGCATTCTCTGCAATTTTAGCTTCTCTAGTTCCAGTAAATTTCCACTGATGAACATTTGTAAAAAATGTTATCCAGCTAGAGTCTGAAAAAGAAATTATGTTGTCTTTGGCTCCCACAAGTATATGCACGCAGCATGCCATTGTTTCAATGCATGCAGTCATTGACTCTAATCGATCTAGTACAGAGATCGTGATTGGCTGATTTTGTGGTACTGACAAATACAGCAGTTGTGATTGGTCATTTAAGTAACTCGCAATTATATCATCACTCTGGGTTTTGACACGATTTCTGCCCTTTTTTTTAATGAAAATTTATGCACATTGCTCACTTTTTGAAGATGGGAACATTAATTTTTGTGATAAGTGGTCCCTAATCTAATATTGGTGTGAATGTGAAGTACTTCCACAGCGGGGACATTGGAAAAGCATTTATTTGAGACTCGGCCCACGGTCTAGGAGTATTATGAGACAAAAAAATTTGACAGCGAGCCACGAAAGGAGAAATTAGGGCAGGTGACCAAAAGCTTGGTCAAAGAGGTAGGTTTTAAGGAGCATCTTGAAGGAGGAAAGCGAGGTAGAGAGGCGGAGAGGTTTAGGCACGGAATTCCAGAGCTTAGGGCCTAGGCAACAGAAGACATGACCACCGATGGTTGAGTGGTTATAATCAGGGATGCTCAAGAGGGCAGAATTATAGGAACACAGACATTTCGGGGAGTTGTGGGACTGGAGGAGATTACAGAGATAGGGAGGGGCAAGGCCATAGAGGGATTTGAAATCAAGGATGAGAATTTTGAAATTGAGGTGTTACTTAACCATTTATTTAACATGATTTATTTAACAACTTGCATTTATATAGCACCTTTAATGTAGTAAAAATGTCCCAAGGTGCTTCACAGGAAATCAGACAAAAATTGACACCTAGAAAAGAAGAAGACATTAGGACAGATGAACAAATGCTTAGTCAAAGAGCTAGGTTTTAAGCTGCAGCTGAAAAGGAGGAGGTAGCAAGGCAAAGAGGTTTTAGGTGGAAATTCCAGAGCTGAAGGTATGGCCTCCGATGGTGGGGCAAAGGAAGTGGGGGATGCACAAGAGTCAATACTTAAAAAAAAAGCGGGGGAAATTGCGTAGAACCCTGTTTGCGGGGCGGTAGCAGCCATGAGGCAGGATTTCCTCCTCCCTGCAACCTAAATTCGGGTTACCACCCCCAAGACCAAGTAGAGCGTAAAACAACGCTCTACATTTGCTCTGTGGGACGTGAGTGGGGCAGAGGGAATCAATGTGGGGTGCAGCGCCAGGCGGTGGGATGCATAGCGTTGCCATGTAGACAGGACCCCCCGCTTCATTAAAGGGGAGGGCCAAGCTGCCGACTCTGCAGGTCCCTACCTGGACCACCGGGAAGCGGGATGCTGTGGCATCAACCTGGCACACAAGCGGAGTGCCTGACTGCAAGATCGCAGCACGACCCTGCGATGCAACATGCAGCAGGCTGCGACCGGCAAGTCGACTGATTGATTTTTTAAAATCACCACTTCCCCTTTAAATTTCGCCCCGTGAGTGACCTACAGCCTAGTACGCACCCCCTGAAGCTGTCGCTGACATCGCCCGGCTCCGGGCAAAAACGGGCCGCTGCACATGGTGATAATGTTGTCATCGCCGCGCAGCGGAGCGCTACCGGTTACTACCGCCACTAAACTCCAGCAGAATTCCACTGGAGTCTTTAGCGGCACCATGCCCGAGCAAAAGGTTGTTTGCGGGGGCGCTAACGTGAGACGCAAACGCCCAGAATTTCTCAAATGTATTCATATGGGCCCTCTCCATAGTTCTATGTATCGCCCATTTCATTAGTAAAACACTGGAGTAGAGTGTGTGTTATAATGCAAGGGAATCCCCTTGGGATACAGCTGCTCCTTTTAACTTAATACTCAGCTGAGCGGAAGGGAAAAAAAACTAATTCCACTGACACAGGTGATAACACGTGAACACCGTTCAAGGAAATCCTATGGAATATTCCAGCCTCGGATATCCACTCCACAATTTGCCGAACAAAATGTTTGATATTGAGAATGCTACGGAGGAGCCTTACACTTCAAAATTTTTAATAATTTACAGGATCGACAATTAATAAATTTAGTAACCATCCACATTCATTCATTTCCTTTACTGTTTTCAAAACAGTAGAAGTAGTTCTAAGTTAATGACCCGTAATTTGTGGTCAGCAGCGAAGCGAAGGCACTCGCCACTGGCCTTGAAGAAAGCTACCCGTGGTGATCTCGTGATCACGGTGGCAAGAGAAATTTGCTTTGCTCAATGTGCAATTGATTGTAGCGCTCCGTAATGGGAATTCCCAACAAAGAGCTGCAGTAACGTCAACAAGCTGTCTCAGCAGCCAATTACATTGAAGAATTCTCAGACAGCAAACCTCCTTTTTCAAGAAAATTTCCTCCGAAAAGGATGAAGAGTTATGTTTTACCTTTCTTTGATGTTTTATACATGTATTCTATGGTTACTATCACTGCCCTAAGAAAGTTTTGTTCCCAGCAATTTTCCTTTGGCGAGATGGGGCTTACAAACAATAAGCTCTGGCCTGCTCTGTCAATGTCTTGTCTTGCTGTCAACTACCTGTATAAACATATCTAGAATATGTAGGGACAGGTATATGTTGGGAGCTGTGGTCTGCTGGATGGAGTCTCTTCAGTTCACAGTGGTGGCTGGGAGCCAGCATGAACATAATGCTCAGGTTTCTCATGTAGACACGGGCTTCTTTTACATGCATTGTTCCTATATAGTTAAGTTTAAGCATTTCCTTGTAAATGTTCACACCTTTAGGTTACACATCTTATTTCTGGCAGTCAGTGCACATTGCAGTGGAGAAAACAAGTTGGTGGTCATAAGGCTTTTCAAAAAAATATTTCGCGCAAATTCATTGATTAATTTTTGTTCCTTTTCAGATTTTGCTTGTTACATATGCTTGATTCATCCTTTCCTTTTGTCCTGAGCAGTTGTTCATTGGTAGTTTTTTTAGTTGCTTTCCTTTTGATTTGTTCGCTCCCTTCCTCTTCAGTTGTGATGTGTGTGTGTGCGTGCGTGCGTGTTGCTAAAGTGCAACAAAAGGAGATGTAATATGATGGACAAAATGTGTCAGATCAGGCAGTGAAGATGGAAATCTATCCTGAAAACGTCTCATGTTTTAAATTACAATACAGGAACACTAATAAAGAATGAAACAGAAAATTCCAAGGAAGGATTTTAAGTGGAATATGGAAGGTCATCAATTACAAATGAACCAATATTGCCAATGAAGCTGACTTTCAAAAATATAACTTTTAAATCACTTTTGTTTTGTTGACTTTCCCCAAGATGTAAGTTTCACCAGATTTGACTGGATCATCTACAGAAAGGAGGGAATATTGGCAGGGTGGGCAATCCATTGCTACTTGAATGCACACTGGTAAGTGAACTAAGCTGTGGCATTGAAAATATCC
Source organism: Pristiophorus japonicus (assembly GCF_044704955.1). Taxonomy (NCBI): domain Eukaryota; kingdom Metazoa; phylum Chordata; class Chondrichthyes; family Pristiophoridae; genus Pristiophorus; species Pristiophorus japonicus. The sequence goes on from NC_091990.1 coordinate 149,659,462, forward strand.
ACAATCCGATTCTCACAACTAATGATGGTAGTTGTCATGGGCTACTGGACTGATTCTATACATTCAACCAGCACACAAATAGTCAAGCTCTTTGCAGTCAGTGTCTGTAAGAGTGAATAAAATTTTGTGCCACGCCCAGGTCCCCTCTCATGGTTGCTGCTGGCTTTTGCCTGTTGCTGCTCTCGGGGATTGAACGCTGGTAAATGCTATGGTCGGAAATTCTTGAGAGCTTTGAGAGGTCAGCAATTCCTGCCCACAACATACAGCAGCTTCCAATCACTGGAGCACCAGCAGCTATGAGACAGGCGCGGTGCGGAGGGGAGGGATAAGAGAATGCCAGCATGAAACTGAAGGAGGGAGGAAGAGTGGGAGAAGTACCAGAAATAATTGAGAGGGAAGAAGAATCCCTATTTAAGCTAGAGGGAAAGGAGTACCAATTTGAACTGGGAGGAAGAGGGGAAGGAGAAGATTGCCAGGTTAAATTTGACAGGGAGATGATTTCCATGTTGAGATGTGTGTAAATTAAGCGATAGAGGGAGTGGAGGGGGGAAGAAAGTGGGAGAAGAGTAGTTAGAAACATAGAATATAGGTGCAGGAGTAGGCCATTCGGCCCTTCGAGCCTGCACCACCATTCAATAAGATCATGGCTGATCATTCCATCAGTACCCCTTTCCTGCTTTCTCTCCATACCCCTTGATCCCCTTAGCCATAAGGGCCATACCTAACTGCCTCTTGAATATATCCAATGAACTGGCATCAACAACTCTCTGCGGCAGGGTATTCCATAGGTTAACAACTCTGAGTGAAGAAGTTTCTCCTCATCTCAGTCCTAAATGGCCTACCCCTTATCCTAAGACTATGTCCCCTGGTTCTGGACTTTCCCAACATCGGGAACATTCTTCCCGCATCTAACCTGTCCAGTCCCGTCAGAATCTTATACGTTTCTATGAGATCCCCTCTCATCCTTCTAAACTCCAGTGAATAAAGGCCCAGTTGATCCAGTCTCTCCTCATATGACAGTCCAGCCATCCCTGGAATCAGTCTGGTGAACCTTCGCTGCACTCCCTCAATAGCAAGAACGTCCTTCCTCAGATTAGGAGACCAAAACTGAACACAATATTCCAGGTGAGGCCTCACTAAGGCCCTATACAACTGCAGTAAGACTTCCCTGCTCTATGCTCAAATCCCCTAGCTATGAAGGCCAACATGCCATTTGCCTTTTTCACCGCCTGCTGTACCTGCATGCCAACTTTCAATGACTGATGTACCATGATACCCAGGTCGCGTTGCACCTCCCCTTTTCCTAATTTGTCACCATTCAGATAATATTCTGCCCTCGTATTTTTGCCTCCAAAATGGATAACCTCACATTTATCCACATTATACTGCATCTACCATGCATTTGCCCGCTCACCTAACCTGTCCAAGTCACCCTGCAGCCTTTTAGCGTCCTCCTCACAGTTCACACTGCCACCCAGTTTAGTGTCATCTGCAAACTTGGAGATATTACACTCAATTCCTTCATCTAAATCGTTAATGTATAATGTAAAGAGCTAGGGTCCCAGCACTGAGCCCTGCGGCACTCCACTAGTCACTGCCTGCCATTCTGAAAAGGACCCGGTTATCCCGACTCTCTGCTTCCTGTCTGCCAACCAGTTCTCTATCCACGTCAGTACATTACCCCCAATACCATGCGCTTTGATTTTGCACACCAATCTCTTGTGCGGGACCTTTTCAAAAGCCTTTTGAAAGTCCAAATACACCACCATCCACTGGTTCTCCCTTGTCCACTCTGCTAGTTACATCCTCAAAAAATTCCAGAAGATTTGTCAAGCATGATTTCCCTTTCATAAATCCATGCTGACTTGGTCTGATCCTGTCACTGCTTTCCAAATGCGCTGCTATTTCATCCTTAATGATTGATTCCAACATTTTCCCCACTACTGATGTCAGGCTAACCGGTCTATAATTACCCGTTTTCTCTCTCCCTCTTTTTTTTTTTAAAGTGGTGTTACATCAGCTACCCTCCAGTCCATAGGAACTGGTCCAGAGTCGATAGACTGTTGGAAAATGATCACCAATGCATCCACTATTTCTGGGGCCACTTACTTAAGTACTCTGGGATGCAGACTATCAGGCCCTGGGGATTTATTGGCCTTCAATCCCATCAATTTCCATAACACAATTTCCTGTCCAATAAGGATATCCTTCAGTTGCTCCTTCTCACTAGATCCACTGTCCCCTAGTACATTCAGAAGGTTATTTGTGTCTTCCTTCGTGAAGACAGAACCGAAGTATTTGTTCACTTGGTCTGCCATTTCTTTGTTCCCCATTATAAATTCACCTGAATCCAACTGCAAGGGACCTACGTTTGTCTTCACTAATCTTTTTCTCTTCACATATTTATAGAAGCTTTTGCAGTCAGTTTTTATGATCCCTGCAAGCTTCCTCTAGTACTCTATTTTTCCCCTCTTAATTAAACCCTTAGTTGAACTGAGAGAGAATGCCAATTGTAATTGAAGGGCAGAAGAAACAAAGTGCCAGCTGAAATGGGGGAGTAGAATCTTCAGCATGAGCCATTAAGAGTTCAGTCATGAAATTATTGTGGGTAGGAAACAACGCCTGTGTGTGTCTGTATGAAGAGTCTCAGAATGAACCAAGTGCAGGGGAGTGGAAGGAGGGAGAAGAGTGCCAACATGAACTGTGGAGAAGAAGCATCAACTGGCCGGGTGGAGGGAGAAGACAAGACTGCCTCCTTATTATTGTGTCAACTGTAGAAATGATTTAAATATACAATTGAGCAACAGATTAGCAGTATCTATCCACAGTAGCAACCAATTTTCTTTCACAATGAAAATATCCACAATGTCTATGTCTATGTTGCTATTCAAGGGATGGAATGGCTATACTTGCAGCTTAAGTTATGACAAGTTTATTTTTCAGTGGTCAGCTTTTTTGAAGCTGTTCAACTTTTGTTAGTTTTTTATGTTGGCACTTAATGAGTCAGGGAATTATGGCACATGTAATTTCAACAATGTCCATTCTCCTGGTAATATGAGTAACACAGACAGTAAAGCAGAAGGTTTGAGACTATTTGCTTACAATAATTCAGAATCAGTTGCTGAATCAACCAATAAACAAGCTCTAAAATAAACATTTCTATCTGCATTATGTTCCTCAATGACCTGACTGATGTCAAATAGCAAAAAGATGTCTTGACTGTAAACTTTTATCAATTGTCTATATTGTATTTAAGTTCAACATGTTATGTTATCGAAGTATTCTAATTAGTAACCTATTTCTAATGAAATGGGTTTGATTGATCAATACTAGCTCAGTTGGTATGGTCCCTCAACGCAATGAGCTACAAAGTGAAACTTTTCTTTCAGGTTGCTATTTACCTGTTCCTCTGAAATTTTATAACTTATTGGAAGGTCAGTTTCAAAAGGTTTTTGCTTGCAGGAACAGGCTGCGTCTCCAACCAGTGACTGTTAAATGGTAACTACTAGTTCTGTTGACAAAGGCGGCTATGACCTTCGGGAAAAAAAGCATAGGTTTCTTTTGAGCAAGATGTGATATTACTGACAGCTGGAGCTCTCGCTTGTCAACACGTTTGGGACAGTCCCACGCTCTCCCAGGAAAGCATCAAAGAGTATGAAGTTTCAAACTATTCTTCTGGAAACAAAACCAAACACTGACCAAAAGACTGAAGACCCTTTTGCATTGGACAAGGCTTTGTTATTTCTGCACAATCACAGGAGATTTTGATTACTACTTTAGGCTATTTTGATTATCTTCATGAACTTCACCCAGACACCTATGCCATTCTCTGTATCCAAGATCCGAAGCCTCTGCTACAGTTACATAACAAAAAAAAACACTTTCAAAATCTTTGCATTTATTTCTATATTGCCCCCAAGTTTGAAGATATAATTTCTCCATCAGCCCACTGCAGTTTTTGAACTGAAATTTAATCAGTAATTTTCACATACCTCAGCTTTTCTCACAGATTTCAAGAACAGGAATAAAGAAGAAACTGCATAATAAGAAAACAAGTGGACGCACACACACATATGTATACATATATAATATATACATGCAGATATAAGCAGATCTCCCAAAGTGTTGCTTATGTTGTGTCAAAGGTTATGCTTTTCCAAGCCAAGAAGATAGAAGGGGTGCTGGGATGTAGGCTATGGGAGGAGTGCACATCTCCCATGAAGTGATTTAGAATTAAGTTTGTAAGAGATTTACCCAGAGACAGTGAAATAAGTGTTCTTGATTATTTCATTTATTTCCCAAGAACCAAAAAGAGGGTTTTCCTGAGAACAGGTGCATAAACGTGAATTGTAGTCCCTTGAATTTGTACGGTTGAGGGGTGATCTAATCAAGGTGTTTAAAATGATAAAAGGATTCAATGGGTGAAATAAAGATAAATAATTTCCTCTGGTGGGGGAATCCAAAACAAGGGGCATAATCTTAAAATTAGGGCTCGGCCTTTCAGGAGTGAAATCAGGAAACACTTCTTCACAAACGGTAATCGATATCTGGAATTCTCTCCCCCCACCCCTCAAAAAATCTATGGATAGTGGGTCAATTGATGCTTCCAAGACTGAAATGGATAAGAAATAAAAACAGAAAATGCTGGAAATACTCAGCAAGTCATCTCTAAACTTTTCCAGTTCTGACGAAAGATCATCAACCTGAAACGTTAACTTTGTTTCTCTCTCCACAGATGCTGCCTGACCTGCCGAGCATTTCTAGCATGTTGTGTTTTAATTTCAGATTTCCTGCATCCGCAGTGTTTTGCTTTTGAGATTGATAAGATCTTTGTTAGATAATAGTATCATTGAATTATAGATCAAAGACATGTAATTAGGGTTGAGGTACAGATCAGCCATGATCTAATTGAATGGCGGAACAGGTTTGAGGGACTGAATGGCCTACCCCCTCTTCCAAGATGTTGCTTGAAATAGGGAGCCAGGTCCTGGTTCACATGCTTTAGTTTATGTAATACAGATCAGAATTATTTTTTTAACTATGGGGATAAATTTGTAGCCCCTACGGATGCGTACAAGGTGCCCACAAGCCCGTAGCGGCCCCACAAGGTACAGGTTTAGGTACGCACTGCGCATGCGCTGAAACCCAGAACTTGCAATCTGTCAAGATTGCTCGCATCCGAAAGAAAAGGCCCTCTTGTGAGCAGAGAATTGGACTATTTGCCCAACTTCTGCCCTGCGAATGCCCTTGAAATTCTTCTGCCTGGTAAGGGTTTTCAATAGAAAAACAACACTTGATCACTCATTTATACATTAAAATTGTCCATTAAGTTAAGTTTATTTGTAGCCTCGTTAAAACATCATTTTTTTTATTACATTTTTGTTTAAAATATATAGTTAAATGGCATTTTAATCAATTTTAAATATGTAATTTTTTTAAATTTCACGTGTTCGTGTATTTTTTTTTTAAAGTGATCTCCATTCATACTAATGGGAGATCCATAAAAACTTAAAAATGGGAAAACGGAACCTTCCAAAAGTATGAATGGGGATTCCCTTCTTTTATTGGTAGTGCAAGCTCATGCGATCCCAGGGGCGCTTGTAAACCACATGAGCCCCTGGGATAAATGGGCATCTACGCAGGTCTACGCATAGAGGCCCAGGAGCGCAAGTTGCCGAACCTCCTGGACCATCGGGTAAGTTCGTAGATTTTTTGCAGGTCGGAGGCATCCGTCCGCGGCCAGCCTCCAACCGCAAATTTTGGGCCATTATTTCTGACTTTTTGTTGATTTAATTATTGCATCTGGACATAATGAGCTGGCCTCAATGATACAAAGTATTACTTTGATTGAATAAAAGTAATTATTCCAACCACACATTGCAGACATTGGGCCCAAGTTTCGGCTTGAATTGCTCCTGTTTTTTTGGAGCAACTAGTTTATTATGGAGTATCTTAGAAATTGCAATTCTCGGTATTTAGTTTGCTACAGTTCTAGTTAGTTAGAATAGTTTTGTTTTAGTACAGTTTTATTTTCAAAAAAGAGGACGTTACCAGCCAATTACGCCTGTTTTGCAAGTTTAGGCAGCGAAAAGTTACTCCAAACAAACTTAGAACAGAGTGTCAATTTTTGTACGCTCAGCAAAACCTTGCCTACACTTTAGAAATTAGGCGCAGGGAGCGAGAGATTGGGGGGGGGAGGGGGGGCAGTGGGGTTGCGAGGGAAGTTGGAGGATTTTACAAAGCATTAAACACTTCACTTTTACCAGTAAAGAGCCATCATCAATAATAAACCAATCAAAAATAAAAAATTAATTAAAAAAATAAATGGAAAATTAAAAGTTTCGACTCACCTACTGCATCACCGGGAGCCCTCCAACAGCCTGCCGAAGAGCTGGTCAGGCGGGCCCCTCCACCGAGGAGGTGTTCGGCCGGGGCCCGTCACCGAAGAGCTGCTGGTCAGATGGAGGCTGCCGCCGAAGAGGTAAGGGTAGTGGCGACGAGGCAAGGAGAGGAACGGTGAGGCAGGATAGGGGCGGCGAACAGCGAGACGTCCCTTCGGCCAGGGATAGGGTCACCCAGAGACAGGACGCGCTGGGAGGGCCAGGAGCTACCGTGCACGCGCGCAGCTGCCGGCACTCTTTTTGGCCCAGGGCTGTAGCTCCGCCCCCAGCTGCTTGTGCTGCGCTGCAATGACTGTGAAACAGGCCTGCTGGACTCGGAGAATTGCGAGGTAAGTTTTAGGCGCTTTTTTTAATTCTAAAAAATAGGCAGGCCTTTCGGAATGCGCCATTCTGGGAGGACATCCGAAACTTGAGCCAACTAGCTATGTGAGAGGGACAGAGACACACACACTTGCAATAGTGTAACCACTGACAAATGTGGGGAAATCTGTAAGTTTAGATATAAATGTCTCTTGTCTGTCAAACTCCATAATGTCATACTTTGTTACAAATGGAAACAATCAATCAAAAAAAAAGAGAAAGAAAGCAATACATTTCATCCTAGAGTCTGAAATTTACAAGCAATCTGATGACCCCTGTATGACTTTAGAAATTTACAAGCACCTATAACTACTTGGATTACCAGAGAAAGCTACTTAAAGCATTGGCTGTAAAAAGACTGACCATATCAGCTGCTCAACATTACAACTGTGCCGAAGATCAATTCAGAATTAACCGTCGGCAAACAGCTTCCAAGAGCAAGGAGAAGAGGAACTGCGGAAATAGCTCCCAAATTAAAATTTTTCTTTGGCTGTCAACCTGGTGTCTCAGTAAATTGGAGTCATTACTAAATATAAATTTTCTAACATAATACAGGCAACATAGCTGTATAACCAGCAACTGGAACTGGACACAAAAGTCTAGCTACTAGTGACGTGTCATTTATCTTTCCTGCAGGAGGAGGTTACAGAGATAGGGAAGGTCGAGGCCATAGGAGGATTTGAAAACAAGCATGTGGTGATAAATATAAGATAGGCACTAATAAATCCAATAGGGAATGCAGGATAAACTTATTTACCCAAAAAGAGTGGCAAGAATGTGGAATGTGCTACCACAAGGAGGAGTTGACACGAATAGCATAGATGCATTTTAGGGGCAGCTAGATAAGCACATGAGGGAGAAAGGACTAGATGGGCAGGATCAGTGGCAGGTCGGGTGGGAGATTTGATTTTTTTGACAGCGGGTTGGGAACCCAGCGGGTTGACAACGCACCTTTTCCAATATTGGGTCTGTCAGCACTGAGCACAGCCGATAGGCAGTGGCGGGTAACCCAATTAATCTAATTAGCATCTAGTTTACAGATTATTAACAGGCTTTTTAACTTACCTTTTCACTTTAACTTCATGGCCACAGGAACCACACTATTTGAGAACCATGGCCCTCAACCTGAGGCATGTGTTCAGTGGCCATTACTCCAGCTCCAGCTTCAAATGTACTGTAAAAGTTCCCACCGGACAGATCATCACTTTCCTCAGCCACAAGCTGTATCTCAGTCACTTTCCAGCACAGATTCTGCAGGCTTTCCACTTTCTACTCTCCATCCAGTATCACCTTATTGGAAAAACTCACTTACCATTGACAGAATGTTTGTATCATCTCTACTTCACCTGCCAACTATTCCATCAACACGGGTGCCCTTTATCCTGTCTCACCTTGGTCCTCAGAATCTGATCACAATCAGCCCCAACACCAGTAGCACCAGGCACACCAGCAGCACCAACACCACCAACCTTCTCCACAATCACCTGATGCTGCACAGGACAGAGGGCATCAGCACCTGAGCACATTGCTGTTCGGGAGGCCAAGAGTGCCCCCCCCCCCATAGCCAGATTAACTTCACTTTATGCTGTACACCCTGGCTGCCACATGATGTGCCAGGTTGGCACCACCCCACACCAACATCATGAAGCATCTCTATAATGTTCAAGCCATTCCTTCACGCTCATATACATTGCAGGGAGTACCATTACATCTCACCATTCACTGCAACTCACTAAGCCACTTCCAAAAGGTGCACACAAATCTGTCCAAGAAAGCAAAGTGTTGAAACTAAAGGTTTCAATGTTTGACAGCACAATGTTTAACAGAAACTTTTACATGAACATTGAATAAAACGCCCAAGTGGCTACCCTTGTGTGTTGTTAGTTGGTATGATTGCACTAGGATGAGGGCGAGTGTGAGGGGTGGCTAGTGAGATGGGGAAGTAATAATGTAGATCGAGCGGGATGGGTGGAGGTGCAAGGTCAGTTGGTGTGAGTAAGGATATACAGGAGTACAGTAGGGAAGGCAGAGTAATGGGGATGTGATGAGAGGCACAGCAGGATGAAGGTGAATGTGGCTTTGTAATAATGTTTCCTGATCTACTGAGATCATTGAAAAATTCTCCTGACGACATCCTTGCTTGTACCCCACTGTGCAATGTGCAACCAGGTTGTGTTGGTCTCCTGGGGAGATGTCTTCTGCCCATCGGAAGGGAAGAGGACCTCCCTGTGCCCTCTCACTCCCTCCATAAGCATATGGAGGAAGTCATGGAAGAGCTTGGGTGCAGCCATGCACCTCTGTGCAGTGCTGGTCAGTGTTTGCAGCAGCTCAATGCTATAAAACACTGACAGCACAAATGTCAAAATAAAGTTGGCTACGGTCCATTTAAAGGAAACCGGCTGATGACGCATCATGAAATGATGTCACCAGACCCACTTGCTCTAATTGGATCGGCAAATTCACTGGGTGGATTTAACAAGTCCCATGAAGGGAAAATCATTTTGGACAGCAGGATGGAGTCAGCAGTGAGGCCGCAACCCGCCACCGACATCACCCGCCTCGGACTCGCCGAGGTGAGCAAATTCTAGCCCATGTAACTATGGGCTAGAAGTTCCATTGTATCTCTGCCCGGTTTCTCGGCAGTATTGGCTGGTTTGGGCGAAAATCGGGTCAGCGAAAATTTCCATAAAGAGTTCCGCCGGCGGTTTCGAAATACCACTGGGGAGCGGACCGCCGGCGTGCACCGTCCAAAGACTGCTATTGCCCGATTTTTGACTTATCGGTGACCCACAGGTAAGTAGAAATAAAACGCCCACGAGAAGCAGCGGGAGCTAGGTGGTAGATAAGTAGCCCTGCAAAAAAAGTTAAGTTAATGGGTTTTTAATAATTACTTTAAAATTCTTTTACAGTGATTATGAAAAGGGTCCCAAGAATGTTTTCTGATTTTTTTTATTTCATGTTTTTTGGAAAATATATTTTTTGTGTTTTCCCTCTCCCAACCCACAGCCTCGGTGTAAATTTGAGTGATTACCGCCCATTTTTGTTTAATCACTGCTCAATCTGCCCACGATTCCGTTTTCCACCGATAATCAGGGTATATTTTTTTCGCCGGGCAGAATTTTTTCCTTTTTTTGTGGAATTTTTCACCCGCGGTAATTTTTAAATCTTAGTGGTATTTTGGGCGGCAATCCGGCGCTGGCGGATTTTTTGGAAATTCTAGCCCTATGTAATGATAAAATTCACAACAAAATGATTAAATAAACCTATAGAATGTGCGTGTTGGAAATATCTCTCGCTGTTTTTTTTTTTCATCCTGGAGAAGAATGGGCTAGAGCTCACAGAGGTACTCAAAAACCATCACTTGGTCAGCAGACTGAAGAAGCATAACCATGTAGTACACTGTATCTCCGGCATGCACCAGTATCACAGTAGGGGAAGGGACTGTAGGGAAGAGCTTACTATCTTGTTTAAAAAAAAATGTAACTGTTTGATCTACTTCCCTAATGATAGGCAGTTGTGACATAGTAATTGCACGTGGTGGTAGAAAGTGGGTAAAAAGGAGGTTTGTACAATAATCCTTGGACCAGAATTCACATTGCTAAAAGAAAAATTGCTTTCAAAACTTAAAATTTGAATTTCTAAAAGGCTAGTCAATAACTTTAAAGATCCTTGAGGGAGATTCATCCAAATCCATATTTTCACAATCTATTATGTCAATGGCTTTTATGACAAGATCTAAAAATAGTACCATGTAAACAAACTCTAGAGGAAACAACAATAAGAGCCTCTTGTTGGGCAAATGCTGCGCAAATTTTTATAGAAACATAGAAAATAGGTGCAGGAGTAGGCCACCATTCAATAAGATCTTGGCTGATCATTCCCTCAGTACCCCTTTCTCTCCATACCCCTTGATCCATTTAGCCGTAAGGGCCATATCTAACTCCCTCTTGAATATGTCCACTGAACTGGCATCAAAAACTCTCTGTGGTAGGGAATTCCACAGGTTAACAACTCTGAGTGAAGAAGTTTCTCCTCATCTCAGTCCTAAATGGCCTACCCCTTATCCTAAGACTCTGTTCCCTGGTACTGGACTTCCCCATCGTCGGGAACATTCTTCCCGCATTTAACCTATCCAGTCCCGTCAGAATCTTGTAAGTTTCTATGAGATCCCCTCTCATCCTTCTAAACTCCAGTGTATAAAGGCCCAGTTGATCCAGTCTCGCCTCATATGTCAGTCCCGCCATCCCAGAAATCAGTCTGGTGAACCTTCACTGCACTCCCTCAATAGCAAGAACATCCTTCCTCAGATTAGGAGACCAAAACTGAACACAATATTCCAGGTGAGGCCTCACCAAGGCCCTGTACAACTGCAGTAAGACCTCCCTGCTCCTATACTCAAATCCCCCAGCTTTGAAGGCCAAAATACCATTTGCCTTCTTCACCGCATGCTGTTCCTGCATGCCAACTTTCAATGACTGATGAACCATGACGCCCAGGTCTTGTTGCACCTCCCCCTTTCCTAATCTGCCGCCATTCAGATAATATTCTGCCTTCGTGTTTTTTCCCCCCAAAGTGGATAACCTCACATTTATCCACATTATACTGCATCTGCCATGCATTTGCCCACTCACCTAATGTGTCCAAGTCACCCTGCAGCCTTTTAGTGTCCTCCTCACAGCTCACACTGCCACCCAGTTTAGTGTCATCTGCAAACTTGGAGATATTACACTCAATTCCTTCATCTAAATCATTAATGTATATTGTAAAGAGCTGGGGTCCCAGCACTGAGCCCTGCGGCACTCCACTAGTCACTGCCTGCCATTCTGAAAAGGACCCATTTATCCCGACTCTCGGCTTCCTGTCTGCCAACCAGTTCTCTATCCACGCCAATACCATGCGCTTTGATTTTGCACACCAATACATTTGCAGTTTCCAAACAGATCTCCATACAATTGAGTTTTATATGATTACAGGTGATTTTATCAACTTCAAACAAATGCTATTCAAATTAGGAATGGTGAGACAGCCACTTAAATATTTCAAATTACAACACAAGAATGAATTATGACATCTACCTTCTAGTTGTTACAATTCCAAGTAGTTTAAAATACCATTTCTCTGTCAATGATTTGACATGGATGCAGACCTTCTCCCCTTTGATCTAGAAGTTTATCAATAACCTGCATGGTGCAGATTTCATGGCTTTGAATTTTAATGACCCTTATTTGCAGTAGTCTTCTTACTGGATTACCTATGATATGGCTTTTCAGATATTAAGTTCAGACTGGAAATTTTACAGACTACAATATTTATTTTTACAATAAAAAAATAAAAACCATAACAATTGAATTCTGTAGTACTAAACAAATGTAAGTAAAATAAATAATATCCACAAGGGTTAATTATCCAATTTGATCATTTCTGCAGCAGTTCTGTGAAAATCCTTTTTTTAAAAAAAAAAGAAGAATCTCTCATTGGGCAAATGCTTCCCAAATTCATCCTCACGTACAGTTGTGGCCTCAGAATAGAGCTCCATCTAATGCAGCTTTTATCTTATAGAATTCCTCATTCTATCTCAGTCGCAGAGCTTAGGTCAAATGGCAATTTGCAGCACAAGGTCAGTCGTTAACTTCTTAAATTCCTCTATGGTGAGCTAATACAAGATTAAGATGAAACAGCTTTTGCATGATTGATGAAAAGGTTTCTTGAAAACATAGATGCCTACAAAATGAGAAATGATTCAAATATACAATGGCAAATATTTTAACAATTTCAACACATGATACGTATTTGAGGAATGCAACTGGAACTACACCTTATAAAGCAGAAACCAGTTTCCTCTCTGTGCAGTCTCCAATCAGAACACCTATTTTCAGAGAGATGAGTGTCAACTTTATGTTACCAGATGTTCCAATCAATCTCACGGTCATTGGAACACACACTTGCTTTTTTTATAAAAACCCAGCCTATAGCTCCTGAATGGCCGCTATCACTGACCATTATTTTTTAAAAGGCCATGAGCATAAACACAAATTTGCGACAGCTCTGTTATGTTATGTCGAGATGAACAGATTAAGTATCTGTCAAGAGTTCTATACCATATAACTGAGCAATAAAATAAATTCAATAGAATACAACTACTTGCATTTAGATAGTGCCTTTAGCATAGAAAAACATCCCAAGGTGCTTCACCAAGAGTGGCTCGGTAGCACCACTACTGACCAAGCCAGTTGAGTCCTGAAGGACTTGGCTGCCAGACTGCGCCTACAGCAGGTGGTGAGAGAACCAACGCGAAGGAAAAACCTACTTAATCTTATCCTCACAAATCTACCTGTCGTAGATGCCTCTGTCCATGACAGCATTGGTAGCAGTGATCACCACACAGTCCTTGCGCAGACGAAGTCCCGTCTTCACACTGAGGACACCCTCCACTGTGTTGTCAGGCACTACCACCGTGCTAAATGGGATAGATTCAGAATGGGATAGCAGCTCAAAACTGAGCATCCATGATGCGCTGTAGACCATCAGCAGCAGCAGAATTGTATTCTACCACAATCTGTAACCTCATGGCCCAGCATATCCCTCACTCTACCATGACCATCAAGCCAGGGGACCAACCCTGGTTCAATGAGGAATATAGACGAGTATGCCAGGAGCAGCACCAAGCATACCTAAAAATGAGGTGCCAACATGGGGAAGCTGCAACACAGGACAACATGCATGCTAAACAGCGGAAGCAGCATGCTATAACAGAGCTATGCGATCCCAGAATCAACGGATCAGATGAAAGCTCGACAGTCCTTCCACAGCCAGTCGTGAATGGTGGTGGATAATTAAACAACTAACGGGAGGAAGAGGCTTTATGAATATCCCCATCCTCAATGATGGAGGAGCCCAGCATGCAAGTGCAAAAGACAAGGCTGAAGTGTTTGCAACCATCTTTAGCCTGAAGTGCTAAGTGGATGATCCATATCGGCCTCTTTCTGATGTCCCCACCATCACAGAAGCCAGTCTTCAGCCAATTCGATTCACTCCACGTGATATCAAGAAATGGATACAGCAAAGGCTGGGGATCTGACAACAATCCAGCTGTCATGCTGAAGACTTGTGCTCCAGAATTATCCACGCCCAGCCAAGCTGTTCCAATACAGCTACAACACTGGCATCTACCTGACAATGTAGAAAACTGCACAGGTTTGTCCTGTCCAAAAAAAAGCAGGACAAATCCAATCCAATTGCCACCCCATCAATCTTCTCTCAATCATCAGCAAAGTGGTCAAAGGCGTCATCGACAGTGCTATGATTCGACACTTACTAACCAATAACCTGCTCACCGATGCTCGGTTTGGGTTCCACCAGGACCACTCGGCTCCAGGCCTCATTACAGCCTTGGTCCAAAAACATGGACAAAAGAACTGAATTCCAGAGGTGAGGTGAGAGTGACTGCCCTTGACATCAAGGCAGCACTTGATCCTGACCAACGGATCCATGACAGACCCATTCCACGTCCAGACAGGGGTCAAGCAGGGCTGCATCATCGCACCAACCCTCTTCTCGATCTTCCTCACTGCAATGCTTCAGCTCACACTCAACAAGCTTCCCACTGGAGTGGAACTAAACTACAGAACCAGTGGGAACCTGTTCAACCTTCGTCATCTCGAGGCCAGATCGAAGACCATCCCATCCTCTGTCGTCGAGCTACAGTACGCGGACGACACTTGATTCTGCGCACATTCAGAGACTGAATTCCAAGTCATAGTCAACATTTTCACTGAGGTGTACGAAAGCATGGGCCTTACGCTAAACATCCGTAAGACAAAGATCCTTCACCAACCTGACCCTGCCACACAGCACTGTCCTCCAGTCATCAAGATCCACGCCGCAGCCCTGGACAACATGGACCACTTTCCATACCTCGGGAGCCTATTATCAGCAAGGGCAGACATCGACAACAGGGCTCAACACCGCATCCAGTGTACCTGCGCAGCCTTCGGCCACCTGAGGAAGAGAGTTTTCGAAGATCAGGCCCTCAAATCTGACAACAAACTCATGGTCTACAGGGCTGCAGTGATACCCGCCCTCCTGTATGGCTCACAGATGTGGATCATATACAGTAGACACCTCAAATCGCTGGAGAAATACCACCAATGATGTCTCCGCAAGATCCTGCAAATCCCCAGGGAGGACAGATGTACCAATGTTAGTGTTACACTCATAATAAAGGATGAAACTGAGTACCATAAACAATGAGTAAGTGTGACCTTAGCTCCTTTAATTAGACTCCAGAATGCAGATAGCTTGTGGGTGGCCTGCTTACACACAGTGCTCCCAAGGAATGGTGGGACTCCAACAGGTAGGCCCTCTGGTGGTGGTATGGTACAGGTTGCCAAGGGTTAAATACATATCATCATTCCCTCGTAAAGTCAATAGTACACTTATTTACAGGGTAAGACGATCTGGGGCTTTTCGCTCCCTTGTCGATCATCTCGGTACAAATACAGGTGTGGGTGAGTTGGTTGGTTCTTCACTGGGCTGCTGGGCAGCTGGCCTTGCCGGGCTGGTGAGTTCGGCTTCATGGTCAACCGTGATGTCGGTTGCCACTTGTGTGTGTGTTGGAGGGTCAAAGTTGGTGGTGTCTTCTTTGGGTTGCTCGTAGCTGTTAGTGAATCGCAATTTGATTTGGTCCAAATGCTTTCTGCATGTTGGTCCATTGGCCAATTTGACCTGAAACACCCTACTCCCTTCTTTGGCTATGACCGTGCCAGCGAGTCATTTGGGACCATGTCCATAATTGAGTACAACCACAGGATCATTGACCTCAATATCGCGTGACAAATTTGCGCGCTCATGGTACATACTTTGTTGATGCCACCTGCCCTCGACGTGATCATGGAGATCAGGGTGGACAAGAGAGAGCCTTGTTTTGAGTGCCCTTTTCATGAGCAGCTCAGCTGGGGGAACACCGGTGAGCGAGTGGGGTCTGATGCGGTAACTGAGCAGAACTCGGGACAGTCGGGTCTGCAGGGAGCCTTCCGACACGGATTTCAAGCTTTGCTTGATGGTCTGAATTGCCTGTTCAGCCTGGCCGTTGGATGTGGGCTTGAACAAGGCAGATGTGACGTGCTTGATCCCATTGCGAATCATGAATTCCTTGAATTCAGCACTGGTGAAGCACGGTCCATTGTCGCTGACTAGGACATCAGGCAGGCCATGTGTGCCAAACATGGCTCGTAGGCTGTCGATGGTGGCGATGGACGTGCTTACAGACATTATTACACATTCAATCCATTTTGAATAAGCATCCACGACAACTAAGAACATTTTGCCTAGAAATGGGCCCGCATAGGCAACATGGATCCTAGACCACGGTTCGGAGGGTCACGATCACAAACTTAGCGGTGCCTCCCTGGGTGCATTGCTCAGTTGAGAGCAAATGTTGCACTGGCGCACGCATGACTCTAAATCTGAGTCGATGCCGGGCCACCACAAATGGGATCTGGCTATGGCTTTCATCATTACAATGCCTGGGTGGGTGCTGTGTAGGTCACGGAAGAATGTTTCTCTGCCTTTCTTGGACAAGACCATGCGATTACCCCACAAAAGACAGTCCGCCTGCAAGAACATTTCGTCTTTGCACCTGTGGAACGTCTTAATCTCTTCCTGCATCTCCGCTGGGATGCTGGACCAGCTCCCATGGAGGACACAGATTTTTACCAAGGACAGTAAAAGATCCTGGCTGGTCCAGGTCCTGATCTGACGGGCCGTAACGAGTGACTTTTCGTTTTCGAATGCATCCATCACCATGAGCAAGTCTGCAGGCTGTGCCATTTCTGTCCCAGTGGTGGGCAATGGTAGCCGACTGAGATCATAAGCGCAGTTCTCTGTGCCCGGTCTGTGGCGGATTACATAGTTGAATGCCGACAGCTTGAGTGCCCAGCTTTGGATATGGGCAGAGGCATTGGTGTTAATCCCTTTGCTCTCTGAGAATAGCGATATGAGCAGCTAATGGTCAGTTTCTAACTCAAACTTGAGACCAAACAAATACTGGTGCATTTTTTTCATCCTGTAAATGCACGCCAGAGCTTCATTTTCAATTATGCTGCAGGCCCTTTCGGCCTTGGACAAACTTCTGGACGCATAAGTTGCAAAATCCCCGATTCGTTAGCCTGTTGCAACACACACCCGACCCAGTATGACGACGCATCGCTAGCTAGCACTAATCGTTTACATGGGTTATACAGAACAAGCAGTTTGTTTAAACATAACAGATTTCTGGCTTTCTCAAAGGCAGCCTCTTGTGAATTCCCCCATACCCAGCCATCTCCCTTGCGCAGTGGCATATGTAGGGGTTCTAGCAAGGTGCTTACCCTGGGTAGGAAATTATCAAAGTAGTTGAGGAGTCCCAGGAAGGACCGCAGCTCCGTCACGTTCTGTGGTCTCGGCATGTTCTTGATGGCCTCCGTCTTGGCGTCGGTGGGTCTGATGCCATCTGCTGCGATTCTTCTTCCCAAGAACTCGACCTCTGGCACCAGGAAAACACACTTCAAGCGTTTCAACCCGAGTCCCATGCAATCTCGCCAACTTAGAACCTCTTCCAGATTCTTCAAGTGTTCGATGGTGTCCCGACCTGTGACCAGTATGTCGTCCTGGAAAACCACGGTGAGAGGAACCGACTTTAGCAGGCTCTCCATGTTCCGTTGGAAAATTGCCGCAGCCGACCGAATTCCGAACGGGCATCTGTTATAGATGAACAGACTTTTATGCGTGTTGATGCAGGTGAGGCCTTTTGAAGATTCCTCCAGCTCCTGCATCATAAAGGCCGAGGTCAGGTCCAACTTGGTGAACGTCTTTCCTCTAGCCAGGGTCGCAAATAGGTCGTCTGCCTTGGGTACTGGTCCTGTAGCGAAAAACAGTTAATTGTTACTTTATAGTCCCCACAAATTCTGACCATGCTGTCACCTTTGAGTACCGGGACAATCGGACTGGCCCACTCTATGAATTTCACCGGTTCGATGATGCCTTCTCGCTACAGCCTGTCCAGCTCAATTTCCACTTTCTCTCGCATCATATACGGTACCACCCGTGCCTTGTGGTGGATGGGTCGTGTATCGGGAACCAAATGGATCTGCACTTTCGCCGCCGAGAAACTTCCAATGCCTGGCTCGTACAACGATGGAAATCTGCTCAGAACCTGGGCACTTGAGGCATCATCGACGGATGAAAGCGCTCGGATGTCATCCCAGTTTTTTCCCAGCCCCAGCTTCTGCCGAACAGTGTGGGGCTATCCCCTGGCACGATCCATAGTAAGAGTTTTTGCACTTCTCCATTATGGGAGACTTTGACCTCTGCACTGCCAATTACAAGGATCAGTTCTTTGGCGTAAGTTCTTAGCTTGGTGTGAATGGGGCTGAGCTTGGGCTTATGTGCCTTGTTGCACCACAGCCTGTCGAAGGTCTTTTTGCTCATTATGGACTGACTCACACCCGTGTCCAGTTTCATGGATACTGGAATTCCGTTCAGTTCAACTTTTAACATTATTAGTGGACATTTCGTGGTGAAAGTGTGTACTCCGTAAACCTCTGCCTCATCGGTTCGAGTCGCAAGTTCAGCTTGATCCACAGTGGATCGATCTTCCTCTGCAACGTGGTGGTTTGTAGGGTTTGCAGCTCGCCTGCACATTCGCTGGAGGTGTCCCATTGTTCTGCAGCCGTTGCACACATAGTGCTTGAAGCGGCATTGATGGGCCCAATGATCATCTCCACAACGCCAACAAGGTGTTAACTGCCTCGCATTAACGATTGATGGCGGATTCTGGGTCATCTGAGGTCATGCAGCAGCCAGTGTGTATGTTCTACCATGTATATTCCTGCTCAAAAATGATACTTTGTGCACAGGACTGGCCTAAAACCTCTTTATGCTGCGAAATTTGTTTGATGTTATCACTGGTGGACGTAAATGCCTGGGCTATCGTTATGGCTTTGCTCAGATTCGGTGTTTAGTCAATAGTTTGCGAAGGATTACCTCATGACCAATGCCAAACACAAAAAAGTCTCTCAGCATTTCTTCAAGGAATCCATCAAATTCGCAATATCCTGCAAGGCGCCTTAGTTCGGCGACGTAGCTCGCCACTTCCTGGCCCTCCAACCGTTGACACGTGTAGAACCGATATCTCGCCATCAAAATGCTTTCCTTAGGATTTAAGTGCTCCCAGACCAGCGTACACAATTCTTCATAGGATTTGGTTGTTGGTTTTACCGGAGCTGGAAGATTCTTCATGAGGCCATAGGTTGTTGCCCCACAGACAGTAAGGAGGATCGCCCTTCGTTTGGCAGCGTTCTCGTCCCCTTCCAGCTCATTTGCCACAAAGTATTGGAAAGTTTCTCCATGAAGGCCTCCCAATCGTATCCTTCTGAGAACTTCTCCAGGAGTTCTTTGCATTTTCGCACGGTTGTTCGTTATCTCGTCGCCAATTGTTACGCTCATAATAAAGGATGAAACTGAGTACCGTAAGCAATGAGTAAGTGTGACCTTAGCTCCATTAATTAGACTCTAGAGTGCAGGTACCTTGTGGGTGGCCTGCTGATATACAGTGCTCCCAAGGGATGATGGGATCCCTTGGGACTCCAACAGGTAGGCCCTCTGGTGGTGGTGTGATACAGGTTGCCAAGGGTTAAATACATAACAGTTAGTGTCCTCAATCAGGCCAAAATCTCAAGCATTGAAGCACTGACCACACTCGACTAGCACCGTTGGGCGGGCCACATTATTCGCATGCCTGACACAAGACTCCCAAAGCAAACGCTCTACTCGGAACTCCTACACGGCAAGCGAGCCCCAGGTGGGCAGAGGAAACATTTCAAGGACACCCTCAAAACCGCCTTGAAAAAATGCAACATACCCACCTGCACCTGTGAGTCCCTTGCCAAAGACCGCCCTAAGTGGAGGAAGATCATCCAGGAGGGCACTGAGCACCTCGATTCTCGTCGCCGAGAGCATGCAGAAAGCAAGCACAGGCAGCGGACGGAGTGTGCGGCAAACCTGACTCCCCACCCACCCTTTCCTTCAATGACTGTCTGTCTCACCTGTGACAGAGACTGTAATTCCCGTAGTGGTCTGTTCAGTCACCTAAGAATTCACTTTTAGAGTGGAAGCAAGTCTTCCTCGATTTTGAGGGACTGCCTATGATGATGATGATGATGACTTGACCGAGTGAGGCATCAAGGAGCCCTAAAAAATTGAAGTCAACGAGAATCAGGGGGAAAACTTTCCACTGGCTGGAGTCATATCTAGCACAAAGGAAGATGGTTGTGTTTGTTGGAGGTCAATCATCCCAGTCCCAGGGACATCACTGCAGGAGTTCCTCAGGGCAGTGTCCTAGGCCCAACCATCTTCAGCTGCTTCATCAATGACCTTCCATCCATCATAAGGTCAGAAGTGGGGATGTTCGCTGATGATTGCACAGTGTTCAGTTCCATTTGCAATTCCTCAGAAAATGAAGCAATCTATGCCCGCATACAGCAAGACTTGGATGACATTCAGGCTTGGGCTGATAAGTGGCAAGTAACCTTCGCACAACACGAGTGGCAGGCAATGACCATCTCCAACAAGCGAGAGTCTAACCATATCCCCTTGATATTCAACAGCATTACCATTGCTGAATTCTCCAGGATCAACATCCAGGGGGTCACCATTGACCAGAAACTCAACTGGACCAGCCACACACACACTGTGGCAACAAGAGCGGGTCAGAGGCTGGGTATTTTGCGGCGAGTGTCTCACCTCCTGACTCCCCAAAGCCTTTATACCATCTACAAGACACAAGTCAGGAGTGTGATGGAATATTCTCCACTTGCCTGGTAAGTACAGCTCCAACAACACTCAAGAAGCTCGACACCATCCAGGACAAATCAGCCCGCTTGATTGACGCCCCCATCCACCATTTTCAACGTTTACTCCCTCCACCACCGTCACACCGTGTGTACCATGTATAAGATGCACTGCAGCAACTCGCCACGGCTTCTTCGGCAGCACCTCCCAAACCCGCGACCTCTACCACCGAGAAGGACAAGGGCAACAGGCACATGGGAACACCACCACCTGCAAGTTCCCCTCCAAGTTACATATCATCTTGACTTGGAAATATATTGCTGTTCTTTCATCATCGCTGGGTCAAAATCCTGGCACTCCCTCCTTAACAGCACTGTGGGAGTACCTTCATTGGGAGACGGCAGCGATTCAAGTTGGCAGCTCATCACCACCTTCTCAAGGGCAATTAGGGATGGGCAATAAATGCTGGCCTTGCCCATGACGCCCACATCCCGGAACGAATAAAAAGAAAAGAATCATAGAATGGTTACAGCACGGAAGGCGGCCATTTGGCCCGTCGAGCCCGTGCCGGCTCTCTGCGAGAGCACGTCAGCTAGTCCCACTGCCCCGCCCTCTCTCCCGAGCCCTGCAAAATGTTTTCTTTCAGGTACTTATCCAACTCCCTTTTGAAAGCCGTGATTGTATCTGCCTCCACCACCCTTTTTGAGGCAGTGGATTCCAGATCCTAACCACTCAATGCGTAAAAAAGTTTTTCCTCACGTCACCTTTGGTTCTTTTGTCAATCACCTTAAATCTGTGACCTCTGGTACTCGACCCTTCTGCCAATGGGAACAGTTTCTCTCTATGTACTCTGTCCAGATCCCTCATGATTTTGAACACCACTATCAAATCTCCTCTCAATCTTCTCAGCTGTAAGGCGAACAACCCCAGCTTCTCTAGCCTATCCATGTAATTGAAGTCCCTCGTCCCCGGAATAATTCTCGTAAATTTTTTCTGCACCCTCTCTAAGGCCTTCACATCCTTCCTAAAGTACGGTGCCCAGAATTGGACACAATACTCCAGTTGAGGCCGAACAAGTGTTTCATACAGGTTCATCATAATATCCATGCTTTTGTACTCTATGCCTCTATTCACGAAGCCCAGGCAATCGTAAGGTTTTTTAAACTGCTTTCTCAACCTGACCTGCCACCTTCAATGATTTGTGTACATATACCCCTATGTCTCTCTCTGTTCATGCACCCCTTTATGATTGTATCTGTTAGCTTATATTTCCTCTCCTCATGCTTTCTATCAAAATGTATCACTTTTCTGTGTTGAATTTCAACTGCCACATTTCTGCCCATTCCACCAGCCTGTCTATGTCTTCTTGAAATCTATCACTATCCTCCTCACTGTTCACTATACTTCCAAATTTTGTGTCAGCTGCAAATTTTGAAATTGTGCCTTGTACACCTGCATCCATTGAAATAGGCTTCTAACCTTACACAGTTACTTACCATACTTTCACCTCCAGTCTGCTTGACTGGATGAAACTGCTTTTGATGGTGTTCCAGATGAAGTTAAGAAATAACATGGGATATGTTACCATATTCAGCAAGGAAACAGTCTATTCAAAGTACAGACCTCATTAGGACAATTGACTCATAAGGACATCCTCAGATCCTCAAGCTCACTTGACTCCCCATGAGAACCAATAAGCTGAACCTGCTCAATTAGCATTTTCTTAGCCTTCCAAATGAATACGGACAGAGTGTGCTGCAGGAAGATTTCCAGGGAATTGAGTGCCATGCTCATACATCACCCACGACTAAATTGAACTAGCTGAAGTTATTCTTTTGGACTCACCATGAGACTCTTCATCTCTTTCATTGAATTTAATTCGCTGATCTAATGGTTTCTTAACATGCTATCGTGAACAAGCATTTCAAAAATTAATTCACGATGAAAGAAATAAATAATGAACTCACATTTATAGAGTACCTGTCGTGATCTCAGGATGTCCAAAAGCACTTTATAGCCAATGAAATAATTGTAGCTATTGTTGGCGTGAATACATGACCTCATCTCTCTCATCTGGAGGGAGGAGAGCATGCCGGGAGATCTCAGAGATGCAGTGATTGTAATGTATGTACATACAGTCTTCCCACCACCAGGGGGCACTACCATCGGAGGTCCTAGGGTGATAGGTACACTCGTGCTGGGCCCAGTATATAACCTAAACTTCACCTTTGTATCGTCACTTCTGGAAGCCATTAAAGACTGACCGGGTTACACCTAGTCACTGGCTCACAGTACGGAGTTCATTGTATCATTTCATACACAACAACTGGCGACGAGGCAAATACGAACCCACGCAAAAGTATGGCGAGCACAGCACGATCGAGTACTGTTGGAATTCTCGAGAGATTCAATGAGGGAGAGGATTGGGGAGATTTCACGGATCATCTTGACCAGTATTTTGTGGCAAACAACCTAATCAAAGACGAGGATGCAGAGAAGCGCAGGTCAGTTCTTCTCATCGTCTGTGGCCCCATGATCTATGCACTCATCAAGAATCTGCTCTCACCCACCCTTCCTACAGAAAAGGATTAAAAGAACTGTGTGCTCTAGTTTGGGAACACCTTAAACCCACAGAAGGAAGCCTCATATCCAGGTATCGCTTCTATATGAACGTTTGTCCAGAAGGCCAGGACGCAGCAGCATTTGTTGCCAACCTGAGAAGTCTTGTAGGGCCTTGCAAATTTGGGCCTGCATTGGAAGACATGTTGCGTGACTTTTTCGTGATCGGGGTCAACCACGAGGCGATCTTAAGTAAGCTTCTGGCTGCGGAGACGCTGGACCTCAGCAAGGTCATCACCATCGCCCAGACTTGCATGTCCACGCAGAAAAGCACGAAGCAGATATCGCGACAAAACAGGAACTCCACGGCAAGTACTGTATACAAAATTGTATCGACGGCCGGCAGAGATGCACATGGCAGGGCCCACTCAACTGCGTCTGCAAGACCGGGAGCCACTCAAAGTTCGCCATCAAGGGCCTACTCGACTGCGTATGCGAGAACGGGAGCCGCTCAAAGCCCGCCATCGGGCGCAAATCCGAGCTCAACATGTTGGCATTGCGGGGGCAATCACCGACCCCATCAGTGCCACTTCAGGCAGTATGTATGCAGAGGGTGTGCGAAGACAGGGCATCTTCAGCGAACATGTCCGCAGCGGAGCAAGCGAGCTGCGACACACCACGTGGATGATGATCAATTCAGCGTGGATCTGGCGTGCAGCCCAAGACATTTGAGAGCTCCGAGGAGGAAGTGTATAGCGTACGTGCATTCCTAACAAAGAACCAACTGATAATGATGGAGGTAAAACTAAATGGCGTGCCGGTATCCATGGAATTAGGCACGGGTGCGAGTCAATCGATAATGAGCCAGAGGACTTTCGAAAAGCTGAGAGAGACCAAAGCAGAGACACCCAAGCTGAGTCCGATAAATGTGAAGTTGCGTACCTACACCAAAGAGCTCATACCAGTGATCGGTAATGCAGCAGTAAGAGTGTCGTACGAGGGAACGGTTCATGATCTACCGTTATGGATTATCCTGGGCAACGGCCCATCGTTATCCGGCAGGAATTGGCTCGTGAACATAAAATGGAAATGGTACGATATCAAAGCTTTGTCATCAGCGGATGATGATTTGTGTGCTCAAGTATTGAGCAAATTTCCCTCACTGTTTGAACCGGGAATTGGCAGCTTCAAGGGAGCCAAAGTGCAGATTCACCTATGCCCAGACGCAAGGCCCATCCATCACAAAGCCAGGGCGATCCCGCACATGGTGAGAGAAAAGGTCGAGCTCGAATTGGACAAGCTACAACGTGAGTGGGTCATCTCACCGGTCGAATTAAATGAATGGGCCAGCCCCATTGTTCCGGTGTTAAAGAGTGATGGCACAGTCAGGGTTTGTGGAGACTACAAAGTCACGATCAACCGAGTTTCGAAACAAGATCAGTACCCGTTACTGAAAGCTGATGACCTGTTTTCAACGCTAAGCGGGGGAAAATTGGTCACAAAATTGGATCTAACGTCGGCCTACATGACACAGGAACTGGTTGAATCATCAAAGAAACCTTCATGCATCAACACGCACAAAGGACTGTTTATTTACAACAGGTGCCCTTTTGGCATTCGTTCGGTGGCAGCCATATTTCAGAGAAATATGGAGAGCCTATTGAAATCCGTCCCCAGGACCATGGTATTCCAAGACGACATCCTAGTCACAGGTCGTGACACTGTCGACCACCTGCACAATCTGGATGAGGTTCTGCGTCGTCTGGACAAAGTGAGACTCAGGCTGAAACGTTCGAAGTGCGTTTTCATGCCACCAGAGGTCGAATTCCTTGGACGAAAGGTTGTTGCAGACGGAATCAGGCTTACAGATGCGAAAACAGAGGCCATCAAAAATGCACCCAGGCCTCAGAATGTGACGGAGCTGCGTTCGTTCCTGGGTCTTCTCAACTACTTCAGTAACTTCTTACCCAAATTGAGCACAGTATTAGAGCCTTTGCACAAGCTGCTCAGGAAAGGAGATGACTGGGTGTGGGGTGAACTTCAAGACAGAGCCTTTGAGAAGGCTAGAAATCTGTTGTGTTCCCACAAGCTACTGGTACTGTATGACCCATGCAATCGTCTAGTTTTGACCTGTGATGCATCGTCCTATGGGGTCGGCTGCGTACTCCAGCAAGCCAATGAGTCAGGCAAACTACAACCAGTTGCATACGTGTTTTGAAGCCTGTACAAGGCGGAAAGAGCCTACAGCATTGTAGAGAAAGAGGCTTTAGCATGTGTTTATGGGGTTAAAAAAAGATGCACCAGTACCCTCTTGGGCTTCACTTCGAGCTGGAAACCGATCACAAACCACTTATATCGTTGTTCTCGGTGGTAGTTTTGAGGGCCTGGTCTTCAAACACTCTTTTCCTTAGGCGGCCGAAGGTGTTGAATCTCGTCGTCAATGTCTGCTCTTGTTGATAAGAAGCTCCCGAGGTATGGGAAATGGTCCACATTGTCCAGGGCCGCGCCGTGGATCTTGATGACTGTGGGGGCAGTGCTGTGTGGCGAGGACAGGCTGGTGGAGGATCTTTGTCTTACGGATGTTTAGCGCAAGGCCTATGCTTTTGTGCGCCTCAGTAAATACGTTGACTGTGTCCTGGAGTTTAGACTCTGTATGTGCGCAGATGCAGGAGTCATCCGCGTACTGTAGCTCGATGACAGAGGTTGGGGTGGTCTTGGATCTGGCCTGGAGACGGCGAAGGTTGAACAGGTTCCCATTGGTTCTGTGGTTTAGTTCCACTCCAGCGGAGAGCTTGTTGACTGTGAGGTGGAGCATGGCAGCAAGAAAGATTGAGAAGAGGGTTGGGGTGATGATGCATCCCTGTTTGACCCCGGTCCGGGCATGGATTGAGTCTATAATGGATCCCTTGGTAAGGATCACGTCCTGCATGTCGTCGTGGAGCATGCGGAGGATGATGATGAACCTTTGGGGGCATCCGAAACGGAGGGGGACGCTCCATTGACCCTCACGGTTGACAGTGTCAAAGGCCTTTGTAAAGTCGAAGAAGAGCATGTATAAGGGCTGGTGCTGTTCCCTGAATTTTTCCTGCAGCTGTCGCGCTGCAAAAATCAGGTCCGTTGTGCCCCTTAGGGGACTAAATCCGCACTGTGACTCTGGGGGAGCTCCTTAGCGACAGGGAGAAGACGATTGAGGAGGACTCTAGCGACGACTTTCCCAGTGGCAGATAGCAGGGAGATTCCTCTGTAGTTGCTGCAGTCGGAGTGGTCACGCTTTTTAAAGATGCTTACGATCACTGCCGTGTATGAAATGATACAATGAACTCTGTACTGTGACTAGGTGTAACCTGGTCAGTGTTTAATGGCTACCAGGTGTGAAGACACAAAGGTGAAGTTCAGGTTATATGCCGGGCCCAGCATGAGTGTACCTGTGACCCTAGGACCTCCGACAGTTGTACCCCCTGGTGGTGGGCAGACCTTATGTACATACATTACATCATTCCTCCCCCCCCCCAGTTCTTGGCACAAGTCCATATTACAAGTGTAGACTGTCCAGAGCCCTTCGCTCCTTGGTTGACCGTGTCAGTACAATCCCAGTGCTTTCCGAGTCTATCACGAATTGAAGCTGGACGTTGACCACAGTGGATTCTTCTGATGGCTGGACGTGAGTTGGCTGGTCATCTAAACTCGCAGTGTCTTCTTCCAACTTCCAGTTCGTCAGTGTGTCTTAGCTTGATTTGATCAATATGTTTCCTGCACATCTGTCCATTCTTGAGCTTAACCATATACACCCGGTTACCCTCCTTATCCATAACATTGCCCAGGAGCCACTTGGGACCTTGACCATGGTTAAGTATATACACTGGGTCATTTACAGATATGTCATGTGACACTACGGCATGGTCGTGATACCACTGCTGGCGCTGACATCGGGTTTCGATGTGATCGTTAAGGTCAGGATGGACCAGAGCGAGCCTGGTTCTGAGGCCTCTCTTCATCAATAGTTTCGCAGGCGGGACCCCGGTGAGTGTGTGTGGCCTTGACCTGTAACTGAGCAGTATGCGTGACAGGTGTGTCTGCAAGGAACCTTGAGTTATGCGTTTCAGGCTCTGCTTGATGGTTTGAACTGCCCGTTCCGCTTTACCATTGGACGCAGGTTTGAACGGGGCTGACCTCACGTATTTTATGCCGTTGCGTTTCATGAACTCTTGAAACTCCAGGCTCATGAAACACGGTCCGTTGTTGCTGACAACAATGTCTGGCAGACCATGTGTGGCAAACATGGCTGCCTGGTTCTCAATGGTGGCAGCAGAAGTGCTGGATAACATGATCACACATTCTATGCATTTGGAGTACGCATCCACCACCACAAAAAAAAGGGGCCCGCAAAGTCGATGTGGATTCTAGACCATGGTTTGGATGGCCATGACCACAGGCTGAGCGGAGCTTCCTTTAGGGCATTGCTTAACTGCATGCAAGTGCTGCACTGATGCATGCATGACTCTAAGTCCGAGTCAATGCCAGGCCACCAAACATGGGACCTGGCGATGGCCTTCTTCATGACAATACCGGGATGCATACTATGTAACTCCCGTACAAATCTCGCCCTGCCTTTCTTTGGCATTACAACATGATTACCCCACAGTAAACAGTCGGACTGGATGGAAAGCTCATCTTTGCGACGGCTGTACAGTTTGGTTTCATCACCCATTTCCTTGGGGATGATTAACCAGCCCCCGTTAAGAACAGAATGTTTTACAACCGATAGGGTCGGATCCTGGCTGGTCCAGGTCTTAACTTGTTGAGCAGTGACCGGTGACCCTTCATTCTCAAAGGCATCCATGACCATGAGTAGCTCTGCGGGCATTGGCGTTTCCATCTCTGGTGGGGGCAACAGTAACCGGCTCAATGCATCAGCGCAGTTGTCGGTGCCTGGTCTATGGCGAATGACATAATCATAGGCAGATAATGTCAGCGCCTAACTTTAGACGTGGGACGACGCGTTGGTATTGATACCTTTATGCTCCGAGAACAACTTGGCCTTTTTCAGCCACAAGCCTATCCGGTCCAGTCGGCGTAGCACCTCCTCCAGGTTGTGGAGGTGTTCCTCGGTGTCTCGACCCATTATAAGGATGTCGTCTTGGAATACGATTGTTCCAGGAATGGATTTGAGCAAGCTTTCCATGTTTCTCTGAAAGATAGCTGCTGCCCAACAAATGCCAAACGGACACCTGTTGTAGACAAATAATCCCTTGTGTGTCGTGATGGTGGTCAGAAGCTTGGATTCTTCAGCCAGTTCCTGAGTCATGTAGGCCGAAGTGAGGTCCAGCTTCGTGAACAGCTTGCCACCTGCCAGCGTGGCAAAAATGTCCTCCGCTTTCGGAAGTGGGTATTGGTCTTGCAGCGACACTCGGTTGATGGTGGCTTTGTAATCGCCACAAATCCTAACCGAGCCATCTGCTTTGAGGACGGGAACGATGGGACTTGCCCAGTCGCTGAATTCAACGGCCGAAATTATGCCCTCTCTGAGCAGCCTGTCCAAGTCACTTTCAATTTTCTCACGCATCACATACGGCACCGCTCTGGCTTTGTGGTGCACTGGTCTGGCGTCCGGAGTGATGCGTATCACTACTTTAGTGCCCTTGAACGTTCCGACACCAGGTTGAAACAATGACCCAAATTTTTGCAGGACCTGTGAGCATGAACTTCGCTCCATGGATGAAATGGCGTGCACATCCCCCCATTTCCAATTCATCTCAGCTAGCCAACTCCTCCCCAAAAGCGCGGGGCCATTTCCCGGAACAATCCAGAGTGGCAGCCGGTTCTGTGATCCATTATGTGTTACCTCCAAGTTTGCACTGCTCAGCACTGGGATGATCTCTTTGGTGTACGTCCGTAGCTGCATCTCAATGTGTTCCAGTTTGGGCCTGCTAGCTCTGTGTGGCCATAGTCTCTCAAATTGTTGGGCGCTCATGAGGGACTGGCTAGCTCCCGTATCCAGCTCCATGTGCACTGGGATGCCATTCAGTAAGACTTTCATCATCATGGATGGTGTTTTAGTGTATGAGCTGTGGACGTCAGCCACATGAACCCGCTGAACTTCAGCATCTATGGCTTTACCTCAGGTCTCATCCTGCATTGCAGACCTCTTGTCTGGTTCCTCTGTCTTGCAGATTAGCCTTGCTACTGCCTTTTTGCTCATCCTGGCCAAGTGTTCACTGACATTACAAATCCGACAGGTATATTGCTGGAACCTGCAGCTTCTCGCAGTGTGTCTACCCCCGCACCTCCAGCATGAGCTGAGATTAAGATTGTTGTTAACAAAAGGACTATTACCAGGCATTCCTCTCTGATTGCCCATTTGGCTGTTTCTAAGGACTCTGATGGTGGGTGTTAATGGTCCCATCGCGGGACGCATTGTTCCTCGAGATGGCGTGAATTGCCGATCCCCTTTCCATTGTTCTTGTTGCAGGCCCACCCTAGAGCCTGTTGCTGCCTGGGTGGTTTCGAAATGCCCTTGCCTGCCTGCGGGGTCCCGAGCCGCGTTCACCATGTTAACTCCCTGGTCCGTCGCCACGTTTGGACCAGGGCTGCGCACGTAAATTAGCTTGGTCTCCTCTTCACCTGCCATAAAGGTCAGAGCTATCAACACCACCCCTTCTAAAGTTAAGTCCTTAGTCTTTATGAGCTTCCTGAAAATGCCGGCATGATTAATGCCCTCGATGAAAAAGTCCCTTAACATCTCTCCCCTGCAGGCATCGGAGAACTTACAGAGACTGGCCAAGCGCCGCAATTCCGGCACAAAGTCCGAGACGTTTTGTCCCTCCAGGCGTGGGAGAGAGTAGAACCGGTGCCAGGCCATGTGTACGCTACTCGCCAGCTTGAGATGCTCACTGATCAGCTGGCTGAGCTCGTCAAAGGGCTTGTCCACCGGCTTTTGGAGTGTGAGCAGGTCTTTCATCAGCGCATACGCCTGTGGTCCGCAGCTGGTCGGTAGATGCGCCCTCCGCTTGTCAGCCGCGGTCTCTTCCAGCCAGTCCTTTGTGACAAAGCTCTGTTGGAGTCTTTCCACAAAGTAGTCCCAAGTCCTCACCCACACAGTAACGTTCCTCTGTGCCACCGGTGGCCATCCTCGTGGTTTGGTGATTCATGTTTCTCGTCGCCAAATGTAGTGTCCCTGCATCTTACTACAAACTCACACAAGGCATGGATATATCAGACATGGTCACTCTGTGACCTTCACCTTTATTGCCAGGACCAAGGAGTGCTGACCCTGGGTGGGACCTCCCCTTTTATACCTGGAAACCCAGGTGAGGAGTGTCTCCCGCAAGTTCACCTCCTGTGGTCAGGGTGTGCATTTCTATGGTACAGGTACAGTGTACATGAGTTACAGTTACATGACTATGTCATTGCAAGATGGTTAAATACATGACACTCACCATTCAATTGTACTTACCCCACTACAGTACCACGAATGCAATACTGTAAATGCTAATTTTTTTTGTACTTGAATGTATATGAATGTAATGAGCCAACGGCACAATCTGTATGTTGGGGGGCAGCAGGGTGTGAGGGGGGGTGGGGGAAGAGAGAGAATGGAGTGGTCATGGACACACAAACAGAAACCACCAGCAACTCTACAGCCAATGAAACACCACCTACTCACCCAAAATGGAAATGAACCTCCAAGGGTCAACCAGATAGAGCTAAGCCCAGAGCACAGTCAGTGCAAAGGCGATTTGCACTAAGGACTTGGGGGAGAGTGATGTCAAGTATCCTACATGGTTACTACTTGTACTATTACAAGGTGTGCCACCAGAGGGCACTGCAGTGGGAGACTCGTAGGTTACCTGTACAGGTGTGCCAGTCCTAGTATAAAAGGCAGGCCACCATGTGTGATCCTCACTCTGGAGTTGCATTAAATGGACTAAGGTCACTACAGTTCAAGCACAACACATTGTCTCGTGGAGTCATTATTAGAGCATCTGAAGACATAACAGGAAACTTTCTTTTCCAATATGAAATGCCCTATAAAAATGCAAGCATTATTTATTACGACACACAAATAAGAAAGGGATAAAAATCCCAGCTTCATGCAGAAAGCTATGGGCAGAAGTGGAAAAGTTAAACTTCAGAATGTACAGTTTGTAACACTGCAGACAATAATAATATGTGCTGACTATCCTCAGTAGAAATATAAGGCCCAATTTTCCCCAACCCCCTTTTTCAGCGCACTTATTCTAAATGCGCCAACATTGCATGCTGGAAACGGTGCCCAAAAAAAGTGGCCCCATCCTGCCCGCTCTGCCGAGTCTCTGGTGTCCCAGCATGGCGTACATTGTGCAGTGGGGGGACAGAGCAACAGCCCAGCACAGAAAACACTGCCGGCAGCTGCGCGCATGCGCAGTGAAGTCTGCGCGTATGCTCCTCGCCCTCCCAGTGTGTCCTGTGGGCTGTGAGCAGGACCCGATGCTCGCAGCCCCTATCCCCGGCCGAGTGGCCTCCCGCACAGGCCGGCCGGTCGGCCCACTGACTTCCCGGGCCGAGGTAGGACTTGAGTTTTATTTTTTACTTATTGATGGTTGTGCTTTGTTTAGTGAGGAGAGTTTTGATTGCGGGGAGGGGAGGAGGAGAGTTTTGATGGGGGGGGGGGGGGGACGGGACTTTTAAAAACAAACTCGTTTCTGGCTTTCTATTTTTTATTTGTTATTGATTGATTGCTTATTACATTTTATGGTTTGTTTAGTGCTTTGTAAGTCTTGGTGAAGGTCCTCTCAGCTTCCTTGTATTTTTTATTTGTTATTGAATGCTTATTTTTGTGCTTTGTTTAGTGCTTTGTAAGTCTTGGTGCTTTAAATGTCCTAACCTGCATTGAATTCTTAACTGCCCGCAATGTTTTTCAGAGCTGGCCACATACACTGACCTAAGACGATTTGGAGTAAGTTTTAGCTGGCCAAAGTGGCATAAATGGCCAAAATTGGCATAAGTGGCTGGGAACACCCGCTTTTGAAAAAAAAAACTCAACGAAAAAAAATTGTACCTAACTGAGTTACTCTGGAGCAAGTTTATTGGGGAAAATGGCGTTTTTTAACATACGCCAGAAAAATCAACTTACTCCAAACAAATTGGAGCAAGTCATGGCCAAGATTGGGGCCCATAGTACAGCCACATGGACTGACTCCCTACCAAGAAGTTGTGAGCATGAACGGCTGGAAATGGGGATTCCAATAAAACTTCTCTTCACATTACAGAATCCCAGGGCAAAGACTTCAATGGTACAACAATTAAACTGAAAAGAAAGGCGATGCATCTATGCTTTTCTGGTGCCTACATACACTACACTTTCTTGCTCATCCAACTAGTCCTCAGAAAAGCAAACGACAGAATGGATGTTATTCTGTTTTCTCTATGGTAAAGACTATTTGCTCTTTTCAAACCTGCTGGAGATTGTTCAAATAACTATTAACAGGGAAGATTTTTTATACCTGAATATTTAACTCCCTATTCAGTGATCTATAATGTACCCCCAATATGGTAACATATCCCCTATTATTTCTTAACTTCACCTGGAACACCATCAATAAAAAAACATGGATGAAATCATGTCTTTAATTCTCTCGTCTGACAAAATGTTTTACAGCGATGAATATTGCATGGGCACGGAAATCTTGAGCTGAGCGAAAGAACTGTAGTATGTCAAGGAAACCACTCTGAACTAATATCCAGCAGATAATTTCATTTAAGTGTCTTGCTTATTTTTCAGAGAACTTTCATAACTCATTTCAACCTGACGAATCACACTCAAGTCACAATTTCTGTATCTTGTCTACTAGTTATGACACTGAATGATCTAAATAGTTATGCATTTAAGCTCAAGAGAATAAACTGACAGTAAGTTAATCAAATACAATGACAAATTCTGTTAAAACATTCCATTATAACTATATGTTCCAAGTAAATTTGGAAATAATCCAAAATGAATATTGGGGGTTGGGTGGGGGCGGGGGGGGGAGGGTGATCCATTCATTATACTGCAATAGATGCAGGACTCATCTACAAGTATACACTGGCTAGAAGCTAGAATCGTTTTCGAAGCAAGCTTCAAAATATAACTATGAAGAAACAAAATTACAGCTGTCCTAAATATGCTTAATTTAGGACATCTCCAGGATTTGTTTATATACTCTGTTTGAAAAATTGCAACCATTTTAGCTACGTAAACAACTCATCGCTCTATTTACCTTCTGGAGCCCAAGGCTCTAGAGTTCTAATGTATATGTTCAGCTGTAGCAACTGCACGCTTCTTATTTATACCACATACTTTCAACAGACAGTAAGCATGTGTATACACTGCACCTAAGAATTTAAGGAAGTTATTTAGAAATCCAATTCCTGACATAGTTGTTCTAGGACAAACCTAGGGCTAGGAC
Organism: Pristiophorus japonicus; assembly: GCF_044704955.1. Classification (NCBI taxonomy): domain Eukaryota; kingdom Metazoa; phylum Chordata; class Chondrichthyes; family Pristiophoridae; genus Pristiophorus; species Pristiophorus japonicus. The sequence continues at coordinate 149,693,036 of NC_091990.1, forward strand.
AAAGGTTATTTTTCAAAAACTTGTAAACACTTTGCAAAGCCTTTTTACGAAACATATAAAACATACATTGAGCACAAAAACAACTAGAGAATTTCACCAAGTATTTGCAAAAATTATCAGGCTAATGAAGTTCCAAGTGGATAGGCTGAAGAAAATCATCCCCATCTCCCTCAAAGGTTTAGAATAAACTAAATTACATGCTGTTTTTTTTTACATAATCCCCAAAGTAGGATTCATGTACAAGTTGTATGTTGGTAACAATGGTATCAGTACTTTTTCCTTCCTTCCTTTATCGATGCTTTTAATGTTTATCTAAATTAATGCTTACTCCATTTTAACATTAATTTATATTCATGTATCATAGGAAATGTTGCACTGCCCTCAGAATGAAAATGAATTTTAAAAAACTGCAGAAACCTTTTACTCAACAGGTTTTGTGATATCCACAGCATTGCTTTTTAAATATAATTATTGATTCAGACATATATCAGCTGTTTGAGTGCAAGTTAGTGTTTGTACCCGACATTACTCTCTCACCCCTGGGTATAAACCTTGTGCTGCAAGGGAATTCTTTGTCTTGAGATAAATCAGAAATTTCCACGGAGCACACTGAGGGGAAGGTCGAGTGTGTCTTTGAATGGGGGGCGGGGGGAATGCCTCTGAACTGCGGAGCATTAGAATAAGGAAAATCGCTGAACTGGGGTAACACTTTGGATCGTTTCTGAACCGTGGGGAGGGGAAATTAGAGGGGGAGAGTGCTTCTGTCAACTGAGATAGAAAATTAAAAAGAGTATTCTTCTGAACTGGGAAGAATGGGAAGGTGGGAAATACCTGTGAACTGGGAGGGGAGCTTGTGAGGAAAAAAACATCTTTGTGAACTGCGAGAGGTAGAGATGTTTCTGGAGAGAAGTAAAGAATTAGAATGCCTTTTTTTTTAAAAAAAAGGTTCATTCCTGGGATGTGAACGTCGCTGGCAAGGCTGGGATTTATTGTCCATCCTTAGAAAGTGGTGATGGCCCTTCTTGAAATAACAGGGTAGTTTGCTCGGTCACTTCAGAGGGCAGTTAAGAGACAACCACGTCGACAATGTATGACTAGAGCCACTTACAGGCCAGACCAGGTAAGGATAGCTGGTTTCCTTCCGAAAAAGACATTAGTGAACCAGTTTGGGTTTTTAATGACAAACCGAAAGTTTAATAGTCATTCTTACTGAAACCAGTGTTTTTATTTGCAGCTTTTTTGAGAACTGAATTTAAATTCTCGAACTACCATGATGGGATGTGAACTTACATTCTCTGGATTATTAGTCCAGTAGCATAACCATTATGCTACCGTACCTTTGAACTGGGGGGAAAGAGGGTTAACGAGCAAGAATGCCTCTATGAAAGGCGAGAGCACCTCTGTGAAGTGGGGGAGGAGGGTGGAGAAAGATGATGAATACCGAGAGAGAAGTAATAGTTTAGTTGTTCTGTTGACTATTGATACATCCAAATGCAAGAAAAAATAACTTGCATTTCTATTGCCTCTTCGGGATGTTCCTAAATATTTTACAGGCTTACGTTTTGAAGTGAAGTTATTGGTAATGTGAGTAAAAATGGCAGCCAATTAGCACACAGCAAGGTTCCACAGACACTAATGAAATAAATGCATAGTTAAATCTGTTTTGGTGACATTAGTAAATGTTGGTCAGGACACTTATTCTTCATACAAGATTAAAACGTAAAGTGAGAAATAAAAGGTGTTTAAATTTAAGCAGAATACTTAAATTTTAGTGTAAAAAAACTATCTTTCAACGTTTGGTACAATTCTAAATTTGCTACCTATAGCCTACTCCCTGCCTCGGCTTTAAAACAAAGTCAGTTAAAACAATGTAATATTTTGCTTTTTGTTGGGATGATGAACTGTCAGAAATTTGCAGTTATTTTCAGTTAAGTATTTGCTTGCAATCTAATCAGATGGCTTTGAGTTGCCAGTTTTGGTTCAAAAGTTGATGTAGAATGAGTCTGAACAAAAGCTGTTTAGAAGATATAAATGTAGGTTTTTGTCTGTGAGTAAATTAAATAAGGAAATGGATAATTGCTGCTTGAGGGCACACAGGAGATGATGTGGCAGCACTAGTTAAAACAGAATTGTTGAGAAGCAATTGGGCTCTAGGCCCAGTTCCGTATATAGAACAGGACAATTTGAATTTATCAGCAATGCAATTTTAAAAGTAACTTGTAAAGTCTCAGTAAATAAATGCACCGCATGATGCGATGAACTGTACAGACCAGGAATGTCCCATTTTCGGTCCCTAGTGTGTCTGCCGAGTCAGCTGACTTCCCAACTTTGTTAGCATTCAATTTGCTGAAACTCCCATTTTCGAGAAATTCCGGATATGCAAGAAACTGAGGTCGCCCTTACAGCCACAATGTCATTAGGTTTGAACATACTTTGAAATATTTAAATAGTTATCAGAGGTAATATTATCGTCCGAATATTTCACATAATTACTGTTTTATTGAGATCTGATTTCCCTAGACTTCATACCTTTTATGATCTGGGTGATTCTCAATAATAGCAAATTTGTACTCCATCAAATTGCTCCCAAGTTTGCTTCAGGTTTGGAGTCTCTATTCAAACAAGTACCTCTGAAAGCCAATACGAGCTTGAGGGGATTCATTTGGTGATGTCAAAATGTAAGATGCACAAAACAGTTAGGTCATTTTTTAATCTTTACAATTATTTCTAACTATATTCCCAGAAGGAACAACCAAGTGGGAATGATGCCAGAGATGTTTCTATTCTTGTCCTTGCTAAGCATTGCTCTTTTGGACCCAAATTGCAAAAAGCCACAGTTTGAGCTCTGCAGTTTGGGTTGGAGACCACCAGTCAAGTAGAGATAGCACTTTGAACTGCCCTCAACCCTGTTTACAAACATAAGGACATAAGAAATAGGAGTAGGAACAGGCCCTCGAGCCTGCTCTGCCATTCAATCAGATCATGGATGATCTTCTATGTCAACTCCACTTTCCCACCCTATCCCTTGATTCCCCTCCTGTCCAAAAATCTATCGATCTCAGCCTTGAATGACTGAGCATCCACAGCACTTTGGTGGGTAGAGAATTACAAAGATTCACTACTCTGAGTGAAGAAATGTCTCATCTCAGTCCTAAATGCCTGAGACTGCGACCCCTAGTAATAGACTCTTCAGCCAGAGGAAACAGCATCTCAGCCTTCGAAGAATATTTTGCGTTTCAATGAGATCACCTCTCATTCTTCTAAACTCCAGAGAATATAGGCACATTCTTCTCAATCATCTCATCCCAGGAATCAATCTAGTGAACCTTTCTTGCACCCCCTCTAAGGCAAATATATCCTTCCTTAGGTAAGGAGACCGAAACTTGGCACAGTCATCCAGGTGTGGTCTCACCAAAGACCTATATAATTACAGCAAGATTTCCTTACTCTTAAACTTTAAGCCCTTCGCAATAAAGGATAACGTGCCATTTGCCTTCCTAATTGCTTGCTGTACCTGCATGTTAACTTTCTTTAATGCGTGTACAAGGACCCCCAAATCTCTCTGCACATCAACATTTAAAAGTTTCCACTCTTTAAAAAATATTCTGCGTTTCTATTCCTACCTATTGTGTTCCTAACACAGATGAGGCTGCACACAGGGAGGTTAAAGTAACAGTGACCTCAGTCTTTAATAAGACATTCCAAAGTGAGGAACAGGCCTTAGGGGCCGGCTTATATACAGTGCTCCCAAGGGATGCTGGGATCCCTTGGGACTTTAGGGGATGAGCTCCCTGGTGGCGGAACATGGGAGTGCATGCTTTACAGATACACAACATCACTCTCCCGCAAAGTCAAAGTGAAAACTATTTACAAGGTGAGGCGGTCGGGAGCCTTTCTTTCCCTGGTGGACCGCCTCAGTACAAATGTCTGTTCTGGTGTGTTGGCTGTGCCCTCGCTGGGCTGGCGTGTTGTTGGCCCTGCAGGGCTGCTAGGTGAGCTTGGTCTTGCTGGACTGTTGGGCGTGATGGGTTCGATTTCCTGGTCCGGTGTGGTGTTGTTGATCCTTTGAGTGTGTGTTGTGGGCTCGAAAAAGGTGGTGTCTGCTGTGGGTTGTTCAGGGCAGTCTGTGAACCGCAGACTCGTTTGATCCAGGTGCTTTCTGCAAATTTGTCCATTGTCTAGTTTGACTACAAACACCCTACTCCCTTCTTTAGCTATCACCGTGCCCGCGATCCACTTGGGACCATGTCCATAGTTTAGCACATACACAGGGTCATTCAGATCGATTTCCCGTGACACAATGGCGCGACCATCGTTTACATTTTGTTGCTGCCGCCTGTTCTCTACCTGATCTTCTAGGTTGGGGTGAACCAGCGAGAGTCTGGTTTGAAGTGTCCTTTTCATGAGTAGCTCAGCCGCGGGCACCCCTGTGAGCGAGTGGGGTCTCGTGCGGTAGCTGAACAGTACTCGGGACAGGTGGGTTTGGAGTGAGTCTTCTGTGACTCGTTTAAGGCTCTGTTTGATGGCTTGCACTGCCCGCTCTGCCTGCCCATTGGAGGCTGGTTTAAACGGGGCCAAGGTGACATGTTTGATCCCATTGCGAGTCATGAATTCTTTAAATTTGGCACTGGTGAAACATGGCCCATTATCACTGACCGTGGGTGCTAAACATGGCCCTCAGACTTTCAAAGGTGGCAGTGGCGATGCTTCCCGACATTATTTCACATTCAATCCATTTTGAAAAAGCATCCACCATCACCAGGAATATTTTACCGAGAAACGGGCCCACATAGTCGACATGGATCCTCGACCATGGTCTGGAGGGCCAGGACCACAAACTTAGTGATGCCTCTCTGGGCACGTTGCTCAACTGAGCACATACGCTGCATTGCCATATACAGGACTCGAAGTCAGAGTCGATAACGGGCCACCACACGTGGGATCTGGCTATCGCTTTCATCATTATTATACCCGTGTATGTGCTGTGGAGATCCAAGATGAACGTTTCCCTGCCTTTTTTGGTAGCACTACGCGGTTACCCCACAACAGGCAGTCTGCCTGAATGGACAGCTCATCCTTTCGACGCTGGAATGGCTTGATTGGCTCTTGCATTTCAACGGGGATGCTGCCCCAGCTCCCATGCAGTACACAGTTTTTTACTAGGCACAACAGAGGGTCGTGGCTGGTCCAGGTCCTAATCTGGCGGGCCGTGACAGGTGATTTATCATTTTCAAATGCTTCCATGACCGTCAACAAGTCTGCGGGCTGTGCCACAATCAACTAGTTTGCAGGCTGCGCCATTTCCACCCTCATGGTGGGCAATGGTAGCCGACTGAGAGCATCCGCATAGTTCTCGGTGCCTGGCCTGTGGCGGATGGTATAGTTATACACTGATAGCGCGAGTGCCCACCTTTGTATGCGGGCTGAGGCATTAGTATTTATCCTCTTGTTTTCAGCGAACAGGGATGTGAGGGGCTTGTGATTGGTTTCCAGCTCAAATTTGGTACTGATGCATTTTCTTTACCCCGAACACACACGCTAATGCCTCTTTCTCAATCATGCTGTAGGCCGTCTCGGCCTTAGACAAGCTCCTGGAAGCATAGGCGACAGGTTGCAACTTCCCCGCAATGTTAGCTTGTTGTAATACACACCCGACTCCGTACGACGACGTGATACATGCTAGGACAAGTCTTTTACACGGGTTATACAATACAAGCAGCTTGTTGGAGCATAAAATGTTTCTGGCTTTCTCAAAAGCAATTACTTGTTTTTTTTCCCCCATACCCAGTTCTCACCTTTGCACAATAACCCATGTAGGGACTCTTAAAGGGTGCTTAAACCTGGTAGGAAATTACCAAAATCGTTGCTGAGTCCCAGGAACGACCGCAGCTCCTTGACGTTCTGTGGCCTGGGCGCGTTCCTGATAGCCTCTGTCTTGGCGTCTGTGGGCCGAATGCCGTCCGCCGCGATCTTTCTCCCCAAAAACTCCACTTCTGTTGCCATGAAGAAGCATTTTGACCTCTTCAGCCACAGCCCTACGCGATCCAGTCGCTGGAGGACCTTTTCCAGGTTTTGTAGGTGCTCGGCAGTGTCCCGACCCGTGACCAATATGTCATCCTGAAAGACCACCATGTGTGGTACCGACTTGAGTAGGCTCTCCATGTTTCTCTGGAAGATCGTTGCAGCCGACCGAATTCCAAACGGGCATCTGTTGTAGATGAACAGTCCCTTGTGCGTGTTGATGCAGGTGAGGCCCTTCGAAGACTCCTCCAGCTCCTGTGTCATGTAGGCTGAAGTCAGGTCGAGCTTGGTGAACGTCTTGCTTCTTACCAGCGTCGCAAATAGGTCGTCATTCTTAGGTAGCGGGTATTGTAGCGAGAAACGATTTATAGTTACTTTATAATCGACGCAAATCCTGACCGTGCCATCACTTTTGAGTACTGGAACAATTGGGCTGGCCCACTCGCTGAATTCCACTGGGGAGATGATGCCTTCACATTGCAGCCTGTCCAGCTCGATGTCCACTCTCTCCCTCATCATGTGAGGTACCGCTCGCGCCTTGTGGTGAATGGGTCATGCCTTTGGGACCAAGTGGATCCGCACCTTCGCCCCGGAAAAGTTTCCAATGCCTGGCTCAAAAAGGGAAGGAAATTTGTTGAGAACCTGGGTACATGAGTCCTCATCGACATGTGATAGCGCTCGAATGTCATCCCAGTTCCAGCGGATTTTGCCCAGCCAGCTCCTTCCAAGCAGTGTGGGGCCATTGCCTGGGACAATCCAGATTGGCAGTTCGTGCACCATGCCCTCGTAGGTGACCTTGACCATGACGCTGCCCAGGACAGTGATAAGCTCTTTGGTGTACGTTCTCAGTTTCGTGTGGATGGGGCTCAGGGCTGGTCTAAATGCCTTGTTGCACTATAGTCTCTCAAACATCTTTTTACTCATGATGGATTGGCTAGCGCCAGTGTCCAGTCCCATGGCTTCGGGTAAGCCAATCAATTTTACGTTTAGTATTATAGGTAAACATTTCATTGAAAATGTGTGTACCCCATGTACTTCAGCATCTGCTTCCTCTCTCGGAGGCTCGAAATTGCTTTGATCCTCCATGGACCGATCTTCCTCTGCCACGTGGTGGTTAGCAGGTTTTGCAGAGCTTGCAGCTCGTTTGCAAGCTCGTTGGAGGTGCCCCATTGTTCCACAGCTCTTGCAAACATACCCTTTGAAGCAGCATGAATAGGCTGAATGGAAGCCACCACAACGCCAACAAGGTGTGAATTGCCTTGCATTCATCCTTTGTTGGGGACTCTAATGAGTCAGTTGGGTCACCTGAAGCCTGCCAACAGTTGCAGACTCGTGGGTTCTGCCCTATACATTTCAGCTCGCAAACACAGTTCCAGTTAATTTATGAACATTGCTTGCACTTGTGTGCTGAGAAATTTGTTTGGTGTCATCACTGGTGGACATAAACGCCTGTGCTATCGCGATGGCCTTACTGAGGGTCGGTGTCTCTACAGTCAAAAGTTTTCGTAGGATGGTCTTGTGGCCAATGCCCAGTACAAAAAAGTCTCTGAGCATTTGCTCCAGGTAGCCATCAAACTCACATCGCTGGCACGTGTAGAACCGATACCTCGCCATCAGCACGCTCTCCCTCGGGTTAAGATGCTCCCGAACCAGTGTACACAGCTCCTCATAGGACTTATCTGTGGGTTTCACCGGAGCCAGAAGATTCTTCATGAGGCTGTAGGTTGGTGTCCCGCAGACGGTGAGGAGGACCGCTCTCCTTTTTGCAGCGCTTCCTTCTCCGTCCAGCTCGTTGGCTACAAAGTACTGGTCTAGCCGTTTGACATCGGCTTCCCAGTCCTCACTCTCCGAGAACTTCTCCAGGATGCCCACAGTTTGCTGCATCTTTGCGTTGAATTCGTATTCTCGTCGTCAGTTATTGTGTTCCTAACACAGATGAGGCTGCACACGGGGAGGTTAAAGTAATAGTGACTTGAGTCTTTAATAAGACACTCCAGAGTGAGGAACAGGCCTTAGGGGCCAGCTTCTATTCAGTGCTCCCAAGGGATGCTGGGATCCCTTGGGACTTCAGGGGATGAGCTCCCTGGTGGCGGAACATGGGAGTGCATGCTTTACAGATACACACTACCAAAGTGGGTAATTTCACATTTCCCCACATTATATTCCATCTGCCACCTTCTTGTCCACTCACTTAACCACTCTACATCTCTTTTCAGCCTCTTTGTGTTCTCATCACATGTACTTTCTCACTTAGATTTGTATTGTCAACAAAGTTGGATACATTACACTTGGTCCCCTCTTTTAAGTCATTGATGTAGATTGTAAATAGCCAAGGCACAAACACTGATCCTTGCAGCCCCCCCACTAGTTACGACCTAACCCAAAAATTACCCATTTATTTGTACTGTTTTCTGTTCGTTAATCAATCCTCAATCCAAACCAATATATTACTCACAATCGCATATACCCTAATCTTGTGCGGCACCCATATCAAACGTCTTTTGAAATTCCAAATATACTATTGGTTTTTGCTTATCTACTCTGCTAGCTACACCCTCAAAAAACTAATAGTTTTGTCAAAAATGATTTCCCTTTCATAAAACCGTGTTGACTCTGCCTAATCATAATGATTTTCTCAGTGTCCTATTACTACATCCCTAAAAATAGATTCTAGCATTTTCCCTACTACTGTCAGGCTAACTGCTTCCCTTTTTTTTCCCTCCTTTCTTGAATAGCGGTGTTACATTTGCTATCTTCCAATCCACAGGGATCGTTCTAGAATCTAAGGAATCCTGGAAGATCAATACCAATGCATCCACCATCTTTGCAGCCACTTCTTTTAAAACCCTAGGATGTAGGCCATCGGGTCCAGAGAATGCACCTGCTTTTAGTCCCATTAACTTCTCCAGTACTTTTTCTTTACTAATAATTACTTTAATTCCTCACTCTCAAGACCCTTGATTCCCCAATATTTCCAGTATGTTTTTTGTGCCTTCAACTGTACAGATGCAAAATATTTGTTTAATGTCTTTGCCATTTCTTTATTCGCTATTATAATTTCTTCTGTCTCTTCCTCGAAGAGACCCACGTTTACTTTCGCTACTCTCTTCCTTTTTACCAATTTGTAGAAGCTCTGAAAATATGTTTTAATACTCTTTGCTAGTTTACTCTCGTTTTCTATTTTCTCCCTCTTTATCAATTTCTTGGTCATCCTTTGCTGATTTCTAAAACATTCCCAATCCTCTGCCTTACTACTCTTTTTGACAATATTGTAAGTTTCTTCTTTTAATCTAACACTATCCTTAACTTCTCTAGTTAGCCACGGGGAGTTTTTATTCATAGAAACATAGAAAATAATGGCAGTAGTAGGCCATTCAGCTCTTCGAGTTTGCAATGCCATTCAATATGATCATGGCTGATCCTCTAACTCAACACCATATTCCTGCTTTTTCCCCATACCCCTCGATGCCTTTTGTTTCTAAAAATCTATCTATCTCCCTCTTAAATATATTCGGTGACTTGGCCTCCACAGCCTTCTGTGATAGAGAATTCCATCGGTTCACCACCCTCGGAGTGAAAACATTTCTCCTCATCTCTGTCCTAAATTTCCTACCCCGTATCCTGAAACCCCTTGTTCTCGACTTCCCAGCCAGGGGAAACAACCTCCTCGCATTCATTCTATCCAACCCAGTCACAATTTTATATGTTTCAATGAGATCCCCTCTCATTCTTCTAAACTCTAGTGAATACATTCCTAGTCGATCCAATCTCTCTTCATATGGCAGTCCTGCCATCCCAGGAATCAGTTTGGTGAACCTTCGTTGCACTCCCTCTATGGCAGGCATATGCTTTCTTAGGTAAAGAGACCAAAACTACACACAATACTCCATGTGCGGTCTCACCAAGGCCCTGCATAACTGTAGTAAGACATCATTGCTCCTGTACTCAAATCCTCTGGCAATGAAGGCCAACATACCATTTGCCTTCCTAACTGCTTGCTGCACCTGCATGTTTGCTTTCAATGACTGGTGTACAAGGACACCCAGATCCCTCTGTACATCGACATTTCCCAAGCCATCACCATTTAAATAATACTTTTTCCTTGTTTTTCCTACCAAAGTGGATAACTTCACATTTATCCACGTTATACTGCATCTGCGATGTGTTTGCCCACTCACTCAACCTATCTAAATCGCCTTGCAGAGTCTTTGCATCCTCCTCACAACTCACAATTCCACCTAGTTTTGTGTCGTCAAGGGAATGTATTTTCATTGAGAATTATGAATTATTTCTTAAACGTTTGTCACTGCTCATCTACTGTCCTATCTTTTAATCTAATTTCCCAGCCAACTCACCTTCATTAGCTTCAGTTCCTCGTTAGTATAGTGGTGAATATCCCCACCTGTCACGTGGGGACCAGGAAATGCAGCAGCCAATTTGCGCACAGCAAGCTCCCACAAACAGCAGTATAATGACCAGATAAACTGTTTTTGTTATGTTGATTGAGAGATAAATATTGGTTTAATTCCCTGACAGGGAGGAAGAATTTTAGCAGTGTCAGCTGTGGCTCAGTAGGTAGCACACTTGCCTCTGAGTCAGAAGGTTGTGGATTCAAATTCCACTCCAGGACTTGAGCATATAAATCTAGGTTGACACTCCAGTGCAGTGCTGAGGGAGTGTTGCACTGTAGGAAGTGCTGTTTTTTGGATGAGACGTTAAACCGCCCTCTCAGGCGGACGTAAAAGAACCCATGGCACTATTCTAAGAAGAATAGTCCGAGCCAATATTTATCCCTCAAAGTAACAAAAATAGTTTATCTGGTCATTATCACATTGCTGTTTGTGGGAGCTTGCTGTGTGCAAATTGGCTGCCGCGTTTCCCACATTATAACAGTGACTACACTCCAAAAGTACTTCATTGGCTGTAAAGTGCTTTGAAACATTGAAACATCTGGAGGTCGTAAAAGGCGCTATATAAAATGTAAGTCTTTCTTTTTTCTTTCTCATACCTACCTAATTGGTTTTGTTTAAATTTAAGACCCTAGTTTCGGACTTAACCACATCACTCTTGAACTCAATATGAAATTCTATCAGATCATGATCACTCTTCCCCAGAGGATCTTTTACAAGATTACTAATTATCCCTGTCTCATTGCACAATACTAGATCTAAAATAGCCTGTTCCCCAGTTGGTTCCTCAACAGATTGTTCTAGAAAAATGTCACAAAGCATTCCATGAATACATCTTCCAAACTACTTAATAATTGCTGTAAAGTGAGCCATTTTTCTAACGAAAGGTGGTGCGTGAATGCATCATAAGCCAATTATTTTGTTTATCTTATATACTTTATATTAATGATTGATCTGCAGAAAGAAACACTCGCAAAACTACACTCCATATTCTATTGTATTGTTTCATGGAAATTAGATACTCCAGAGAGCAAAAGCAGCTCTGATGAGACTTGGTGGGGAACACAAAATAATTTTTTAATTAAAATATAAATATGGGATAAAAAGTATGACCTTGATATTACTATCAAAATTTTTAAAAATGAGTGAAAAATTAAATAATGGAATGCACTAATGTAGTCAGTAAAAAAAAAAATCATCTTGCTTTCCTCCAAGCTGTTCGAACAACAAGATTGTCCTTTGGTCTGAAAACCATATTTGAATGTGGTCTATATAGATAAGTGGATTTTGGCTTCTCTTTTTGCTTGCAGGATATTTTTTTAGTGTTATCTTCTGAACGTGGCACAGGGATGGGCTTCCATGGAATTGGATTGCAGTAGCTTGGAGCCGGATACGAACTTCCATCATAGTATCCTGTAAAATATTAATTACAAAATCAACATAGCAGATATACATTGCTTAAAAAGATACCAGTCAAAATAATTGATCCACAAAGGAATTTTGCCTCAAGACAACCCAGTCTACTCAATTCAAGAAAAATACACATGTGAAGCAGTGGGTTATTTAGTCTTTCTAGGACTGAAGCAGCAGCACTGCAATCAAAAGAGCAGTAAAATTTAAGTATAGAATTTCCATGACTTTCTTCAAAAATATATATTTTTTTTAAGTCATGCTTCTTTTCAGAAATGAAAAAAACCAGAAGTTTGTGAGTTAATGCTTTGCTGTACTCCATTATGCAGTGTTAGATTTGTACTCTTCAGTTCTCCAGAAGTTTTCAATTTCGGCAAGCTGTCAAGGAGAGGTGTCGAGTGGAGGCTAAGATGCTTCACTGCGCAAAAGAAAAAAGCCTATTTTGAATAGAAAGGATCTATTGTATATAAACAGAAGAAGCACACAAGCCAAAATTTGAAAGAAAAATCCCCCACCATATACGGGCAAAAACTAGAATGTCCTCCAGTTGTGACACTGGAGGGAAATGTAAAATGAAGGCCACTGACAAGGGAAACTTAAACCTTCTGCATATCTTCACAAACATTGATGGAAGCTGGAACACATTTGTCAAATTGGAGTGCAGTAAACAGGAGACTGTTCTGGTTGTTATCAACCAAACAAGGGATGACAGCACTCAGCAGCACCAAAGCACTGCCATAGGGCAGGCTTAGTTCCAACACAGCACAACAGCAAACAGCCGTGTGCAAGCAAAACCAGCTGTGAAGAGCTGATTGAAACAAAGGTTGCTGATACCACATTATCAGGAGATAATACCAAAACACAGAAAGAACAAACTCTTAAGTCCCTGTAATGTTTTTATGGAAGTTATTTGCAAGCATCTTGGTGTCCTACAGGCAGCTGTCTGAAATTTGATATTCACGAGAAGCACAAAGTTAAGGAAGGTCAAATGAATGGAGGTGGGATCTTTTATGCTGTTTGAATAGGAGTAGAACTTAACAGCTAACTCCCCAAAGAAAAATAGCGAAGTATTTTTCCTCACTAGATTAAATTGGTGGTTAGTATTCAGATCACACAAAATTGAATATAGAGCTCTTTTTCAAATAAATATCAAGAAACAATATCTGACCACTCTTCCAATAGTCCCAGATGGTGAAATTAATCTCATGCTCATTTTTATTGAACATTCTGCTTCACATCACATTACCTGCAAAGCTCAAAGATAAATAATGGACACATAAATAATAAACAATATGTATAAAAACTATGGAATTTTTTTGCAGCCACAAATCAAAAAACTTCCAATTTTACTTCTGGCATATTTATACACAGGCAGGCTGTTGCTGCCAGTCATAGGACTCCCATGAGCAAAGCACGCAAAAAGGAAATGCGTGACGATATTTCCACTTATTATGCAGATAACACACATGGGAATGTGTTGCAAGGCAGTAACGTAGCTCAAGGTTAAAACACTCAAGCTTCATTAAATTCACTCTCATGTCTAATGAGTCTTCTCAACCTTTCAACATGAAACAATCTTGTAACATATTCCAGACTCTGAACTGTCCTATTTAATTCGTAATGTTATCAAAAAGATTAACAACGTACAAAATAGAGATAGCCTTTTGGAATAACAAACTCTGAATATAACAATTTACATTTTATATCTGTTTTTTGAGTGATAGAAATTTTAATACATAGTTTAATTTGAATTCCATAAGTGCACGTTTGCTTCAGTGGAGGAAAAGTTCACGTGGTAACAATTAATTGAATTATGTATAGAAAAGTGGCACAAACCTGTGAGTTTACCATTAGCATAACCAAAGCTGCTTGGAACAGTCCGAGGTCTGGTTTTGACTTTTTCTAACCACTCTTGAAAAACCTTGTCTGCCTTTTCCTTCCTTTCTTGTGTTTCAGCTGTTTTTTTTTCTTCTTCATCCTGAACATACAAGACAAAATAAATATTTGTAATATTGCACAACTATTGCTTACAGATCCAAACCAGAACCAAGACAAGCAAATATTCTCCTACTTGAAATGTGCTGATAATACAAGTGCTACTATTTCATTCAAGGCACAGAAGCAGAACAGTTCAACACTGTAGTTTAGTGGTATATAATCCAGAAACTACATATGCAACTGTCTCGTTTAAAACTGACTATAGTCCAGAAAGTGTATACAAAGTCCTGTTATTGGGATCTAGCACCAGCTGCATTTAAAATTCAACTGCAGTATTTAAAAAAAAATGAAATATCATAGGTTATAGTCAGATGCAGTTTTGCTGCGTGACACTATTTAACCAGATTCTTGTCAACACCATCAGAGTAAAACTATTGAAAAATAACAGGAAAGGTAATCCTACCTTTTCTATCTTTTTTGTCTCCATTTTCTGCATCTTCTTTATCTTAAGCCATTCTTTAAATTTTTCATTTGCTCTTTCTGTTGCCTGTCTTCTTTCTTGTTCCCTGGCTCTTTGTTCCTCCTGCTCCTTGTGCAGCTTAATTTCTTTCTCCAATTTTCCCTGTATTCAATAAATTGGCCACACAATAAAGCACATGCACAAATTCATACAAATTTTCTTTACCTGCATCAGGCAGCTCCTTAGACAAAGATATATCAATTATGATATAACAGGACAGAATATTCACTATCCAAAGCTTATTTATACTACAGTACTGTGAAAGCCAATAATGCTGAAGTTGGCATTTCCAAGGAGTTAGGTAACAAGGTGGGGCAGACATGGTAGAATTATGTCTCCCCCAATTTTTCCACACTAATTCTGACTGTAGTTACATGCAACTCTCCTATTGACGAATATCAAAACCTCAGGTAACATTTTCATTTCAGTTATAACTGAGAACAAAGCTCCTATTGCAGACACACTTCTGCGGTGGATACAAAGAAGGACTGCAATCGACTCAAATTCAGCACCAATAAATTAAGATTTATACAGTATTCTAACAATTAAAAATCATCTGACACCCATCCATAGCTCAATGTGGGACACCTTAACAGGTACAGTTAGCTACTGATTAGTGTACTGGATGCAGAGTTCAACCTTGCAACAAGTTCAAATATCGTCAACAAAGGCAAGTTGTGGAACTTAATTCAATAAATCTGGCAATTTGTGGGCTGGCACTAAGAAAGCGGCTGTAAAAACACAACTGGTTTACTAACAGCATTCAGGGAAAGAACCTGCCTGGTCTGGCCGAGATGCGACTCCAGTCCCACGTTTCCTGGTTAGCTCAATGCTTTTGGGGACAGACATATAATCAGGCACACAGACAGAGAGCGAGTGGTAGGCACCAGACACAAACGCTGATAAGTGATCTTTCAGGTCGGTGGTACTGTAATTGGTTTTAGATGATTGGTGGGTCAGACTGCTCAAACTCATTTCAAATAGAAAAGCTAACATAAAGAGGAAACTTTCATCTGTTAATTTTAGGCCAAATTCAAACTAAAGCCTCAAGTGAAAGTGTAATATACTAAAATTAGTGTTTCATCCAGTTCTTTCGTAAATTCTGAAGATTGGTATTCCTCCCCTTTATAGAACGATAATTTCCACATTTACATTCTGATAATTCAGACAGCACCGAAGTTTTCGGTTCACTTTACATTATTTTCAGGAAGTTCTGAATGCAAATGTTCGAACTAGCCCAAAACTCTCCGCCCACATCCTATCCTGTACTAAGTACTACTCACCAAGCAACCCTGGCCTCGCTGACCTTCAGTGGTTACCCAAGCCCTATCGATTTCAGAATCCTCAACCTTAGTTATCAAATTTCTTATGGCCTCATTTACCCTACCTCTGTAATCCAGCTTGCAATATCTACTCATCCGAGTGTTGCCTACTATGCACTCTTCCTCTGCATACAGAGCCTTCACTTATTAGGGCCCTGCATTCTGGACTTATTTTCATAAACCTCGCCACCTTGCGGCATTTCACTAAAATTTTAAACTGACTTCAAATTAACTGGTAGCGTCCCATTTCCTGAAATGTAAATAATGAAAAGTTGGCCATTGCTAGAAGGCACCATATATTGATAGCACTCTCACTCGAGTCAGAAGGATGTGGGTTCAAGTCCAATCCTAAAGACTTGTGCACATAATCCAGGTTGGCACTTCAATGCAGTACTGGGGGAGTACTGTGCTTCCAGAAGTGCCATCTTTCAAATGAACCGAAGTTGTATCTGCCCTCTCATGTGGGCATAAAAGATCCCATTGCACTATTCGAAGAGGAGCAGGGGAGTTCTTCCGATATCCTGGCCAATATTCATCCCTCAACCAACATCATAAATACAGATTATCTGCTCATTATCTTATTGCATTTGTAGAAACATAGAAACATAGAAAATAGGTACAGGAGTAGGCCATTTGGCCCTTCTAGCCTGCACAGCGATTCAATGAGTTCATGGCTGAACATGCAACTTCAGTACCCCATTCCTGCTTTCTCGCCATACCCCTTGATCCCCCTAGTAGTAAGGACTTCATCTAACTCCTGTTTGAATATATTTAGTGAATTCTGTGGTAGAGAATTCCACAGGTTCACCACTCTCTGGGTGAAGAAGTTTCTCCTCATCTCGGTCCTAAATGGCTTACCCCTTATCCTTAGACTGTGACCCCTGGTTCTGGACTTCCCCAACATTGGGAACATTCTTCCTGCATCTAACCTGTCTGAACCCATCAGAATTTTAAACGTTTCTATGAGGTCCCCTCTCATTCTTCTGAACTCCAGTGAATACAAGCCCAGTTGATCCAGTCTTTCTTCATAGGTCAGTGCCACCACCCCGGGAATCAGTCTGGTGAACCTTCGCTGCACTCCCTCAATAGCAAGAATGTCCTTCCTCAAGTTAGGAGACCAAAACTGTACACAATACTCCAGGTGTGGCCTCACCAAGGTCCTGTACAACTGTAGCAACACCTCCCTGCCCCTGTACTCAAATCCCCTCGCTATGAAGGCCAACATGCCATTTGCTTTCTTAACCGCCTGCTGTACCTGCATGCCAACCTTCAATGACTGATGTACCATGAACCCAGGTCTCGTTGCACCTCCCCTTTTCCTAATCTGTCACCATTCAGATAATAGTCTGTCTCTCTGTTTTTACCACCAAAGTGGATAACCTCACATTTATCCACATTATACTTCATCTGCCATGCATTTGCCCACTCACCTAACCTATCCAAGTCACTCTGCAGCCTCATAGCATCCTCCTCGCAGCTCACACTGCCACCCAACTTAGTGTCATCCGCAAATTTGGAGATACTACATTTAATCCCCTCGTCTAAATCATTAATGTACAGTGTAAACAGCTGAGGCCCCAGCACAGAACCTTGCGGTACCCCACTAGTCACTGCCTGCCATTCTGAAAAGTACTCATTTACTCCTACTCTTTGCTTCCTGTCTGACAACCAGTTCTCAATCCATGTCAGCACACTATCCCCAATCCCATGTGCTTTAACTTTGCACATTAATCTCTTGTGTGGGACCTTGTCGAAAGCCTTCTGAAAGTCCAAATATACCACATCAACTGGTTCTCCCTTGTCCACGCTACTGGAAACATCCTCAAAAAATTCCAGAAGATTTGTCAAGCATGATTTCCCTTTCACAAATCCATGCTGACTTGGACCTATCATATCACCTCTTTCCAAATGCACTGCTATGACATCCTTAATAATTGATTCCATCATTTTACACTCTACTGAGGTCAGGCTGACCGGTCTATAATTCCCTGTTTTCTCTCTCCCTCCTTTTTTAAAAAGTGGGGTTACATTGGCTACCCTCCACTCGATAGGAACTGATCCAGAGTCAATGGAATGTTGGAAAATGACTGTCAATGCATCCTCTATTTCCAAGGCCACCTCCTTAAGTACTCTGAGATGCAGTCCATCAGGCCCTGGGGATTTATCGGCCTTCAATCCCATCAATTTCCCCAACACAATTTCCCGACTAATAAGGATTTCCCTCAGTTCCTCCTCCTTACTAGACCTTCTGACCCCTTTTATATCCGGAAGGTTGTTTGTGTCCTCCTTAGTGAATACCGAACCAAAGTACTTGTTCAATTGGTCTGCCATTTCTTTGTTCCCCGTTATGACTTTCCCTGATTCTGACTGCAGAGGACCTACGTTTGTCTTTACTAACCTTTTTCTCTTTACATATCTATAGAAACTTTTGCAATCCGTCTTAATGTTCCCTGCAAGCTTCTTCTCGTACTCCATTTTCCCTGCCCTAATCAAACCCTTTGTCCTCCTCTGCTGAGTTCTAAATTTCTCCCAGTCCCCGATTTCGCTGCTATTTCTGGCCAATTTGTATGCCACTTCCTTGGCTTTAATACTATCCCTGATTTCCCTTGATAGCCACGCTATCCTTGCTCTACGCAAATTGGCTGCCACATTTCCCTACATTATAACAGTGACTACGCTTCAAAAGTATTTTATTGGCGGTAAGGCGTCTTGGTATGTGCTGAGGTCATGAAAGGTGCTTACATACATGGAAGTTATTTAGGTATCGTTCAAAATCTAATTAGGTACAGTGACTCTTCACTATAACAGTGTGGTAAAATATAATTTAATAAAATAAAATAGACAAAAAATGCTGGAACTACTCAGCAGGTCAGACAGCATCTGTGAAGGAAGAAACAGAGTTAACGTTTCAGGTCGGTGACTTTTTGCCAAGACTGAAATACGTTACAGCTGTAACAGGTTTTAAGCAAGCAGAGGCAGAGAAAGGAGGTGGGCGAGAAAATAAAAAAGGGAAGGTTTGTGATAGGGTGGATGGCAGAAGTGATTAAATGACAAAAGGGGTGACGGTGCATGGCAAAAGGGGACAGTAACAGGACAAGTTCCTTTACCGTGATTGTCCAAAGGAAAATGTTCACACAACTGAACGGTGTACTATCTCTTCCTTCCTTCGAAAGTATATTTATGATATTTCAAATGATTCCATCTAGCAGGCCAGCTGAGAAACAGATTAAACCCATTCCCAGCTCTGGAAATAGATTTAAGTGACAAGAAAAACTTGTATTATGACTAATTGGTTGAGGGGAGACCAGTTGCTCTCTCGATATTTTTTAAACATGATACCCTAAATTTTGTTTTTATTTGGGCACCATGGGCCCAAATTTCTCCAGGAGTTGTTCCGTTTTTTTTTGAGCAACTTGATTTTTCTGGAGTATCTTAAAAATCCCCATTCTGCACATTTAATTTGCGCCAGTGTAAGTGAGTTAATTAGGATTTTTTTTTAGTTTCGTTTTTTTTCCCCCAAAAGGGGGCGTTACCAGCCACCTACGCCTGTATTGGCCATTTAAGTCAGTTTGGACAGCTAATAGTTGCTCCAAACTAACTTAGGCCAGCGTATGTGGCCACTTGTGGCCGCACAGAAAATCCTTGCGGAGAGTTAAGAAATCAGCGCAGGTTCGTACATTCTAAAGCACCAAGATTACAAAGCACTAAACAAAGCACAAAGCATTCAATAACAAATAAAAAATAGAAGTGGAGAAGACCTGCATCTAAAGCACCAAGACTTAAAGTTTTAAGGAACGATTAAAAGAAAATAAAGGAACTCTGCAAACACACAATCACAGCAGTTTAAACAACACAAGCCGCTACTTACATGTACACTCATTACTTTGCACATTTTTACAGGTCTCCTTCACAATCATTTTTTTTTTACTTGTGCAGGGATCTCCCTAAAACAAATTAAGTTGAGCGATGTTTCCATTCTCCTCCTTTCCCCCCTCACCCCCCGATCAAAACTCTTCCCCTTTCCCTCCCCCTCCTCTTTCCCTCCCCCCTCAAAAGTCTCCCCCAAACAACCTGTTTCTTGTTGCCCTCAGTGCGGGAAGGCAGCAGCCGGCCTGTGCGGCAGGCCATTTGGCCAAGGATAGGGTTGGGGAACATCGGGTCGTCCCTTCGGCCAGGGATAGGGGTGGCGAGCATCGGGTCCGGAGCCAGGACGTGCTGGGAGAGCGAGGAGCTACTGCGTATGCGCGCAGATTCCATTGCGCATGCGTGCAGCTGCCGGCACTGCTTCAGCAGCACGGCCTTAGTTCCGCCCCCCACTGCTTTTGCCACGCCACACCAAGTCCTAGGACGGTCCAAGGAGCGGGGAGAATATGGAGCTACATTTTCGGCGCAGTTTTGGGAGCAGAAAGTCGCCGCACCTCAGGCAAGTGTGCCGAAAAAAATGGAGGGGGAAATTTGGGCCCAGTATGAGGTAATACTTGCAGAAAAAGCTTAACATGCAGCACACAAAAATGACTTATATTTTGCTTTCTGTCAAATAAAAAGCAATTTATTATGATTGAGTTAATCTCCAACAGTCATTCAGTTAGTTAGAGTTGGCACTGATGACCACATAGAACAGAAGAAATGTGCAAAAGTGTAAAAGGCACTACTCAATTAGGCAAATGTGGAACTTAGGCTAAAACTCTCTTCTCTTAGACAGTCCCTCGGGACCGAGGATGACTAGCCTCCACACTAAAAATGAGTTCTTAGGTGAGACTGATGAGTCCAATGCGGAACCTATAGTCTCTGTCACTAATGGGGCAGACAGTGGTTGAAGGGGCGGGTGGGTTGGGTGCTTAGGTTGTCGTGTGCTCCTTCTGCAGTTTGCGCTTGGCTTCCGCTTGCTCCCGCCGAAGAGACTCGAGGTGTTCGTCGCCTTCTCGGTTGCTTCTCCCCCACTTTGAACGGTCTTGGACCAGGGATTCACAGGTGTCGTTAGGGATCTTGCACTTTTTCAAGGAGGCTTTGAGGGTGCCCTTGAAGCGTTTCCTCTGCCCACCTCTTGCCATGTCGGAGTTCCGAGTAGAACGCTTGTTTTGGGAGTCTCGTATCGGGCATGCAGACGATGTGGCCCATCCATTGGTGCTGATCGGGCGTGGTCAATGCTTCAATGCTGGCCTGAGCAAGAACACTGACGTTGATGTGCCTGCTTTATAACCCATGTCTCTGAAGCATGTAGGAGGGCGGGTATCACTACTGCTCTGTAGACCATGAGCTTTGTGCTGGGTTTGAGATCCTGGTCTTCACTCTCTTCCTCAGATGACCAAAGGCTGCGCTGGCACACTGAAGGCGGTGTTGGACCTAGTCATCGACGTCTGCCCTTATTGACAGTAGTCTCCCAAGGTATGGAAATGGTCCACATTGTCCAAGGCCTCATCGTGGATTTTGATAATCAGGGGGCAGTACTTTGTGGCAGGGGCGGGTAGGTAGACGACCTTTGTCTTACGGATGTTTAGTGCAACACCCATGCTCTCGTACGCTTCGGTGAAGGTGTTGACGATGGCTTGAAGTTCGACCTCCGAGTGTGCGCAGACGCAAGTGTCATCTGTATACCGTAATTCAATGAACATAAGAACATAAGAATTAGGAACAGGAGTAGGCCATCTAGCCCCTCGAGCCTGCTCCGCCATTCAACAAGATCATGGCTGATCTGGCCGTGGACTCAGCTCCACTTACCCGCCCGCTCCCCATAACCCTTAATTCCCTTATTAGTTAAAAATCTATCTATCTGTGACTTGAATACATTCAATGAGCTAGCCTCAACTGCTTCCTTGGGCAGAGAATTCCACAGATTCACAACCCTCTGGGAGAAGAAATTCCTTCTCAACTCGGTTTTAAATTGGCTCCCCCGTATTTTGAGGCTGTGCCCCCTAGTTCTAGTCTCCCCGACCAGTGGAAACAACCTCTCTGCCTCTATCTTGTCTATCCCTTTCATTATTTTAAATATTCCTCTAAGATCACCCCTCATCCTTCTGAATTCCAACGAGTAAAGACCCAGTCTACTCAATCTATCATCATAAGGTAACCCCCTCATCTCCGGAATCAACCTAGTGAATCGTCTCTGTACTCCCTCCAAAGCCAGTATATCCTTCCTTAAGGCGACCAAAACTGCACGCAGTACTCCAGGTGCGGCCTCACCAATACCCTATACAGTTGCAGAAGGACCTCCCTGCTTTTGTACTCTATCCCTCTCGCAATGAAGGCCAACATTCCATTCGCCTTCCTGATTACCTGCTGCACCTGCAAACTAACTTTTTGGGATTACTTCCAGGAACGGTGCAGTGGCTCTCGGCCTTTTGGATAAGAGCATTGGCGCAGAGTGATCCTTGATGTGTGCAAGGTGACCTCTGGCGTTTGTGATTTGACAAAGAATTGGAAAGATTGGCTACGAATTAAGAAATCCAAAAAGAGTTTCATGCACAAGGACCCCCAGGTCCCTCTGCACCGCAGCATGTTGTAATTTCTCCCCATTCAAATAATATTCCCTTTTTTTGTTTTTTTTCCCCAAGGTGGATGACCTCACACTTTCCGACATTGTATTCCATCTGCCAAACCTTAGCCCATTCGCTTAACCTATCTAAATCTCTTTGCAGCCTCTCTGTGTCCTCTACACAACCCGCTTTCCCACTAATCTTTGTGTCATCTGCAAATTTTGTTACACTACACTCTGTCCCCTCTTCCAGGTCATCTATGTATATTGTAAACAGTTGTGGTCCCAGCACCGATCCCTGTGGCACACCACTAACCACCGATTTCCAACCCGAAAAGGACCCATTTATCCCGACTCTCTGCTTTCTGTTAGCCAGCCAATTCTCGATCCATGCTAATACATTTCCACTGACCCCGCGTACCTTTATCTTCTGCAGTAACCTTTTGTGTGGCACCTTATCGAATGCCTTTTGAAAATCTAAATGCACCACATCCATCGGTACACCTCTATCCACCATGCTCGTTATATCCTCAAATGAGAGGCTGGGACGACCTTGGAGGCGACGGAGGTGGAACAGTTTCCCGTTTGTTCTGTAGATTAGCTCCACTCCAACGGGAAGCTTACTGAGGGTGAGATGGAGCAATGCGGCAAGGAAGATCGAGAAGAGCATTGACCCCGGTCCACACGTGTATTGGGTCTGTGGTGGATCCGTTGGTCAGGATCACGGCTTGCATGTCATCGTGAAGTAGGTGGAGGACGGTGTCTAACTTTTGAGTGCAGCCGAATTTGAGGAGGACACTCCATAATCTCTCACAGTTGACAGCCTTTGTGAGGTCAAAGATAGCCATGTACAGGAGTTGGTGCTGTTCCCTGCATTTCTCTTGTATTTGACGCACGGTGAAGATCATGTCCATTGTGTCCCTTAGTGGGCGGAATCCGCATTGCGACTCTGGGAGGAGCTCTTCGGCCACTGGGAGAAGGCAATTAGAAGGATTCGTGCGATGACTTTCCCCCTGTGGCAGACAACAGGAAAACTCCTCTGTAATTACCACAATCAGACTTGTCACCTTTCTTGAAGATGGTCACGATTACGGCGTCTCTGAGATCACCTGGCACGCTCTCCTCCTTCCAAATAAAATAAATTAGTTCATGTATTTGCGCAAATAGTGCTTCTCTGCCATGCTTTACTGCCTCGGCGGGGATTCCATCTGCTCCCAAGGCCTTGTTGTTCTTTAATTGTCAGATGGCCTTTTCAACCTCACGCCGGCCTGGAGTTGTGCTGAGGTGGTGGCAAATAGCACGACAAGAAAAACGTATTATGACCAATTGGGTGAGGGGAGACCAGTTGCTCTCTGGATATTTTTAAATACGATACCCTAAATTTTGTTACTTGCAGAAAAAGCTTAACATATGGCACACACAAATTACTTATATTTTGCTTTGTCAAATAAAAAGCAATTTAAGTATGATTGAGTTCATCTCCAATAGAAACATAGAAAATAGGTACAGGAGTAGGCCATTCGGCCCTTCAAGCCTGCACCACCATTCAATAAGATCATGGCTGATCATTCCCTTAGTACCCCTTTCCTGCTTTCTCTCCATACCCCTTGATCCCCTTAGCCATAAGGGCCATATCTAACTCCCTCGTGAATATATCCAATGAACTGGCATCAACAACTCTCTGCGGCAGGGAATTCCATAGATTAACAACTCTCTGAGTGAAGAAGTTTCTCCTCATCTCAGTCCTAAATGGCCTACCCCTTATCCTAAGACTATGTCCCCTGGTTCTGGACTTTCCCAACATCGGGATCATTCTTCCTGCATCTAAGCTATCCAGTCCCGTCAGAATCTTATACGTTTCTATGAGATCCCCTCTCATCCTTCTAAACTCCAGTGAATAAATGCCCAGTTGATCCAGTCTCTCCTCATATGACAATCCAGCCATCCCTGGAATCAGTCTGGTGAACCTTCGCTGCACTCCCTCAATAGCAAGAACGTCCTTCCTCAGATTAGACCACCAAAACTGAACACAATATTCCAGGTGAGGCCTCACTAAGGTCCTGCACAACTGCAGTAAGACCTTCCTGCTCCTATACTCAAATCCCCTAGCTATGAAAGCCAACATATCATTTGCCTTCTTCATGGCCTGCTGTACCTGCATGCCCACTTTCAGTGACTGATGAACTATGACACCCAGGTCTCATTGCGCCTCCCCTTTTCCTAATCTGCCGCCATTCAGATAATATTCTGCCTTCGTGTTTTTGCCCCCAAAATGGATAACCTCACATTTATCCACATTATACTGCATCTGCCATGCATTTGCCCACTCACCTAACTTGTCCAAGTCACCCTGCAGCCTCTTAGCGTCCTCCTCACAGCTCACACCGCCACCCAGTTTACTGTCATCCGCAAACTTGGAGATATTACACTTAATTCCTTCATCTAAATCGTTAATGTATATTGTAAAGAGCTGGTGTCCCAGCACTGAGCCCTGCGGCACTCCACTAGTCACTGCCTGCTATTCTGAAAAGGACCCGGTTATCTCGACTCTCTGCTTCCTGTCTACCAACCAGTGCTCTATCCACGTCAGTACATTACCCCCAATACCATGCGCTTTGATTTTGCACACCAATCTCTTGTGCGGGACCTTGTCAAAAGCCTTTTGAAATTCCAAATATACCACATCCACTGGTTCTCCCTTGTCCACTCTACTAGTTACCTCCTCAAAAAAATTCCAGAAGATTTGTCAAGCATGATTTCCCTTTCATAAATCCATGCTGACTTGGTCCGATCCTGTCACTGCTTTCCAAATGCGCTGCTATTTCATCCTTAATGATTGATTCCAACATTTTCCCCACTACTGATGTCAGGCTAACCTGTCTATAATTACCCGTTTTCTCTCCCTCCTTTTTTAAAAAGTGGTGTTACATTAGCTACCCTCCAGTCCATAGGAACTGATCCAGAGTCGATAGACTGTTGGAAAATGATCACCAATGCATCCACTATTTCTAGGGCCACTTCCTTAAGTACTCTGGGATGCAGAATATCAGGCCCCGGGGATTTATCGGCCTTCAATCCCATCAATTTCCCCAACACAATTTCCTGCCTAATAAGGATATCATTCAGTTCCTCCTTCTCACTAGACCCACTGTCCCCTAGTACATTTGGAAGGTTATTTTGTGTCTTCCTTCGTGAAGACAGAACCAAAGTATTTGTTCAATTGGTCTGCCATTTCTTTGTTCCCCATTATAAATTCACCTGAATCCGACTGCAAGAGACTTACGTTTTTCTTCACTAATCTTTTTCTTTTCACATATTTAAAGAAGCTTTAGCAGTCAGTTTTTTGTTCCCTGCAAGCTTCCTCTCGTACTCTATTTTCCCCCTCTTAATTAAACCCTTAGTCCTCTTTCGTTGAATTCTAAATTTCTCCCAGTCCTCAGGTTTGTTGCTTTTTCTAGCCAATTTATATGCCTCTTCCTTGGCTTTAACACCATCCTTAATTTCCCTTGTTAGCCATGGTTGAGCCACCTTCCCCGTTTTATTTTTACTCCAGACAGGGATGTACAATTGCTGAAGTTCATCCATGTGATCTTTAAATGTTTGCTATTGCTTATCCACCGTCAACTCTTTAAGTATCCTTTGCCAGTCTATTCTCGCCAATTCAGGCCTCATACCGTCGAAGTTACCTTTCCTTAAATTCAGGACCCTAGTTTCCGAATTAACTGTGTCACTCTCCATCTTAATAAATAAAGAATTCTACCATATTATGGTCACTCTTCGCAAGGAGCCTCGCACAACAAGATTGCTAATTAGTCCCTTCTCATTACAAATCACCCAGTCAGGATGGCCAGCTCTCTAGTTGTTTCCTCGACATATTGGTCTAGAAAACCATCCCTAATACACTCCAGGAAATCCTCCTCCACCGCATTGCAACCAGTTTGGTTAGCCCAACCAATATGTAAATTAAAGTTGCCCATGATAACTGCTTTACCTTTATTGCACACATCCCTTATTTCTTGTTTGATGCTGTCCCCAACCTCACTACAACTGTTTGGTGGTCTGTACACAACTCCCACTAACGTTTTCTGCCCTTTGGAATTCCACAGCTCCACCCATACCAATTCCATGTCATCCAGGTTAATGTCCCTCCTTACTATTGCATTAATTTCCTCTTTAACCAGCATCGCCACCCCGCCTCCTTTTCCTCTCTGCCTATCCTTCCTAGTTGTTGAATACCCCTGGATGTTGAGTTCCCAGTCTTGGTCACCCTGGAGTCATGTCTCTGTGATGCCAATTACATCATATCCATTAATTCGTCCACCTTATTCCAAATATTCTTCGCATTGAGGCACAGAGCCTTCAGGCTTGTCTTTTTAACACACTTTGCCCCTTTAGAATTTTTCTGTAATGTGGCTCTTTTTGTTTTTTGCCTTGGGTTTCTCTGCCCTCCATTTTTACTTTTCTCCTTTCTATCTTTTGCTTCTGCCTCCATTTTATTTCCCTCTGTCTCCCTGCATAGGTTCCCATCCCCCTGCCATGTTAGTTTAACTCCTCCGCAACAGCACTAGCAAACACTCCCCCTAGGACATTGGTTCCGGTCCTGCCCAGGTGCTTCAGTTAGTTAGAGTTGGCCTTTATCTTAGATGATCGCACAGTACAGAAGGAATGTGCAAAAGTATAAAAGACACTACACAATTAGGAGGTCTAGCCCTATAAATTTATTTGAAAGGAATAACATTTTTACATAGTATTGACAAGCTGCTGAAGTTGTTTAATGAAAATTATCACTGCCAAATGATAATTAACAGGAAATTGTGAAAAGTTTTTTTAAAAACAGTTCTCATTGCTTCGGCAATTTAATTTAATGTTATTTATACACTAGTTGATTGCTCATGGTATGGAAAAAGCAGACAATGAAGTATTGAAAAGTTTCACAAGGAAAGTTAAGGGGTTCTAGAGAATTGGGTACTCGTAAGTGCAGCTAGTGGCATGCGATCCAAGCAGAGGAGGAGGAAGAGGAGTTAGGGCTGTTACTATAAAGAAAATAGTGAGCAAATAATGGTAAAAATCATATGTAATTTATTAGAATTGGGAGGATTTGTGGAAGTGCCTTCAGCTGCCGAGGCCCTAAGCTCTGGGATTGTCTCCTTAAACCTTTCCGCCTCTCTATCCTCCTTTAAGTCGCTCCTTAAAATCTACCTCTTTGAGCAAGCTTTTGGTCATCTGCCTTAATATCTCCTTATGTGACTCAGTGTCAAATTTTGTTTGATAAGGCTCCTGTGAAGCGCCTTGGGACATTTTACTACGTTAAAGGCGCTATATATGTTGTTGTTGATTTATAGAGCGTGGTGTTTTAAAGCAAAGTCTGGAGCAGGACAAAAAAGAAATGAGTAGCAATAAAAAAAAACACATAGGCAGAGTGAATAAAAACATGCCAGACTGGGAGAGAGAGTAAAAGAAACAGCAATACTGAGAGTGGGATTTAAAATAAAACAGCAGCGATGTGGTTAAAAACAGAAACACTCAGAGTAGCAATAAAGAAAAACACAAATACAGGGAGCAGTAGTTCAAGAAAATAGCTGGATTGACATATAAAAACATGAATAGTGCTGTAGGGTCAGCTCTGACATTTTGAACCCACCGCCCATCACAGAGGTAGGTGAAAGTGACAAGAGGCCATGGTCAATGCAAAATTACCAAGCCCTAGGGCCAATTTAAAAAAAGACATTTCCTATGGAGCTCTGGTGGTCTGCTTATCGCTGGCAATAAGGAGGCCCGATTTGCTTTCCACCCAATGACAATTTTTTATTTTACTCTGTGCATGCTAAGCAACTAGTTTTCGAAAACTACAGACTCCTTACCTGAAACAGGTTTAGAATAGCATCTGAATGTGCTTCCTACCATTTAGTTTGCTTATTGTCATTCCCCTCCAGCAGAAACAAAATTCATTTAAACAAAACTGTTTTCTTTGCAAGTCCAAGAGGGAGTGCAACCTATACCCCAGTTGATGCTGTACAACACCAAAGTAATGTATCCCATAAAATGTCTCACTCTCCAGTCGAGTGCTTGGGCCTTTGTTTGTCATCTCCTTACATATAACATGTTGCAATTTTTTAATTAGTCAGGCGTTCGAAAATTCATATGCCATCTCGGAGGTGCAGCAGATAGGTATTCCAATTTGCTGGATACCTGTTTTCCATAACAGTTTAAACATTCAGCTGACAGCATAGCACAGTGTTTTTCTGGTTACTTGGACAATGGTGGTTACTACATTAGAATAGCAGCCTTACAATATATACATTCTAAATATCATGTGGGAAGATAAAATTCATAACACTGAAGTACTTGAGCAAATCTAATAACTCTTCTCAAACATAAATGCCTCTGGTGGATTGGTAATCTATATCAGATGGAAGGGCGTATTGCAAACAATCTCTTGTATGGAGAACTTGCAGACTGCTTAAAGGCCGTAGGTTCAGGTACCAAGACATTTACAAGAGGCATGTCAAAGCATTTAACATTGATACTCAAGCTGTGGCAAACAGGCCACACTGGAGGGCTATACTGCATCAGGGAGCCAAATAGGCTGTAGCGAGGTGGCTGAGAGAGAGAGAGTGAAGAGAAGAGAGCAAAGGTTTCAAGAGTCAATACTGCACGGGCTTCATCGTCTGACCCCGTGACTTATGCCTGCACCATCTGCTGCATGGACTGTCACTCAAGAATTGGACTCTTCAGCCATTCACATTGTTGCAGCATTGAAAAGTAACTGAACTGCTTTGGCATTTACAGTATTATCTTTCGAGATGGACAGCTGTCACAGTACATGGCAATCCACTGGATTTACAGTTGAGAACCAGGATGGATAAGGCCTTGGATGACTCAGATGGTACAATGCCTCTGCTAGTGATCAATCCCTGTATTCTAGACATTTGTAGTTGCATTTAGAAACCTTTTCAAAGCTATACATCATCCCCACAAAGCTACAACAATGATACCAGTAGAACACTGCTCTCATCTGTTCTTTTATCAGGACCTTGGCTGGAATTTTCTCATAAAAAAATGGGTAGGTTTGGTGTGTGGGGGTAGTTAAATTGTTAGAAATATGTTATTCCCAACCTGATCCCGCCTCCAGTTCCGGTTTTGCCAGAGGCAGGACAGGCAACCAACTCACTCCCAGGGGGTGTTACTATAATTTAAATAGTGTAATGAAGCTGGAAGCCTTTTCTCCCCCTCCATTTTGAATTTAACTGTCTGTGGACAGTTTTCACGCAACTCGTGAAACCTAGCAGTTAAACAGAGGCGGGAACTGTTGCATCCAGGAGGTAAGTAGCTTTATACTTACCTCCTGGATCCAGGGTCCCTACCTAATCCACCCCCCACGATCGTCGATCCCCTCACAAGGCTTCCAATCACCTTCCCAGGTCTCTCCCCCAACCCCCCGATCCCTGGTCCTGATGAAATGCATCCCAGGGTATTAAAAGAGATGGCGGAAGTTATAGCAGATGCATTCGTTATAATCTACCAAAATTCTCTGGACTCTGGGGAGGTACCAGCGGATTGGAAAGCAGCTAATGTAACGCCTCTGTTTAAAAAAGGGGGAGACAAAAGGCAGGTAACTATAGGCCGGTTAGTTTAACATCTGTAGTGGGGAAAATGCTTGAAGCTATCATTAAGGAAGAAATAGCGGGACATCTAGATAGGAATAGTGCAATCAAGCAGACGCAACATGGATTCATGAAGGAGAAATAATGTTTAACTAATTTACTGGAATTCTTTGAGGATATAACGAGCATGGTGGATAGAGGTGTACCGATGGATGTGGTGTATTTAGATTTCCAAAAGGCATTCGATAAGGTGCCACACAAAAGGTTACTGCAGAAGATAAAGGTACGCGGAGTCAGAGGAAATGTATTAGCATGGATAGAGAATTGGCTAACTAACAGAAAGCAGAGAGTCAGGATAAATGGGTCCTTTTCAGGTTGGCAATCGGTGGTTAGTGGTATGCCACAGGGATCGGTGCTGGGACCACAACTGTTTACAATATACATAGATGACCTGGAAGAGGGGACAGAGTGTAGTGCAACAAAATTTGCAGATGACACAAAGATTAGTGGGAAAGCGGGTTATGTAGAGGACACTGAGAGGCTGCAAAGAGATTTAGATAGGTTAAGCGAATGGGCTAAGGTTTGGCAGATGGAATACAATGTCGGAAAATGTGAGGTCATCCACCTTGGAGAAAAAAAATAGTAAAAGGGAATATTATTTGAATGGGGAGAAATTACAACATGCTGCAGTGCAGAGGGACCTGGGGGTCCTTGTGCATGAATCCCAAAAAGTTAGTTTGCAGGTGCAGCAGGTAATCAGGAAGGCGAATGGAATGTTGGCCTTCATTGCGAGAGGGATGGAGTACAAAAGCAGGGAGGTCCTGCTGCAACTGTACAGGGTATTGGTGAGGCCGCACCTGGAGTATTGCGTGCAGTTTTGGTCACCTTAGCTTTGGAGGGGGTAGAGACGATTCACTAGGCTGATTCCGGAGATAAGGGGGTTACCTTATGATGATAGTTTGAGTAGACTGGGTCTTTACTCGGTGGAGTTCAGAAGGATGAGGGGTGATCTTATAGAAACATTTAAAATAATGAAAGGGATAGACAAGATAGAGGCAGAGAGGTTGTTTCCACTGGTCGGGGAGACTAGAACTAGGGGGCACAGCCTCAAAATACGGGGGGAGCCAATTTAAAAACGAGTTGAGAAGGAATTTCTTCTCCCAGAGGGTTGTGAATCTGTGGAATTCTCTGCCCAAGGAAGCAGTTGAGGCTAGCTCATTGAATGTATTCAAATCACAGATAGATAGATTTTTAACCAATCAGGGAATTAAGGGTTATGGGGAGCGGGCGGGTATGTGGAGCTGAGTTCACGGCCAGATCAGCCATGATCTTGT
The DNA here is from genome assembly GCF_044704955.1 of Pristiophorus japonicus. Classification (NCBI taxonomy): domain Eukaryota; kingdom Metazoa; phylum Chordata; class Chondrichthyes; family Pristiophoridae; genus Pristiophorus; species Pristiophorus japonicus. The sequence continues at coordinate 149,724,066 of NC_091990.1, forward strand.
TGAATGGCGGAGCAGGCTCGAGGGGCTAGATGGCCTACTCCTGTTCCTAATTCTTATGTTCTTATGAACAACCCCATCGTATGCCGAACCCCAACCTCCCCGATCCCCTCTTTCCCCCCCCCCCACCCCGATTGTCGACCTTCCCCGCGATCCCCAATCCCTCCCGATCCCCAAGACCTCACATTCAAATTAGGCCCTGCTGGTAAAGTTGGCAGGACCTGCGGGAAGCCTGGCCTCCTGGGTTCTCACCCTGCCTCCAACCCGCCTCCCTGAAGAAAATTCCAGCCTTTGGCTATGGCCAGGGGCATTACCTTGTCATTGTTCACTCTCCAGCAGACACTTCGAGGCTCAGCTTGACATGGATCTTCTCCTCACTGGCATAGAACTCCCTGTTCCTATTGCAAGAGCACAGAATGCCCACAATGCTGCTCAGCAAGTGCTGGAGGCAATTTTTTTTTAAATCTCAAAGCTCCACTGGCACTCAGGAGACATGAGGCAAATGTAATTTTTTTTAAACAATCTCCCCACAGAACTTCGCAGACGCTGAAGAAAGCCAAGTAGATCAACAATCCTCAGCAACAGGATTGACATTGTCTTTTTAAAAAAAAACCTTGTCCACAGTGCTCCAAGCTGAAATAGACAAATTACACCATGGAACTCCACAGGCTCAGAGGTTGGGCTGAATACTTCATAGGAACAGTACCTCTAATTTTGTTGAGTAGCGCATTTATGGGTTTGGATTCAACAATGGAGCTTTTTTATTATGTACTTGAAAAAAACTATATTGAAAAATATCACAATTAAAGATTCCTATATCACCACCGCCCAAAGATATTATTATACCCCATGTACAAATCTTACTGGAACCTCATTTAATTTAGGAAATTATAGTTTATTAATATAGAAGTTTAAGTCATCTCTTTTCAAAATAAACTTGTCCATTTTTTTTTTCTAAATCAAGTATTATTTATTTCTCATTTCCTCTTATGATGTTTATGCAAAAGTTGTAACAAAAGCAATATATATTTGCATATAGGGTTAGGTTCTGGTCTGGGTAATAATAGTTCACTGAGGAAATTAATTTTTCCAATCTCAAGAAAGATACTGCCAGGTCAGGTAACCCAATAGGGCAACACAAATTAGTAATGAAAAAAAAAGCTAGCCAGCAAAATACTGCCAACTGTATACACGAGCCTTAACTCTGCAATACCTAAAAACACTTCTCTTTAACACAACTGAAATCCCCTGAAAGTGGGGAAGGATTTCAGCCACATGGTCAAATCATGTTCTGGGAAGAAGGGTACACCACCCTGCAAAGAGACCCCCAAGCTCACTGCTCAGGTGAACTTTCCACCCTCTGCTTAATACAAATTAGTGGATTTTTACATTTTCTTAAATTGATTTTTTTAAACTTCCATTCCTCTCCTGAAGACACCATCTCTTGCTGGCATATGATTTCATGGAGTCTTGATGAGTGGCAGGCTATTCAACCATGGGAGCATCACAGCCAAGCCAATCTAGTTCTTCACTCATAGGTGCACATACACACATACTTTCCAACTGGCATCACCAGATAACAGTCAAAAGTAGGAACTTTGGCCAATTTTCCTCCTCAGCCCAGGGATGCCGAGTCAAATTGTCATCCTCAAATAGCTGCCTTAGTTGAGATCAGCCAACCTGGCAAACTGGAAGTCAAACCTGAAACTTGCTGAGTTGTATGGATTAGTTATACACAGTCTTTACTAATCAAAGCATTGGAGGAAGCTTATGATATTTACATATATTACCAACAATGAAACCGAAACAGATTAGAGAAACTGGATTAACAGTAACACATCCTCAGTCCAAGAGCAAATTTTAGACGGTTGCATTTTAACCTGTTGGTTCATCTGTTTTATTGAAATGTGCCTGTTTTACAAGAATGTATTAATATATTGCACTTAAATTACATATGAATATATATTTTATTGATTTTCTAATGCAGTTTGCAATCCTAATAATACAGCACAGAATGAGGCCACTCCGCCCTGCGTGCTTGTGCCAGCTCTTTGAAGAGCTATGCAATTGGTTCCACTCCCCCTCTCTTCACTGATAACCTTGCAAGTTGCTCCTTTTCAAGTACATATCTAATTCACTTTTGAAAGTTATTACTAAATTTTCTTCCTACACCCTTTCAGGCAGTGCATTCCAAATCACAAAAACTTGCTGTGTGAATTTTTTTCCCCTCATCTCTCCTCTGGTTCTTTTGCCAATTACCTTCAATCTGTGTCCTCTAGTTACTAACCCGCCAGTGAAAACAGTTTCTTCATATTGACTCTACCAAAACCTCACAAATTTGAGCGTCTTCACTTAAATCTCCCTTTAACCTCCCCTGTACTAAAAAGAACAATCCCAGCTTCTCTAGTCTCTCCATATAACTGAAGTCCCTCATCCCTGGTATCATTTTGGTAAATTTCCTCTGCACCCTCTCAATGTCTGAAGTACAGTTCAATGAATTGCCATAAATCAGGGTAAGGGGACCAAATTTAAATATTTTACCTTTTCATTTTTTCTCTGCACCCAACGCTTATGCTCTTCTTCTGCAAAAACTTTCTTCCTTTCACGTTCTTCTTTCTCTTTTAACTTTGCTTGTTTTAATAACATCTCCTGTAATGCACAAAATATTTTTTACATTCAAAACTTAACTAAAGAAAAGCTAGAGAATGTTTAATCCTCAGTGAACTTTGCTTGTGAGAAAATGTTAAGTTTTACATTTTTGACTGCCTCAATCAAAGCCAGTGATATATAGAACACTTGATAGCTATATAGTCCATCTTAATTGATCAATCCTAAAGATCCTAAAGTCTTTCACCACCCAACTGCTTCTTAAAAGATTCTAGGGTTTTCGCCTCCATTATTCTAATTGGAGAACACCATTATTTTTGATACATTAGTATTGCAACACATCATAAGTAACCACTTTTATATTGGTGTACATACTAATAGATTAGTTGCCTTAATCCAAAACATTTGAAACAACATCAGAGATGTAATGTTTTAGCATTCCATATCAATCCTCATCACAGATCAATCTCCCACTGACATGAAACATAATTTGACTGATTGGAGAGTTTTAAAACAGTCCTATGGCTTCTTGACTTATTCTGCAAGATAGAGTGAAGTGTTTGGTGCAGCATATCAATGTCATGGCTTGTTGGCTAAATACTAGCTGCTACTGGGCTTCAAATGATGCAATGCAATCATCGTAATTGCCAAAATATTGTTTAATGATTTAAATTACTATTGTCACTAAAATTTCTGTAATCAGTTCAGCAATTGTACCTTGAAGCACCAAAGATTGGTTTTGCCAGGTTAAAAAAAAAGCAGGAAATAATAGAGCTTCACTGCACTATGATACACTCTCACACTCTCCGAGAAAAACTCTCCCCCAGAAAAACATTCAAGATGAACAGCTGCAATAACTGTTACTGTAATTTTGTGGAGACTTGTAGTTGACAAAAGTTGTCAAAATACCATTACTGGTATTATGAAAAATACAAATCAAAGAATATTCATGTTAAATCTAACTTGGTTGGATGATATAATTTATAACAAGACTACAGGAGAAATAAGGTCAAAATCATTTCAGGGTAACAGAAAAATCAATATTAATTCTGATTCCTGTCAGTTTGGGAGGAGATTTTTCAGAATAAATAAAATGGAGATAATCTACACTAAAGATAGTTTAAATGACACTCATACCTAAATCATTCTGTTCTTTGGATCTCAAGAATTTTCAATGCAACAGATTTGGACTGTTCCTGAAATTATTTTCATTATTTCTATTCCTCACAAGCATTTCGTAACCAAAAAGCAGCCACTAAACTGTGTAAAACAAGCAATTTATTGGAATTTCATTATAATCTACTAATCCGTCATAGAATCAACAACATTATTCAAAGCAGCCGTTTAATGCCTTTATTCTATAAATTATAGCTTTGCTTTTGTTTTTAAGAGTACTGAATTGAAAGTAGTACAATTTACTATAAATCCATTACAAGCAATCTGTTTCATTCAATCTTTCAAGTATGGTGACACATAACTGAAGCACTCGCCTGTTGAGATTTGTTTTCTGTTTCAATGCGTTCTTCCTTTGCTTTCTTGATAAGCCACTCCTCCCAGGCAGTAAGATCAACATCTTTAAAACGTTGCTCCTCCTCTTCACTTAGTTTTGCCTTTCGTAATGAAGCTTTAAGTCTTTGGAAGAAATGAATTATTTTATTATGGAATTTATACAATACATTGCTTGCTGCAGACATTAAATGCATGAGCACCTGAAAATATAGCGCAGGAACAATGTAAGGGTCAGATTTATCTTACTTTTATGGGTCTAAGATAAACAGCAACAAACAGCGATTTACAAACTACATCCCATCCCAGGAGCATTACACGAGTGGATAAAAGACCAACAGTGCATTCATATTGTAGCCATCATTCAAAGACCAGTAGATAAAGTACAGGCACCAGCCAGGCAGTTACCTATTTATACTGGCTGGCACCATCTCAAATTTGTCAGCCTCATAAGGGCTCTCTTCACACGTGATTATATCTGTCTGTGAAACCCCTCTCCAAGCCTTAAAATTCAAATATGGGCACTGGCACTCTCTATACATTACAAAGTGCTTAGGAAAGCCCACAAGCACATTTCAAATCGAATTAGTTTTGCACGCCATGCGATTTCAAAGTGACGTGAGGTTCAATCATCTGGAGGTCTCTCAACATTCCTCCCTGGAGTTTGTCGGGACACAATTTCAAACACTTTAGCAGGAACTGCTTTGCAAGGACAATTAAACAAGAGTAGAAAGACGCCCTAACATAGTAAAAATGATGCAGTACCTTTGGACCTAAAAAAGTTAATTCAGTACTGTACAGTTTAATTGTATGATACCCATTATACCCATTCTCGTAACAGAAATCACTTACTGCAATCACTACAGGATTCTGTTTTCATTAGTCTATCAGATTATAGATCGCTCTTACAGATTCAGATAGTTGGTTCTGAACCATGAACTGGTAGAGTTTGAAATCACTGGAGTGGGTTATATGATCCATCACCACAGGTACATTTTGTATTTGTATTTTATATCATTTTTAAGAAAGAAACATACCAACAGTTTTTTTCTAAAACTTTTACAGAGTACTGATTTAAAGACTACAAATTAATTCTTTGCTTGTTGGACCACACATGCACAAATTCTACTTTGTATACTGCAGTGAGAATCAATATCTGGACAACTGTTCCTCATTAAATTTTCTTTGATCCCTCTCGTCATTTTCCCATGCTTTTCTTGCTAATTTTCTCCCCTCCCTCCTGAAGACTCCTTACACGACTTAAAAAATGGCAATTAGCCTCTGAGGCCACACCCACGTGGCCATTAATCAAGCATGAGCCTTGACAATGTCTATTCAGCTGTGTGGAAGCATCATAGTAATTAATAAAACACAAACACAATAGTGCTTTACTGACATTTATTTGTATAAAACACTTAAAATTCATGAGTATCAGTGGTCTGTAAAATAGTTTAATAATAGGATTCACTGGTATTACATGCCAACAGTTGAACAGTATTCTTTGCTGATAGAAATATGCGCAAAAAGTTAGAATTGTGGTTGATAGCACCACATAGGATTTCTCTCTTCACTTTATATTAATAGACCACACTTGACAAGTAAAGTAAGCTCTCGATCCGAAATTTAGATTCACTCTTGATGTCCAAGTATACTTTACTATTAATGGGCTGTAAACCATTCATTGTCTTAACAGGAGACTGCACTAAACTACCCTGTTTACATGCTCTCAAAAATATCAGTATCAGCAGCAGATCTTGTTCAGATAGCTAGCAAGTACTTTTTAAACTGTAATCAATGAGAAAGTACACAGAATTTTCAATTTCTTTTGGTTGAACTAAAAGTGTAATTTAGAAAATTAGTGTAATAATGAATTAATAACCCTTAACAGATCCAACAGCTGTATGGTGTACCTGGATGTTTTTGGTTTGAGTGGAGTAAATATTGTTGATCTCTCTGACACAGCATCTTTCTGTCTGTCTGTAGTAGATGTCACCTCTCTATTTGAAGCTCTATTTGCAGATGTGTTGGGGGCCACAATCTCCCCCTCCTCACTTTCATAGCTGTCATGGTAAATAGGAGAGAGCAGAGAAGCAGTAGAATCTCTCGAAAACTCCAAATGACAACTCTTGTGTAAGGTTTCTCTTTTCAACCAACTGTTCTGTCTATGTGGAATAAGAATTGTAGGTTAGAATTTTCCAGACTTTATTTGGAATAAACTTACTGCTTAAGACAACATATTGTTTTGCAAGCACTCCTCAAGACATGCAGAGGTCTATGACAACACAGGTCTTCCGCACCATGAAATAACTCTTATACCACAACATCACCTCTTTTATGAATGACATGATGTCAATGTCAATGATAGACCTAATATTCCAGGTCCTGAACTACATGTTGAAGGGTGGAAGATGCCTGTGCGTGGATTTTTTTAACGTGTGGTGGCCGTTGCACACCAGCCACCACACGGACTTGACAGAGTTAGGTCTTGGTCCAGTGACAAGGATTAACCAAGACGATTGGAGACCAGTTCTGCTGCACGGACCTAGTGAGCACACATATTACAGTGTGGACTGGGCTGTGCTGCCCCTAGGCCCTCGGCTCTTCTGGGCCCCGATCACGTCACTCCACGATCACTCGTTGCTCCTGTGGCCCAACCTCGCTGCTCCTGCTTTACCGCCCCACGCTCCAATCTGCGACCTGTAGTGTCCTTCACCATGGGCTTTGACACCTTGATTCTCACAGAAAAAAAACTTTAGATATTCTACTTTAAAGATGTTCATCAAGGCTATCTATCAACATTATGAACAGTGCTGTTCCTTAGGTACTCCACTGGTCATAACTGTCTACTTCGATCAGAACTGATACAACAGTTCGCCACCCTTTTTTCTTACCATTTAACTAATCCAGATTTCAATTTATAACATGTGCCTTTAATGACTTGTTTAAAAAAAAATCAGTCACAGTTCATTTTGAACTTCATTCTTGTATTAACTCCGTCTCATGCCATTATCTTATGACTATTCAAACATTGCAGTTTTTTAATTAAAATAATCATTTCATAGCAAATCATCTTCCCCATGTTCCCCATAGGTACACCGCCAATCCCTTCAAATAATGGAAATTTTAAAAATATTTTCCATAGTTGAAGACAATGTTACAATAAGTCACCTTTCCCCTTCCCATTAGCTTGAAGAGGACACGTTCTTAAATACTTCATCTATTCTGAACTTATTCAAATAACTCAATTACTCCCAACAGCCCTTGCAAATTCCATTAGCAATTTTCCCTTATCGATGTAGGAGTTTTAAAATTTAGTTGATTGTTTTCCCATTTTCTCATCCCCAAGTCTGCTTAACACTAAGTTTCTAATCTTCCCTTATGTTATCTTTAATTTCCATACTTAACTTCTAGATGCTATATAGTTAACTTGCACTTTCTATCTGAATACAACAACTTGCACTTACATAGCGCATTTAACGTAGTAAAACATCCTAAGGTGCTTCACAGGAGCTTTATCAAACAAAATGTAATGTTAAGACACATTAGACAATATTAGGACAGGTAACTAAAAGCTTGGACAAAGAGATATGTTTTAAGGAGTGCCTTAAAAGGAGGAAAGGTAGAGAGTATTAGGGAGGGAATTACAGAACTTAGGGCCTAGGCAACTGAAGGCACGGCAGCCAATTGAGTGATGAAAATCAGAGATACACAAGAGGTCATAATTGGAGGAGCGCAGAGATCTCGGAGGTTTGTAGGGCTGGAGGAGTTTACAGAGATAGGGAGGGGCGAGGTCAACGAGGAATTTGAAAACAAGGATGAGAATTTTACAGTAGGGGCATTGCTTAACCGAGAGCCAATGTAAGTCAGCAAGCACAGGGCTGATGGGTGAACGGGACTTGGCGCGAGTTAGGATGAGCTCAAGTTTACGGGGGGGGAGGGGGGGTGTGGGTGGAAGGTGGGAAGCCGGCACAAAGTAGCAGCAGGGCAAAGACGGGTGATGTTACGGAGGTGAAAGAAGGTGGTCTTAGTGATGGAGGGGATATGGGGTCGGTAGCTCAGCTCAGTGTCAAATAGGATGTCAAGATTGTGAACAGTCTAGTTCAACTTCAGATAGTGGTCAGGGAGAGGGCTGGAGTCTGTGGCTAGGGAACGGAGTTTGTGGCAATTCAAGCCACATTCCCTTTCCTCAGATGAACAGCCGCCGCCATCGTCCTCTCTGCCTCCCCCCACCCCCCGCCCCCATCACCAGCTTTGTTTACTGTAAAGAAAATGTAGAATATTGTTAAAGATATAAGTTACTAAAGTCAATGTCCAATGAAGAGGGCTGTGGAGTACCAAGGAGAAAAATGAAACTGCTCCTGAAGCTTGCACTCAACTTGGTTGAGACAGTGTAAGAGGCCAAAGACAGAGAGGTCAGAATGAGAGCAAAAGGATAATCCACAGGTAATTTAGGGCCATGCTTGCAGACAGAAGGGTGTTCAGCAGAGCAATTACCTAATTGGCACTTCATCGCCCCAATGTTGAAGGGACTACAGTGAGCAATGAATAGTGGATTGGAGGAAGTAAATTCCTGTCTCGGATAGAAGAACTGCTTGGGGTCCTAGACAGCAGGAAAAGGGGAATGGACAGATGTTGTACTTGCTGTGGTTACATGGGAAAGTGCCAGGTGAAAGACATCTAAAATTGGGGTGGGAGAACATTGAAAAAGACTATCCTGGAGAAAATGGTCTCCAGGAAGTAAAGCTGGGTAGTGAAGCTGTGCATTGTGCTGGAGTCATGTTGTAGGTGGCAAAAATGGCAGATGATCTGGCAAATTCAGAGGCTGATAGGACAGACAGTGAGGAATAGGATAGTAGGTGAGGACAAGGGGAACTTAGTCACAGTTATGAATGGAGGAGGAAGTGAGAACAGAAGTACGGAAAATATTACTGACATTGTCAAGGGTTCCGTTAATTACTGTTGAAGCAAACTTCCTTTGAAAAAGGAGAACATTTAACCTATAGTTGGCTAAAATCCAAAGCTATACCTGGATTCTTTTTGTCTGCCTGGAGTAGAAACGACTGGCCTTTTTGAAGCACTATCTATCCATCTCCTTGGAGTAGATTCTGATACTCTCCTTGAAAGTCTGCTTGTCTGATTGTTTGGAGACTCATTTTCTTCATCCTCACTTTCATAACTTTCCCGGTAAATGGGAGACAGCAGAGAAGAAGTGGAATCCGCTGAAGAGGATAAATCACAACTCTTGGGTTGGACCTCAATTTCTGACCTACTGTGTTGCTGATATAGATTTGAATGTGAATTTGTTTTCAAATCTTCTTTTTCACTTAATGTTGAAGACATTCTTCACAGAAACTCTTCTGGTCAAAATAAAGACAGTATCAGAAGATTAGGGCTTCAAAAATGATACCAACCTTTATTAGAGATTTGCAAAAATTATTTTACAAATATTGTATGAAAGCTAAAGTACTATATTTGGCAAATTAGTGCTAAAAGGACTGCATGAAAAGGAGATTTAATTACTGTACAATGAGGCATTTAAGACCATCTGAAAATCTATTATGAGTGGGAAATTCACACTAAGCTTTAACATTGTGCTAAAATTATTATACTAATTCATCATTTCAGATTGCTCTCATCATTAACATATGATAACACTTTAATCAATATTTCACCCGAGAGTTATATAACTCAATACTCTCAAAATTGATGATCTAATTGTACTACAAGGTGCTTTTCACAGCTCAAGTGGGTACTGTATAAATAGCTATACATGCCCTCCATTACAAAACTCCCAAGGCCAAGTTACTGTATTAAAAGTATCTGTGGTATCCTACAGCCCACTTGAATCATTAGTTTAAAAAAAATCAGATTCCAACTCAATACATAATTTTAACCTCATGAAACAGAAGGCACATGAACAAAGGCAGCAATTGCTTCAATGAGTTTGTCACATCGATTTGGTTGCAATCTTTTGGTGGAGGCAAAAGTACAATTTCATGCCTTTAATAATCGATGTAATTTGAATATGTACAGAAATATATTTATAAAAATAAAATTAAAGAAAGAGTTTAATAAGGTACTTACAATCATGACCAACTTTACTTGATTAAAAACTACAATTAAAATGAGATTTATTGCAGCCAGCAATAATTAAAGACACACTCGAGAGACTGGAGCCGATGTTCACCTTACTCCTCAAAAAACCACCCTTGTCCCATCATGGCTTTCCTATTTTCGTTTGTCTCATTTCTCTTGGCGACATCATCTGAAAATTGGCTAACGAACAGAAAACAGAGAGTCGGGATAAATGGTTCACTCTCGGGTTGGCAATCAGTAACCAGTGGGGTGCCGCAGGGATCAGTGCTGGGATCCCAACTATTTACAATCTATATTAACGACTTGAAGGAAGGGACTGAATGTAATGCAGCCAAGTTTGCCGACGATACAAAGATGGGAGGAAAAGCAATGTGTGAGGAGGACACAAAAAATCTGCAAAAGGACATAGACAGGCTAAATGAGTGGGCATAAATTTGGCAGATGGAGTATAATGCTGGAAAGTGTGAGGTCATGCACTTTGGCAGAAAAAATCAAAGAGCAAGTTATTATTTAAATGGCGAAAGATTGAAAAGTGCTGCAGTACAGCGGGATCTGGGGGTACTTGTGCTTGAAACACAAAAGGTTAATATGCAGTACAGCAAGTGAACAGGAAGGCCAATGGAATCTTGGCCTTTATTACAAAGGGGATGGAGTATAAAAGCAGGGAAGTCTTGCTACAGTTGTGCAGGGTATTGGTGAGGCCACACCTGGAATACTGTGTGCAGTTTTGGTTTCCATATTTACGAGAGGATATACTTGCTTTGGAGGCAGTTCAGAGAAGGTTCACAAGGTTGATTCCGGAGATAAGGGGGTTGACATGAGGAAAGGTTGAGTAGGTTGGGGCTCTACTCATTGGAATTCAGAAGAATGAGAGGTGATCTTATCGAATTGTATAAGATTATGAGGGGGCTTGACAAGGTGGATGCAGAGAGGAAGATTCCACTGATAGGGGAGACGAGAACTAGAGAGCTTAATCTTAGAATGAGGGGCCGCCCATTTAAAACTGAGATGAGGAGAAATTTCTTCTCTCAGAGGGTTATGAATCTGTGGAATTTGGTGCCTCAGAGAGCTGTGGAAGCTTGGAAATTGAATAAATTTAAGACAGAAATAGACAGTTTCTTAAATGATAAGGGAATAAGGGGTTATGGAGAACAGGCAGGGAAGTGGACCTGAGTCCATGATCGGATCAGCTATGATCATATTAAATGGCGGAACAGGCTCGAGGGGCCGTATGGCCTTCTCCTGCTCCTATTTCTTATGTTCTTATAAAATACAATGCAGGTTCCACATATACGCTGAAAACATCCTGTTCTACCTCACCACCATCTCTCGCAACACATCCATTGGGCTCAATTTTCCCCAGTGATTATTCCGTTTTTTTTGGAGCAGGCTGCTTTTTTGGCCTAAGTTGAAAAACCTCAGTTTCCCCAATCAATTTGCACTAGCGTAACTCAGTTACGATTTTTTTAGGTCAGTTTTTTTTTCAGCCAAAGGGGCGTAACCAGCCACCTACACCAATTCTGGCCATTTAGGGAACTTTGGCCAGCTGAGAGTAACTCCAGTTGTGCTCAGACCAGCGTATGTGGCCTCTGCAGAAAAACCTTCCGGAAAGTTAAGGAAATCGGCGCAGCAGATGACCGGACACACTAAAAGAATTGAAAAACACATAGCAGCAACTTACCTCCAATCCCGCCCGAAGACTGTCCAGTCCCATTCTTGGTCCCCGGTTCACACGAGAGCGAGAACGAAAATGGGATCGGATCGGCAAGCCCTTCGGGCGGGGTTGGAGATAAGTTGCTGCGATGTGTTTTTCAATTCTTTTAATGTGTTGGGAGCTGGCTGTATACTTCACTTTGCAGCCTCAGCTTCCATTGTGTCCCTGGTTACCATGGCAGCTCGATCTTTTTGGCTCAGATCAAGGCTCTACCCCCAAACTAAAGGTCAGGTTACGCCATGCCAAAATGAAGAAATCCAACGGGAAAACGTAGATTTTCTTTTGGCATACATAGGCCCCCAAAAAATCGTGCATAACTCTTCTAGTAAGCCAAAAAAATGCTTCAGGGAAAATTGAGCCCATTGTCCTCTAATTTACCACACTGCTTATCCGAGATGAGCGGAAATTTCCTGCAACTAAATATTGGGAAGACCAAAGCCATTGTCTTCGGTCCCGACCACAAACTCTGTTCCCTAGCCACTGACACTATCCCTCTTCCTGGCAACTGTCTGAAACTGAACCAGACCGTTCTCAACTATGGCGTCGTATTCGACCCCAAGATGAGCTTCCGACCACATTCCATCGCATCACCAAGACCATCTACTTCGCCACTGCCTCAACTCATCTGCTGCTGAAACCCTCATTGCAATGTTCTCCTGGCCATTTTCCCATCTTTCACTCTCCATAAACTTGAGCTCATCGAAAACTCTGCTGCCCATGTCCTGACACACACTAAGTCTCATTCACCCATTACCCCTGGTGTTCAAAGACTTACATTAGCTCCCAGTCCTGCAACGCCTAAATTTTAAAATTCCCAATCTTGTTTTCAAATCCCTCCATGGCCTCGCTCCTTCCTATCTCTGTAATCTACTCCAGCCCTACAACTCTCCAAGAGATCTGCGCTTTATGGCCTTTTGCGCATCCCCGATTTTAATCGTTCCACCACTTGCAGCCGTGCTTTCAGCTGCCCAAGCCTAAGCTCTAGAATTTCCTCTGCCTCTCTTTCCTCCTTTAAGACACTCCTCAAAACTAACCTCTTTGCCCAATATCTCCTTATTTGGTTTGGTATCAATTTTTTTTCTTGTGACACTGCTGCAAAGCGCCCTGGGATGTTATACTACATTAAAGGTGGTATATAAATGCAAATTATTATTGTTGTCTATCAACCCTTAGGAGCAACATCTAGTGCTTGATACAATGCTGAGAAGAAAACATGTATTTATATAGCGCCTTCAATGTATTAAAACGTCCCAAGGAGCTTCACAGGAGTATTATGCGATAAAAATTTGACACCGAGCCACGTAAATAAAAATTACCGCAAGTGAGCAAAAGCTTGGTCAAAGAGGTATGTTTTAAGGAGTCTTGAAGGAGGAAAGAGAGATAGAGAGGCAGAGAGGTTTAGGCAAGGAGTTCCAGAGCTTGGGGCCTAGGCAACAGAAAGCACAGACACCAATTGTTGAGCAATTATAATCAGGGATGCTCAGGAGGGCAGAATTAGAGGAGCACTCACATCTCGGGGGGGATTGTGGGGCTGAAGGAGATTACAGAGATCGGGAGGAGCGAGGTTATAGAGGGATTTGAAAATAAGGATGAGAATTTAAAAGTCCAGGTGTTTCTTAACTGGAAGTCACTATAGGTCAGCGAGCACAGGGTTGATGGGCGAGCAGGACTTGGTGCGAGTTAGGACACAGGCACCAGAGTTTTGGATCACCTCTAGTTTACGTAGGGTAGAATGTGGGAGGCCTGCCAAGAGTGCATTGGAATAGTCAAGTCTATAGGTAACAAAGACAGGGATGAGGGCTTCAACAGCAGAAGAGCTGAGGTAAGGGCAGAGACGAGAGATGTTACGGAGGTGGAAATATGCGGTCTTAGTTATGCTGCAGATATGTGGCCGAAAGCTCATTTCAGGGTCAAATATGACATCAAGGTTGTGAACAGTCTGGTTCAGCCTCAGACAGGAGTTGGGGGGAGGGATGGAGTTGTGTCTAGGGAACGGCGTTTGTGGCGGGGACCGAAAACAATGGCTTCGATCTTCCCATTATTCAATAGGAGAACATTTCTGCTCATCCAGAACTGGATGTCGGACAAGCAGTCTGGCAATTTAGAGACCGTGGAGGGGTCGAGAGAAGTAGTAGTAAGATAGAGCTGGGTATCATCAGCATGCATGTGGAAACTGACACGGTGTTTCCGGATGATGTCGTCAAGGAGCAACATGTAAATGAGAAATAGGAGGAGGCCAAGGATAGATCCTTGGGAAACACCAGAGGTAACGATGCGGGAGCAGGAAGAGAAGCCATTGCAGGTGATTCTCTGGCTACGATTAGATAGATAAGAATGGAACCAGGCAAGTGCAGTTCACCCCAGCTGACCGACAGTGGAGAAGGATAGAATGGTCAACAGTGTCAAAGGCTGCAGACAAGTTAAGAAGGATAAGGAGGGATAGTTTGCCTTTGTCACAATCACAAATTTGTGACTTTGTGACTTTGATGAGAGCGGTTTCGGTACTGTGGCAGGCACGGAAACAGGATTGGAGAGATTCAAACACAGAATTGTGGGAAAGATAGTCACAGATTTGGGAGGCGACAACATGGTCAAGGACTTTGGAGAGGAAAGGGAGGATGGAGATGGGGCTGTAGTTTTCAAAGACGGAGAGATTCAGGGTTGGTTTTTTTTGAGAAAGGTGATGATGGTAGATTTAAGGGGGGGGGGGGGGTAAGAAACAGTACAGGAGGAGAGCGAGCCATTAGCAATGTCAGCTAACATGAGAGCCAAAAAAGGAAGTTGGGTGGTCAGCAGTTTGGTGGGAATAGGGTTAAGGGAGCAGAAAGTGGGTCTCATGAACAGGTTGAGCTCAGAAAGGTCACGAGGAGAGATCGGAGAGAAACTGGAGAAAGATGTGAAGTCAGGGCTCACCACCCCCAAACTGACAGCACGAACAAGAGCAGCCCTCAAAACATGGTAATGATTTTTACTGATATCTTTGCCTTTTTTTTTAATGATTAATCAATGTTTTTTTTTCCCCCTCACAATTTGGCAGGTCAAAAATCTATTACAGTTTTTCTGTGTCTTCTCTCCTGGGCTAATTGCTCCAGTTTTACTTTGCAAGGCGAGAGGGCTGCAGTGAACAGTCGGTCTGTGTCCTGTACTTTCTGTTTTAAGCAGGTCTCGAGGCTGCGCAGTGATGTTCGTGCAGCATTATCACTGCCAATAACACGGGCCGGCTCTCTCCATCCAGCTCATTCACGCACTCACTTCTCTTTTATCCCAGACAAATGATTTCTTTACCTTTCTGGTCTGACTGCAGCTATCGCTCATCGCCCAGCCGCAGCAAACATGGCCGCCCCAAGCCAACCGTTCCCCACAATCCCTCGCACGATGCTCTCTTCTCCACCAATCAAAACCGTCCGGAGACTCAATCAGACGCGGTGCCGTTGTCTCCATGGCAACAGGTCAGGCCGGCCTACCTGCCCAGAACACAAAACAATAACGACTGGAAACACTCAGCAGGCCAGGCAGCATCCGCGGAGAGAGAGAGACCGTCTGTTCCATTTTATCAGCAATTGCCAGTCACTGGGTATCAGGTTTACTCATTCCAAGTTGTACTCCACCCCACAAAGGTCCATGCTTTCCCTCGTCCAAGATTTGGATTTATATAGCGCCTTTCACGACCACCAGACGTCTTTACAGCCAATGAAATACTTTTGGAGTGGTCCACGGCCACCGCTTTCAGGCAGCCAGAGGCCTTATCGGGTGGCTGAATTTTGGCTGCCGAGGCTCCAGAGTCAATGCTTATAAATTTATTGGTGAAAATTATACAGACAACATACCAGTAATATGAAGACTGTGGATGGCTACACATTAGTGACTGAGCTCAGTAGTAGGGTGATCTGCCCTCGGTTTTCCTATCTTTGCATTAGAAAGTACCACTTTTTATACCCTAGCTGTAAACCATTACCTAATGTTCTACATCCTAACCTTTATCCTCAATGTTCATTAGCTCAGCATCTGAGAATGGTCATTTGCCCAATCCAGTTGGTCAGATAAGGGGTGTCACAGCCTTCAAACACTGGTGGTCTCAAGGCAGAGTATGAGCTTCCAGCATAATAACATTCAGGGCTCAGGACATTACATCATCTCCATGTATGGTCAGGTTCGGAAGAAGGTAAAAATAAAATATGTTTAACTACCAACAACTTTATTTATATAGCACCTTTAATGTAGTAAAATGTCCCAAGGCACTTCATTAGCAGTGTTGGAAGACAAAACAGATAAATTTGACACCGAGCCACATAAGAAATTACGGCAGATGATCAAAAGCTTGGTCAAAGAGGTAGGTTTTAAGGAGCATTTTAAAGGAGGAAAGCAAGCTAGAGAGGTGGGAAGATTTAGGGAGGAAGTTCCAGAGCTTAGGGCCCAAGCAGCTGAAGGCACAGCCACCGATGGTTGAGCAGTTATAATCAGGGGTGCTCAAAAGGGCAAAATTTGAGGAGCACAGACATCTCGTGGGGTTGTGAGGCTGAAAGAGATTACAGTGATAGGGAGGGGCAAGGCCATGGAGGGATTTGTAAACAAGGATGAGAATTTTGAAATCGAGGCGTTGCTCAACTGGGAGCTAATATAAGTCAGCGGGCACAGGGGTGATGGGTGATCGGGACTTGGTGCGAGTTTGGACATGGGCTGCCGTGTTTTGGATGACCTCAAGTTTACGTAGGGTAGAATGTGGGAGGCCAGTCAGGAGTAGTCAAGTCTAGAGGCAACATAAAGAACAAGTAACTGTCTTCACAAATCTATTTGCTACCAAATGCAGATGGTGGGGGGTGGGGTGGCAAAAAGGAGGCCCAAGGCCTTGAGAGTCATGCCTTATTTGAATATATTTCAAAATGTTGCCACCAGCAGGTTTGGAATAACTAAAGCGGTTGCTGGAATCCAAAATAATGGTTCGGAATAACTGTCTGTTTGCTACATAATGCAACCTTTCTTGCCAGCACACCTAGCATTGTCACAAGATCTCAGTTCTTTTCTCACTTTTATCTCTCTGTTCTCAGCTACTGATCTTTTGTCTCTTTCTATCTATGGATTTGAAGCATAAGCCAAAGGCGAGATCTTTGAGGTTTAAGAGACAATCAGGGACAGAGATCATAAGAACATAAGAATTAGGAACAGGAGTAGGCCATCTAGCCCCTCGAGCCTGCCCCGCCATTCAATAAGATCATGGCTGATCTGGTCGTGGACTCAGCTCCACTTACCCGCCCTCTCCCCGTAACCCTTAATTCCCTTATTGGTTAAAAATCTATCTATCTTTGACTTGAAAACATTCAATGAGCTAGCCTCAACTGCTTCCTTGGGCAGAGAATTCCACAGATTCACAACCCTCTGGGAGAAGAAATTTTTTCTCAACTCAGTTTTAAATTGGTTCCTCCGTATTTTGAGGCTGTGCCCCCTAGTTCTAGTCTCCCCCACCAATGGAAACAACCTCTCTGCCTCTATCTTGTCTATCCCTTTCATGATTTTAAATGTTTCTATAAGATCACCCTTCATCCTTCTGAACTCCAAGGAGTAAAGACCCAGTCTACTCAATCTATCATCATAAGGTAACCCCCTCATTTCTGGAATCAGCCTAGTGAATCGTCTTCCAAAGCTAGTATATCCTTCCTTAAGGAAGGTGACCAAAACTGCACGCAGTACTCCAGGTGCGGCCTTACCAATACCTTATACAGTTGCAGCAAGACCTCCCTGCTTTTGTACTCCATCCCTTTCGCAATGAAAGCCAATATTCCATTTGCCTTCCTGATTACCTGCTGCACCTGCAAACTAACCTTTTGGGATTCATGCACAAGGAGAGGCCGACTGGAGAAGGAAGCAGGGGGGCTTCCCCTCCTTGAGGCTATGGTGGGACGTGGGCAAGGCTCACGTCCGCGTCTTCTGTCAAGAGTACGCGAGGGGGTCGACCAAGAGGCGGGCGGCCAGGGTCGGGCGCCTAGAAAAAGAGGTGCTCGACCTGGAATCCCGTCTCGGTCAAGTCGTCCAGGACCCGGCCCTGCGGACGGTGTACGAAGTGAAGAAGGCCGCGCTGAAGGACCTGCAGCTCGTCGGGTCCCGAGGAGCGTTCGTGAGGTCGCGGATCCGGTTCCTGCGGGATCTGGACCGCAGCTCCCCCTTCTTCTACTCGCTGGAAAAAAGGCAGAGTGTCCGTAAGCAGCTCTTGACGCTGCTGGCCGACGACGGCTCTCTCGTCTCGGATCCGGAGGGCGTCAACAACAGGGCCCGTGAATATTACGGGGCCCTGTTCTCTCCGGATCCGTCCAGCGAGGAAGCGCGTAGAGTTTTGTGGGAGGACCTGCCGAAGGTCAGCCCGGAGGGCGCCGAAAATCTGGAAGCTCCGCTAAGCCTGGCGGAGCTGACCGGTGCCCTCGACCGGCTCTCGAGGGGAAAATCCCCGGGGCTGGACGGGCTGACCGTGGAGTTCCACAGGGCGTTCTGGGACGTCCTGGGGGGCGACTACGCGCGGGTCCTGGGGGAAAGTCTGGCGACCGGGGAGATGCCCCTCTCTTGGCGCAGGGCAGTCATCGTCCTGCTGCCTAAGAAGGGCGATCTCCGCCTCCTTAAGAACTGGCGCCCGGTCTCCCTCCTCAGCACGGACTACAAAATTTTCGCCAGGGCGATGTCTGCTCGCCTTGGTGCCGTGCTGGACCACATGATCCACCCCGACCAGTCCTACACGGTCCCGGGCCGGACAATCCACGATAACATCCATCTGGTCCGGGACCTCATCCATTGTTCCCAGGAGGCTGGTCTGTCGGTCGCCTTCCTATCCCTCGACCAAGAGAAGGCGTTCGACAGGGTGGATCACGACTATCTGCTCGGAACTCTGCGCGCTTTCGGGTTCGGGACGCATTTCGTCGCCCGGATCCGACTTTTGTACGCCGCCGCGGAGTGTCTGATTAAGGTTAACGGGTCCTTGACGGCGCCCCTTCGCTTTAGGAGAGGGGTGCGCCAGGGATGCCCCATGTCCGGCCAGTTATACGCCGTTTGCGTGGAGCCTTTCCTGCGCCTCTTGCGGACGAGGTTGACGGGACTGGCTCTGCAAGGGCCGGGCGTGGAGGTCGTCCTCTCGGCTTACGCCGATGACGTGCTCCTCGCGGTAGAGGATCCCGCTGACCTGCGGAGGATGCGTGAGTGCCAGGAGATTTACTCGGCCGCGTCCTCCGCCAGGATCAACTGGGAGAAATGTTCCGGACTCCTGGTGGGTCAGTGGCGGGTGGACTCCCTGCCGGAGGAGCTCAGGCCTTTTGCCTGGAGCACGACCCATCTCCTCTATCTGGGAGTCTACCTTAGCCCCGACGAGGGAGCCCGGCCGGCGAACTGGCAGGAGCTGGAGGCCAAGGTCGCCGCTCGCCTAGGGCGCTGGACAGGACTGCTCCGAGTGCTGTCCTACAGGGGTCGAGCGCTAGTCATAAACCAGCTGGTGGCCGCAATGTTGTGGTACCGGCTGGTCACTTTGACCCCTCCCCCTGCGTTTGTCGCCAAGATACAGAAGAAGCTGGTGGACTTCTTCTGGAACAACAGGAAGCACTGGGTCTCTGCTGCGGTCTTGAGTCTCCCGCTTGAGGAGGGCGGTCAGTCGTTGGTGTGCGTCAGCGCCCAGCTCGCGACTTTCCGTCTTCAGACCCTGCAGAGATACCTTTACGTCGAGCCCCCCCCTCCTAGGTGGTGTGCTCTGGCGAGGTATTTCTTCCGCCAGCAGTGCGACCTCAATTATGACACGCAGCTCCTGTTTGTGAACTTGGGGGGTGCTAGGACCGCCCTCCGGGAGCTGCCTGTCTTTTACAGGGAACTCATCAGGGTCTGGAACAAAGTCTCCACCAAGCGCAGCTCTCCGCCGGCTGGAGTGGCGGCCGTCCTGCAGGAGCCGCTGCTCGGGAATCCGTACCTCCACGACCGAGGTTTTATGTGGCGGTCGGAAGAGAGGGCTGTGGCTGGTGAGGTGACCAGGATCAGGGACCTGCTCGATGGCGGAGGAGCGGGCTGGATGGCGCCAGACACGCTGGCGCGGCGCCTAAATTCTGCCAACGTCCGCCACGCGGCCGATGCCATCGAGTCGCTAAAAACAGCTCTGGGCCCTGACTCCGTTAGGTGCATCGAGGAGGCTCAAGCACGTGGGGAGATCCCGTCCGAACTGACCCCCGTCCGGACGGAATTCCTCATCGGCGCCAAACCCCGGAACCTCCCTCGGGGGCCGGCGCCTCACAACTTGAGCCGCCTCGAGGAAATCCCTTCCGTGCCTTTCAGTTCCGCGCGGAGGGGTTTCTTGTACGGGCTGCTCCTGCACACTCTCAACTTTGCCATCCTCGCCTGCCGTCCGGACACGCCATGGCGTACCATCTTGCCGTCCGGAGGAGGCGGGGGTCCCCGATGGAGGGCACTCTACGCAGAGGTCCTCCCACTATTCGTCGGGGACTTGGCCTGGAGGGTGGTGCACGGAGCAGTGCCGTGCAACAAATTTTTAAGCCGGTTCACGGACTCCCAGGCCGCCTGCAATTTCTGCGGTCTGGAGGAGTCCGTGTTCCATGTTTTTATTGAGTGCACAAGGTTGCAGCCCCTGTTCCATTATTTGAAGGGGCTGCTCCTGAAATTCTGGCTGCACTTCAGTCCCACTCTCCTGATCTTTGGGCACCCTGTGCAGAGGGGAGCGGGTAGGTCCGAAGGCCTCCTCGTAGGACTGCTCCTGGGCACAGCCAAGGGTGCCATCAGCCGGTCCAGGCAGCGGGCGGTCGAGGGGGTCGTTCAACCTGACTGCCTGCCTCTCTTCCGCTCTTACATCCGGTCCAGGGTGTCCTTGGAGATGGAGCACGCGGTGTCCACCGGTACGCTCACGGCCTTCCGCGAGAGGTGGGCACCGGAGGGACTGGAGTGCATCATCACGCCCGGCAACCAAATTTTAATTTGATTTTACGTTTTAAAGTTTAATTTGTTTTAATTGCTGGTGTTTTTAGTGTCCCCTTCCCTTTTATAGGGGGCACTGGGGAAAAATAGTGATTTTAGTGCCCAAAAAAAAACCAAAAAAAGAAAAGAAAAAAAAAACCAAAAAAAGGAAAAAAAGGGCCTTGTAAATGTCTGGTGTGTCACCCAGGTCGGGTGGCACGGTTTAATGTGTTTTGTTTTGCAGATAAACTCCAAAAAGAGTTTCATGCACAAGGATACGCTCGCGGCCTTCCGCGAGAGGTGGGCACCGGAGGGACTGGAGTGCATCATCACGCCCGGCAACCAAATTTTAATTTGATTTTACGTTTTAAAGTTTAATTTGTTTTAATTGCCGGTGCTTTTAGTGTCCCCCTCCCCTTTTATAGGGGGTACTGGAAAAAATTTGATTTTAGCGCCCAAAAAAAAAGAAAAACACAAAAAAAAAACACAAAAAAGGAAAACAAAAAGGGCCTTGTAAATGTCTGCTGTGTCATCCAGGGCGGGTGGCACAGTTTAATGTTTTTTGTTTTACAGGTAGACTCTAAAAGAGTTTTTTTTTCATGCACAAGGACCCCCAGGTCCCTTTGCACCACAGCATGTTGTAATTTCTCCCCATTCAAATAATATTCCCTTTTACTGTTTTTTTTCCCAAGGTGGATGACCTCACACTTTCCGACATTGTATTCCATCTGCCAAACCTTAGCCCATTCGCTTAACCTATCCAAATCTCCTTGCAGTCTCTCTGAGTCCTCTACACAACTCGCTTTCCCACTAATCTTAGTGTCATCTGCAAATTTTGTTGCACTACACTCTGTCCCCTCTTCTAGGTCATCTATGTATATTGTAAACAGTTGTGGTCCCAGCACTGATCCCTGTGGCACACCACTAACCACTGATTTCCAACCGGAAAAAGACCCATTTATCCCGACTCTCTGCTTTCTGTTCGCCAGCCAATTCTCTATCCATGCTAATACATTTCCTCTGACTCCGCGTACCTTTATCTTCTGTAGTAACCTTTTGTGCGGCACCTTATCGAATGCCTTTTGGAAATCTAAATACACCACATCCATCGGTACACCTCTATCCACCATGCTCGTTATATCCTCAAAGAATTCCAGTAAGTTAGTTAAACATGATTTCCCTTTCATGAATCCATGCTGCGTCTGCTTGATTGCACTATTCCTATCCAGATGTCCCGCTATTTCTTCCTTAATGATAGTTTCAAGCATTTTCCCCACTACAGATGTTAAACTAACCTGCCTATAGTTACCTGCCTTTTGCCTGCCCCCTTTTTTAAACAGAGGCGTTACATTAGCTGCTCTCCAATCCGCTGGTACCTCCCCAGAGTCCAGAGAATTTTGGTAGATTATAACGAATGCATCTGCTATAACTTCAGCCATCTCTTTTAATACCCTGGGATGTATTTCATCAGGACCAGGGGACTTGTCTACCTTCCGTCCCATTAGCCTGTCCAGCACTACTCCCCTAGTGATAGTGATTGTCTCAAGGTCCTCCCTTCCCACATTCCTGTGGCCTGCAAATTTTGGCATTGTTTTTGGCATCAAATCAGTTGCTTGAGATTGACGCTTACGTTTCCTAATTCTCCAACTTAGTAAGATTGGTTTTAATTATTGTCATCCATTGCAGACATAAAAGAACAAAGAGAATGCACAAGTCTCACCTTATCACTCATGTCAGTCTCACAAATTAGATATCAGCTGTTCCTGGTGCAGCATTCAATTCATACACATATAGCATGTTAAATTTTATACCTTTGCAACATGCTTTTTTTGTTTGGTTGGTGTATGAAAGATTCATTGCTACAAAAAAACTGGCACCTCAGATTATTTTGTGACCAGCATTCTCATTGGTACATTGAACTATTTTGTAAACAGACATGGCAGCCAATATGCACATAGTAAGGTCCCACAAATAAGATAAATAACCAGTTAATTTTTTTTTGGTGCTGCTGTTTGAGGGATAAATGTTGGCCCGGACATGAGGAGAATTCTCCTGCTCTGCTTTGAATAGTGCCATGGGCTCGTTTACATCTACCTGTGAGGGTAGCTGGGGACTCAGTTTAATGTCTGAGCACTTCCAACAATGCAGTATTCCCTCTGTACTGCACTGAAATGGAGTGGAGCTTGAACCACAACTTTCAGAGTCCTACCATTGACTATGGGCTGCACTTATTAATAAGGGCTTGTCCTGAACAATAAGCGCTTGTCTACAGTAGTAATAGCCTGCTAAGAGCATTTTTAATTTGTCCAAAGCAATTCATGCCTGTCTACTATAATTAGAGCATGACTACAATAATAATGTTCCGTTCAGAGCAATAACGGCCCGGCTATGATAATAAAGAACTGTCACCACAAATAAAATACTGTCTAGAGCAAAAAGGCTCATTAAAATTCTCCAAGCTGAAGCTAGCAGTCTTCATCTCTGCTTTCCTTGACAGTATTTCCTAGGCTACAGGATAAGTACCATCAATTGTTTATATTGCGGCTACTGCACGTGCAGGGACGCTCACTGTTGTTTTGCATATTTGCGGTTCAACCCTGTACTTTCCCATTCCTTCTCAGTTTGTGCACACTTGAGTCAGGCTTTAACCTCTTCTGATCCTCTTCAGGCTGCACTTCTCCTCTAGCTTGCTATGTTTCTTGATGCTCAGTTGTTCCCATTCAGACTCTGACACACCAACTCCTGGCCTGACCCAACTTTGAAGTGGCCAGCTCCCAGATGACCCAATCTCGAGTGCCCAATCCGATCTTGAGTGCAGTAGATTATGGAAGTTCATTTTTGAAGCAGTATAATTATTACATGCCAACTCTCGTTTGGTACTAGAGGCTGGAAAATCTGATTTTATGCAACCTGATATCACCCCATGAGTCACAGTAGCCTACTTCTTCTATGTTTGCACTGCATCATACACAGAATAGATGAGTTCTGATTGCTTCAAAAAGTCCTAAATCAGCTGTTTTGAAGCCGCCAGCATGAAAAGGATGTCTGCTGTACCACAATGTGACTGTATATAGCTTTCCAGCAATGATTCAACACAAACTGGCATCAAATAGCCACCTCAGGAGGCATCTAGCAGAGAATTGGCATTTGAGCATGAGCAGAGAAGGAAAGTCGTCTCCTGGACCACTCTAAGTCATTGACTTTATGGTAGGTTACCTGCCTCTTTAATTAGCCACAGATAAATTGATAGAAACATAGAAAATAGGTGCAGGAGTAGGCCATTCGGCCCTTCTAACCTGCACCGCCATTCGATGAGTTCATGGCTGAACATGCAACTTCAGTACCCCATTCCTGCTTTCTCACCATACCCCTTGATTCCCCCTAGTAGTAAGGACTTCATCTAACTCCTTTTTGAATATATTTAGTGAATTGGCCTCAACAACTTTCTGTGGTAAAGAATTCCACAGGTTCACCACTCTCTGGGTGAAGAAATTCCTCCTCATCTTGGTCCTAAATGGCTTACCCCTTATCCTTAGACTGTGTCCCCTGGTTCTGGACTTCCCCAACATTGGGAACATTCTTCCTGCATCTAACCTGTCTAACCCCGTCAGAATTTTAAACGTTTCTATGAGGTCCCCTCTCATTCTTCTGAACTCCAGTGAATACAAGCCCAGTTGATCCAGTCTTTCTTGATAGGTCAGTCCCGCCATCCCGGGAATCAGTCTGGTGAACCTTCGCTGCACTCCCTCAATAGCAAGAATGTCCTTCCTCAGGTTAGGAGACCAAAACTGTACACAATACTCCAGGTGTGGCCTCACCAAAACCCTGTACAACTGTAGCAACACCTCCCTGCCCCTGTACTCAAATCCCCTCGCTATGAAGGCCAACATGCCATTTGCTTTCTTAACCGCCCGCTGTACCTGCATGCCAACCTTCAATGACTGATGTACCATGACACCCAGGTCTCTTTGCACCTCCCCTTTTCCTAATCTGTCACCATTCAGATAATAGTCTGTCTCTCTGTTTTTACCACCAAAGTGGATAACCTCACATTTATCCACATTATACTTCATCTGCCATGCATTTGCCCACTCACCTAACCTATCCAAGTCGCTCTGCAGCCTCATAGCATCCTCCTCGCAGCTCACACTGCCACCCAACTTAGTGTCATCCGTAAATTTGGAGATACTACATTTAATCCCCTCGTCTAAATCATTAATGTACAGTGTAAACAGCTGGGGCCCCAGCACAGAACCTTGCGGTACCCCACTAGTCACTGCCTGCCATTCTGAAAAGTCCCCATTTACTCCTACTCTTTGCTTCCTGTCTGACAACCAGTTCTCAATCCATGTCAGCACACTACCCCCAATCCCATGTGCTTTAACTTTGCACATTAATCTCTTGTGTGGGACCTTGTCGAAAGCCTTCTGAAAGTCCAAATATACCACATCAACTGGTTCTCCCTTGTCCACTCAACTGGAAATATCCTCAAAAAATTCCAGAAGATTTGTCAAGCATGATTTCCCTTTCACAAATCCATGCTGACTTGGACCTATCATATCACCTCTTTCCAAATGCACTGCTATGACATCCTTAATAATTGATTCCATCATTTTACCCACTACCGATGTCAGACTGACCGGTCTATAATTCCCTGTTATCTCTCTCCCTCCTTTTTTAAAAAGTGGGGTTACATTGGCTACCCTCCACTCCATAGGAACTGATCCCGAGTCAATGGAATGTTGGAAAATGACTGTCAATGCATCCACTATTTCCAAGGCCACCTCCTTAAGTACTCTGGGATGCAGTCCATCAGGCCCTGGGGATTTATCGGCCTTCAATCCCATCAATTTCCCCAACACAATTTCCTGACTAATAAGGATTTCCCTCAGTTCCTCCTCCTTACTAGACCCTCCGACCCCTTTTATATCCGGAAGGTTGTTTGTGTCCTCCTTAGTGAATACCGAACCAAAGTACTTGTTCAATTGGTCCGCCATTTCTTTGTTCCCCGTTATGACTTTCCCTGATTCTGACTGCAGGGGACCTATGTTTGTCTTTACTAACCTTTTTCTCTTTACATATCTATAGAAACTTTTGCAATCCGTTTTAATGTTCCCTGCAAGCTACTTCTCGTACTCCATTTTCCCTGCCCTAATCAAACCCTTTGTCCTCCTCTGCTGAGTTCTAAATTTCTCCCAGTCCCCGGGTTCGCTGCTATTTCTGGTCAATTTGTATGCCACTTCCTTGGCTTTAATACTATCCCTGATTTCCCTTGATAGTCATGGTTGAGCCACCTTCCCTTTTTTATTTTTACGCCAGACAGGAATGTACAATTGTTGTAGTTCATCCATGCGGTCTCTAAATGTCTGCCATTGCCCATCCACAGTCAACCCCTTCAGTATCATTCGCCAATCTATCCTAGCCAATTCACGCCTCATACCTTCAAAGTTACCCTTCTTTAAGTTCTGGACCATGGTCTCTGAATTAACTGTTTCATTCTCCATCCTAATGCAGAATTCCACCATATTATGGTCACTCTTCCCCAAGGGGCCTCGCACAACGAGATTGCTAATTAATCCTCTCTCATTACACAACACCCAGTCTAAGATGGCCTCCCCCCTAGTTGGTTCCTCGACATATTGGTCTAAAAAAACCCATCCCTTATGCACTCCAGGAAATCCTCCTCCACCGTATTGCTTCCAGTTTGGTTAGCCCAATCTATATGCATATTAAAGTCACCCATTATAACTGCTGCACCTTTATTGCATGCACCCCTAATTTCATGTTTGATGCCCTCCCCAACATCACTACTACTGTTTGGAGGTCTGTACACAACTCCCACTAACGTTTTTTGCCCTTTGGTGTTCTGCAGCTCTACCCATATAGATTCCACATCATCCAAGCTAATGTCCTTCCGAACTATTGCCTTAATTTCCTCCTTAACCAGCAATGCTACCCCACCTCCTTTTCCATTTATTCTATCTTTCCTGAATGTTGAATACCCCTGGATGTTGAGTTCCCAGCCCTGATCATCCTGGAGCCACGTCTCCGTAATCCCAATCACATCATATTTGTTAAAATCTATTTGCACAGTTAATTCATCCACCTTATTGCGGATACTCCTTGCATTAAGACATAAAGCCTTCAGGCTTGTTTTTTTAACACCCTTTGTCCTTTTAGAATTTTGCTGTACAATGGCCCTTTTTGTTCTTTGCCTTGGGTTTCTCTGCCCTCCACTTTTCCTCATCTCCTTTCTGTCTTTTGCTTTTGCCTCCTTTTTGTTTCCCTCTGTCTCCCTGCATTGGTTCCCATCCCCCTGCCATATTAGTTTAACTCCTCCCCAACAGCACTAGCAAACACTCCCCCTTGGACATTGGTTCCGGTCCTGCCCAGGTGCAGACCGTCCGGTTTGTACTGGTCCCACCTCCCCCAGAACCAGTTCCAATGCCCCAGGAATTTGAATCCCTCCCTGCTGCACCACTGCTCAAGCCACGTATTCATCTGCGCTATCCTGCGATTCCTACTCTGACTAGCACGTGGCACTGGTCGCAATCCTGAGATTACTACTTTTGAGGTCCTACTTTTTAATTTAGCTCCTAGCTCCTTAAATTCGTTTCGTAGGACCTCATCCCTTTTTTTTCCTATGTCGTTGGTACCAATGTGCACCACGACAACTGGCTGATCTCCCTCCCTTTTTAGAATGTCCTGCACCCGTTCCGAGACATCCTTGACCCTTGCACCAGGGAGGCAACATACCATCCTGGAGTCTCGGTTGCGGCCGCAGAAACGCCTATCTATTCCCCTTATAATTGAATCCCCTATCACTATCGCTCTCCCACTCTTTTTCCTGTCCTCCTGTGCAACAGAGCCAGCCACGGTGCCATGAACTTGGCTGCTGCTGCCCTCCCCTGATGAGTCATCTCCCTCAACAGTACCCAAAACAGTGTATCTGTTTTGCAGAGAGATGACCACAGGGCACTCCTGCACTACCTTCCTTGCACTGCTCTTCCTGTTGGTCTTCCATTCCCTATCTGGCTGTGGACCCTTTCCCTGCAGTACGACCAACTCGCTGCACGTGATACTCACGTCATTCTCAGCAAAGATGGGTGGGAAAGCAAATTGTGAGGAGGACACAAAAAATCTGCAAAGGGATATAGACAGACTAAGTGAGTTGGCAAAAATTTGGCAGATGGAGTATAAGTTGGGAAAATGTGAGGTTATCCACTTGGCAGAAAAAATAGAAAAGCAAATTATAATTTAAATGGATAAAAATTGCAAAGTGCTGCAATACAGAGAGACCTGGAGGGTCCTTGTGCATGAAACACAAAAACTGAGTATGCAGGTACAGCAAGTAATCAGGAAGGCAAATGGAACGTTGGCCTTTATTGCAAGGGGGTTAGAGTATAAAAGCAGAGAAGTCCTGCTACAACTGTACAGGATATTGGTGAGGCCACACCTGGAGTACTGTGTGCAGTTTTGGTCTCCATATTTAAGGAAGGCTTTACTTGCATTGGAGGCTGTTCAGAGAAGGTTCACGAGGTTGATTCCGGAGAT
This sequence comes from Pristiophorus japonicus, assembly GCF_044704955.1. Classification (NCBI taxonomy): domain Eukaryota; kingdom Metazoa; phylum Chordata; class Chondrichthyes; family Pristiophoridae; genus Pristiophorus; species Pristiophorus japonicus. The sequence goes on from NC_091990.1 coordinate 149,752,462, forward strand.
GAGGGGGTTGACTTAAGAAGGTAGGTTGAGTAGGTTGGGCCTATTACTCATTGGAGTTTAGAAGAATGAGAGGTAATCTTATCGAAACTTATAAGATAATGAGGGGGCTCGACAAGGTGGATGCAGAGAGGATATTTCCACTCATAGGGGAAAATAAAACGAGGGAACATAGTCTCAGAATAAGGGATCACCCATTAAAAACTGAGATGAGGAAGAATTCCTTCCCTCAGAGGGTTGTAAATCTATGGAATTCTCTGCCCCAGAGAGATGTGGAGGCTGGGTCATTGAATATATTTAAGGCGTAGACAGATTTTTGAGCGATAAGGGAATAAAGGATTATGGGGAACAGGCAGGGAAGTGGAGCTGAATCCATGATCAGATCTGCCATGATCTTATTAAATGGTGGAGCAGGCTCGAGGGGTCAGGTGGCCTACTCCTCTTCCTATTCCTTATGTTCTTATAATGCACAGCACAGATAAACTAAGAAAGGAAAAGTAGATTCTTTTAAAAAGTTATTGTGAAAAAACTGTAATAATGGACAATAATATACATAAGAACATAAGAAATAGGAGCAGGAGTAGGCCATATGGCCCCTCGAGCCTGCTCCGCCATTCAATATGTCATGGCTGATCTGATCATGGACTCAGCTCCACTTCCCTGCCCGCTCCCCATACCTCTTATTCCCTTATCGTTTAAGAAACTATCTATTTCTGTCTTAAATTTATTCAATGTCCCAGCTTCCACAGCTCTCTGAGGCAGCGAATTCCAAAGATTTATAACCCTCTGAGAGAAGAAATTTCTCCTCATCTCAGTTTTAAATGGGCGGCCCCTTATTCGAAGATCATGCCCTCTAGTTCTAGTCTCCCCCATCAGTGGAAACATTCTCTCTGCATCCACCTTGTCAAGCCCCCTCATAATCTTATACATTTTGATAAGATCACCTCTCATTCTTCTGAATTCCAATGAGTAGAGGCCCAACCTACTCAACCTTTCCTCATAAGTCAACCACCTCATCTCCGGAATCAACCTAGTGAACCTTCTCTGAACTACCTCCAAAGCAAATATATCCTTTTGTAAATATGGAAACCAAAACTGCATGCAGTATTACAGCTGTGGCCTCAGCAATACCCTGTATTGCTGTAGCAAGACTTCCCTGTTTTTATACTCCATCCCCTTTGCAATAAAGGCCAAGATATCATTGGCCTTCCTGATCACTTGCTGTACCTGTTTCATGCACAAGTACCCTCAGGTCCTGCTGTTCTGCAGCACTTTTCAATCTTTCTCCATTTAAGTAATAACTTGCTCTTTGATTTTTTTTTCTGCCAAAGTACATGACCTCACACTTTCCAACAGCATACTCCATCTGCCAAATTTTTGCCCACTCACTTAGCCTGTCTATGTCCTTTTGCAGATTTCTTTTGTGTCCTTCTCGCACATTGCTTTTCCTCCCATCTTTGTATCATCAGCAAATTTGGCTACGTTACACTCAGTCCCTTCTTCCAAGTCGTTAATATAGATTGTAAATAGTTGGGGTCCCAGCACTGATCCCTGCAGCACTCCACCAGTTACTTATTGCCAACCAGAGAATGAACCATTTATCCTCACTTTCTGTTTTCTGTTATTTAGCTAATCCTCCATCCATGCTAATATATTACCCCAACCCCGTGAACTTTTATCTTGTGCAGTAACCTTTTATGTGGCACCTGTCAAATGCCTTCTGGAAGTCCAAATACAACACATCCACTGTTATGTAAAAGGTAAACATAGGAAAACATCAGAAAAATATACTTTTTAATAGTTATACAGAGATATAGAAGGAAGGAAAATAGATAAAACATTTCATCACTATAAATATCACTGTTAAAATATTCTGATGTTTTAGCTGTGAACATTTTTGGTGCGAATATCAGAACGAACAAGTAATGAGTAACTGCATCCATCCCCTTATCACATGCATCTGGACTGCAATCCAATATTAAATTGCACAATAACAGAAGAATGCATTTCAAGCAGATTCCACTAGCAAACAGACAATAAAGGTCAGCTTCCAGATGGGTGCAACACTCTTGTGAAGCTCCCTTCTTACTGTGCACCAAGCGAATGATGACTGGTTCCAGAGAGATTACATTCATTGGGCTTAATTTTCCCCAATGCCGTTTTTTGGCGTATTTCAAGAGGTGCACCCTTTTTTTTTGGCCCCGACTACTCCAAAAAAATATCTTGCAAGCTTCCTCATTCTAATTTTTTTAATTGGCACTGTGCAGCCTGTCCTTTAGCCTCGGGGAGTGGGGCCTAATGTCTGCGCCGAGAAAATGATGCCCCCCCCTTCTGCGCATACGCGGAAAAAAAAAGAAGTTTTTTACGTGACTGCTATGGGCGCGCATGCTCAGTACACCTCCCGGTCTGCATTCGGCCATTTGTAAAGAGCCAGTTGTGTGTGAGAACTTTAATTCTCAGTGGAAAAATCGGAGCTGCAATATGCAATGCGGCTCAAGGACCAAGAATTTCTCACAGGACGAAGTGAAAGCACTAGTTATTGTAATTGAGGCACGAGCTGGACACCAGCAGAGGTCACATAAAAGTTTCACCAAAAGAAATGAAGAAACGCTGGAACCAACTTGCAGAAGATTACTGTGGTGACCATCCCGAGGTCTGGAGGCCAGTGCAAAAAGTGGCAGGACCTTGGTCAAGTAATTAGTGTTAGTAATATTTTCATTTATTCACTGGAATTGCAATTGTAAATGTGACCATCTGTATATCACCCAGCAGAAAAACACCCTCTCTAAAAAGTTATATTTTCATCTTTGCAGAGAAAGGTGACACACAACAAAAGAGAAAGAACTCAAACAGGAGGAGGCCCGACAAATCTGCACCCACTGACATACTTGAAAGACAGGGTCGCTGCTTTGATGGGTCCTGCCTGGAGAAAAGCAACCACCACTGCACAAGCTGGGCCCACACTCGAGGGAGAGGGTAAGTCCTGCAAATTCCACTGTCTGACTTTGCTAAATGTTAAGTACTGCACGGGTTAGCCATGCTTCGATTCATGGGGATGTCTCCGTCAGCTATGCTTCGGTTGATGCAATGTGCTATCCTTCATCGTGGTCCTTCAAATGACCTTGCTGCCTGCGCTGAGTCAACAGCCTCCTCTGCTGCTAACCAGTTGGCTGTTCTGTTATAATTTGCAGAACTTGAGGCCAACCCTGACGAGGCAGAAGCCAATGCAGAAGATGATTCAAATGCGGATGAGCCTGAAGAGAACATCTTCCAATCCTATCTGCCAGACCAAGAGCATGGGGGTGAGGGGGAGGATGAAGCCCCCACTCTTGTTCTCACTCTGGAGGAGGGGCAGGTGCCACCCATTCAGGTGCCAGCCCCTTTCCTGAGTGGTATAAGTGTTGGGACATTCCATGATTTCGCACAGTCCGAGGCTGCGGGTTCTAGTGAGGTGCAGCAAGGCACATCCAGGGCCCCACCATCCAAGGCTGTGGGCCCCAGTGGGATACAGCGAGCCACACCCAGGGTGAGGAGGGGACGGAGAGTTCGACAACGCTCACCTGAGATGTGGTTCAGATGATGGCAATGAGTGTGGAGAGCATTGACCTTGCGCGATCACTCCTGGACACCATCAGTGGGGTGGGTGATGAGGTATCGGGACAAGTAACAACATTCTCACGAGAAATGGGAACACTGTCCGGGCACATGAGGGAGGGAAGGTTGCAGGTAATTGATACACTGTCGGTGAACATGAAGGAGGAAATATCGCAGATAGCTGATACACTGTTGGTGAACATGAGGGAGGGAATGTTGCAGGTAGTTGAGACACTGTTAGGGCACATGAGGGAGGGAATGTCAGAGTTAGCTGCTGCAATAAGGGAACTCGCCCAGACCCCACGGCCATTGACAGAATCAACAGCCACTCCCACTCCAATCCCCAGACCAGCCTCTGAAGAGGCCCAAACCAGGCCTTCCACATTACCGCCTGCCCATGCCCCCCCCATCAAGAAGTGCGCATTACCCGAGATGCTCAAAATAATAAGCTTGGTACCAACCCGAGAAACGCTGCACCACCGCCTGCGGGCAGGGGTGAAGTCACCAAGACCAAGTACAGCGGGCGGTCTTAGAATAAGGTGGAGGAGAGATGGGTGTAGCCTTTATTTGCTGCTGTTGTTGTTATTATTGTTGTTACTGTTGTAACTGTTCTCAAATTAAAAGTTTTTGTAAGTGATGTAAATTTACAAGTTTAAAAGTTTTTAAGTGATCTTAAAGTTTGTAAGTGATCTTAACTGAAAACTTCAAAGTTTGATACAAGAATATTTTTATAAAAGTTAAGTACAAACAAGAGTTAAACTTTTGAATAAAATATATTTTAAATTATAACTGAATCATTTCCGTTATTTGTTCCATTATTAACACAACTTTTTGAACTAAAGAAGAATTATTTCCATTATTTGCTCCATTAATTAACTCAACAAAACATTAAGGAACAGGTCCAAACAGTAAACAAGGTCCATTTAGAATAGTTGCTGCTGAGCCTTCAGGCAGCAAAGCATTCACGTATGAGTTGCTGACGCAAGGCTCGAGGAATCGTTAAAGGGGCACAACGGCCCGCCCTCCTCCGCCGTTGTGCTCCGGGTTCAGGTAGTTGCATAGCTTCCTCCTCCTCGTCATCTGCATGTTCTTCCTCATCATCAGCTGCTCTCACCTCAGGTCTTCTACTACCAGCTGCTGCTGCCTCACAATGACTAAGTTATGCAGCATGCAGCACACCACAGTGAACTGACCGACAATCTCAGGGGAGTATTGCAAGTAGCCTCCGGAATGGTCCAGGGCATTGGAAATGTTGCTTCAAGATGCCAATGGTCCTCTCTATTATGCTGCATATCGCAATGTGCGATATGTTGTATTCCCGGTCAGCTTCTGTCCGGGTTATGCGTAGGGGCGTCATGAGCCAGGTAGCGAGGCCGTACCCTTTGTCACCCAGCAACCAGCTCTGCCTTTTTGGCTGCTGCTGAAACATGGCAGATATAGCGCTCTCGCGTAGGACGAACGCATCATGGGTGCTCCCAGGATATCTCGCATCAACTGCCATGACACAATGCATGTTGTCACAGACGAGCTGTTGTCCATTCACAGAATGGAAGCCTTTTCTGTTCCTGTACATCTCAGAATCCTCCAAAGGTGTTCACAAGGCGATATGGGTACAATCAATGCAGCCCTGTACCTTTGAGAAGCCAGTAATCCTGGAAAGGCCCACAGCCCTGTCATGCATTGCCTGGGTGGTCATGGGGAACTTTATGTCGCCATTCCTCCGAGCATATAGTGCAGCAGTCATCTGCCGAATGCAGATATGTGTTGCATGTTGAGAAATGGCGCACACATCCCCAGTTGTGGCCTGGAACGATCCAGATGCATAGAATGAAAGTGCAGCTGTAACCTTTACTTCAACTGACAAAGCAGTCCTCCTGACACTTCTAGGTTGCAGGTCTGCTTTTACTAACTCATAGATCTCGGTTACTTCATTGCGGAAATGTAGCCTTTTCACTCAGTCGCATCACTCAGGTGCATGTATGATTGCCTGTCTCGATATACCTGATGTGGGTAAGGTCTCCTGCCCAACATCCTACGTGCTCTGAGGTTCCTCATGCGATGATGTCTAATCAATCATCTCCTCCGCAGCACCATTATGCAGAAGGCTTGCACAAAGTATGGCATTGTCAATATTGCCCCTTTATAATTAAAGTAGCATTGCAAGAAGCTCAAAACAGCAGGAGAAAGGACTCAAACCTTCTTTCCTCTTTCTCTCTCCCCAAGGTCGACACCCTAGTATGGACCATACCCTGGTCTGCTCATGCGCAATAGGCTTGCTTAGAACGGGATGCTAGGCATTCAATGAAGACATTTAGGATAACGAAGTCTAATGCAATTCTTTAATTTTAGATTTTTTTCAAAGTACCACCCCACCACTGACCGAACGTCTCCTCACCAGGCTTGACGGCCGGCCGGCAGAATCGCTCCCTCACCCAGACACAGGGACTCGCCGTCCACCACCTACGTCCCCCCCCTCCCCGCCTCCCTCACCTCGGGCTTCTTTTGAAGCTGCTGTATGTCTAAGGGTTCTCATCCTTTCAGTTGGCTTCCACCTGGCTGCTTTTGAAACTGAGCCCCGAGCCCATATCCGGGCGAGGGAGCGATTCTGCCGGCCGACGCTCCGACCCTCAAGCCCAGTGAGGAGATGTTCGGTGGTGGTGTGGTAAGTTGAAAAAAAATCTAAAATTAAAGAATTGCATTAGACTTCCATTTATTCCCGTTTGACTTTGAAAAAATTAAGCTTCATGATGCATATTCTTCATCTTCTTGACTCCCTCCAAAACTTCATATAAAAACAATGGCGTCTTTCTGCGTTGATTTTTTAATGTGCGCTGGTTTTTCTTAAGTGCCCAGAAGGTCTTTTGGAAGTCGTCCCAGGAAAAATGTAAGTTGACCAAACTTGCTTAAATATGAAAAACTGGCGCAGACATCAGGTTACGACGCGAAAAATACTAACCTAAAAAAAATTGTAACTAACTGAGTTACGCTGGTGTAGAAACTTTGGGGAAACTTGGATATTTTAATTTGCGCCAAAAAAAGCAGCGCCCGCCAAAAAGGCGGCACAGTTAACTAGGGAAAATTGAGCCCTTTAACCTACTTAATCATTTAGAATCATGGTTTAGAAAAGAAACTTTGAATTCCTTAGAATTACTCTGAATACTTAGCGTTAGGATAATGGAAACAAATCTGATTTTATGGTCCTGGCTGCAAACATATGCCAAGGTAAAAATTTACCTAAATCATCTCTGTTGATACTATTGCACCAGTAAACAGACCAGAGTAGTGCCAATGCTACGGTTTATTTGCACTAATTCAATGAGGATGATTTGCTTAAATCGTAGTTGAATTGGTCTCAAATCTGAAACAAGCCAAGATGCAATACTACTATTCATCTCGTCACTGGGGAAATGGAATCACAATACACTATATTAAATTGCTCCTCGAAGCTCTGGAATCCCTCCCTGAACTTCTCCGCCATTCTACCTCTCCTTCCTCCTTTAAGACGCTCCTCAAAACCTACCTCTTTATCCGACCTAATATCTCTTTATGTGGCCCGGTGTCAAATTTTGTTTTATAATGTTCCTCTGAAGCGCCTTGGGATGTTTTACTACATTTCATGGTATATAAATATAAGTTATTGTGGTAAATATCCTTTATTCTAAGTCTTTCAACTCCCTTACATTGGCTGCCTTCTTGTTCATTATTTTTTATACTAAAGCTATAATATCTATTTTTAAGTCCTTCAAAATCCAATGTGAAATTAAACAAAAATGAAAAGGCTGAACTTTAACAAAAAACACCAGATGACAGATCAATGTTGAATTTTACATGCAAGGTAAAGGATGTCAGTGCTGAAAAATGGAATTAAAAGCTTATTTTCAATGTCTGCCTCCTCTCAAACTATCAAACTTTGCTTTGTGTCAAGATCCTTGAATGTGTCATCACTGAAGCTCCATGCTCATTTCTCCCACACTTCAATTTATATCAGTTACCATCACTGCGACAACCCTGATCAAAGACACCAATGACAGCCTCTGCGATTGCAACTATAGTAAATTATCCCTCCTTATCTTCAACATGTTCGACTGTACCTCTCCTCTATGGTCCACCTCAGTGTGACTGAATTTACTTTGTTCCAATTCTAACTATCCAAATGTAGCCAGCACACCTCCAGCAATGGCTTCTCTTTCTGCCCTCAAATGGTCATCTCTGGACTACCCTAAGGGTCCATCTTTAGCTCCCTTCTTTTCTTCATTTACAGGTTGTCCCTCGGCAACATTATACATAGGCACGGGACCGGTTTTCGTATGCGTGCTAAAACAACCCAGCTCCACCATTGCCCACAACTTGATGACCACCTTTGTGCCCGCAAGTTACATCCCCTTATCCATGCTTTCGTTACTTCCACATTTAATTGCTGTCCGAGTTGTGCCGCTCCACCTTTATCTTTGCGAAAATGGCATCTCACTGTCTGGCTTACCATTGAAATGCATTGAATGGCATGAAGTTGCTATATTTGTGGGGAAGATACAAACTAATGTCACCGAAGAACGTTAAGTCTTGTCATTTCAAGCGCAAGTACCCTTTTAATGACATTATAAATGTTCTGGCTCTGAAAACAAGTGTGGAGTCTCATTCTTTCAGGTATTAATTGATATTGGAGATTTAAAAAAAATTCTAAATCCATATTTTTAAAAAACTTTTCCTTTCTGTCTCTTGTTTCTCTCTCTTAATCTAATCTTTCTTTCCCTCTCTTTATTTCTCTTTCTTTCTCTTTCTGTACCCGATTTGACATTAAGATTTGACATTCAGAAGAATGAGAGATGATCTTATCGAAACGTATAAGATTATGAGGGGGCTTGAGAAAGTGGATGCAGAGAGGATGTTTCCACTGATAGGGTAGACTAGAACTAGGGGACATAATCTTAGAATAAGGGGCCGCCCATTTAAAACTGAGATGAGGAGGAATTTTTTCTCTGAGGGTTGTAAATCTGTGGAATTCGCTGCCGCAGAGAGCTGTGGAAGCCAGGACATTGAATAAATTTAAGACAGAGATAGACTGTTTCTTAACTGATAAGGGAATAAGGGCTTATGGGGAGCAGGCAGGGAAGCAGACCTGGGTCCATGATCGGCTCAGCCATGATCGTATTAAATGGCGGAGCAGGCTCGAGGGGCTGTAAGGCCTATTCCTGCTCCTTTTTCTTATGTTCTTATGTAAATTCATCCAACTCTCATTTACACTTCCTTCTCGGTCCTTATGCTGTTTGTTTCACAATCCTTCAATCTTTAAGGAGATACAAAGCTGCTTTCCCTGTTCACTCAGATCCTAGATGCCATTTCACTCACTGCGCAGTTATCAGCTTACACTTAGTAACTTGCCATGCAAAACATTTAAAAACTTATATGCACAAGGGCAAGTCTATCTAACGGTAGGCACCATTAAATACCCTGCCACAGTAAATTATGGGCCATAGTTGTACTATATAAATGTAATATGTTGAATACTTTATTAAGCATCCAATATCAAAATCAAGCAGTCTCAGGCAAGATATAGTATGCAAAATGAACCTTCTGCTAATCTGTTCATTTGTTCAAAACCCTAAATTTATAGCACTTTCTTGGGGATAGACTTTCCATTATTATTTTTGGGCAATATTTCCGGCGTTAGTGGTTGTATTATTTTTCAGGATCACTGGAATAGCGCCCATTTTAAAAACTGCTAGTTTCGCCTTTTTAATTTGGGCGATATCCTTAGCAATGTGCAATGGACGACAGCTATGTATTCAGTCGTGCAAGGCTGGCGTTCATAGCAACGGCCGTTCTGCGCATGTGCAGTTTTTAAAAATCAGTCAATTAACTTTTCCCATGATTTGGGAGGTCAGGGGTCATCAGGGAGGGAGAGAGAGAAGGAAGGTTGTGTCGAGGCAATGGAGATGGAACATGAGGAATCGAGAGAGTGTTGCGGAGGTTGCAGGAAGAAGGAGGGCGAAAGCTTTTTCTGATGAAGCTAACGAAGCTCTGGTCCATGAGGCGGAGACTCGGTGGGGCCAATTAACCTGGGGTGGGCGTGGTAAACCACCCCCCTGGATATACTAGTGAATATGGGCGGACATCGCTGAAGTGCTAATTTCGGCAGCTCACAATGTGAGAGAACCAAACCAGTTCTGCAAGCACTGGAACAGTCTGGTGGCATCTGCATGAGTAAGTATTAAGTTATTACATTTATAATTTAATGATGCACTGACTCATTAATTATAAATGTAAATCTGCTGTATTGTAATTAAGCTAGGTAATCTTGGGTAGTATCCCTGTTAAGATTTGGATTGGGGTCGGAACCTATGTCCCCAGGACTCTAACCCTGGGAGGGCAGATGTCCCAGGAACCATTCCGTGCAAATGTGCATTCGTAATCTTTCTGAGATGCCTTAAACTGAATCGACAGTATTATTATTTAAATGTTTTGATCGAAAATTGGGGCCAAAGGAATGACTGTAAACACTCGGCATTTCAACCACTTTAGTTTAGAGGAGAATTACTGAATTATATCACTGCTTGTGTGCTGTGAGCAACTCTTTAACTTGGGCACTGTCTCCTTTTGAGTTAGGTTGTGGATGGAGGCATGACTGAGTGCTGTCGGGGCTGCTCAGCTTTGCCCAGACTGCGAGTCTCTCCGGCTGCTGTCAGTCACATAGTGATCCAGCCTGGACTGGGGGAGAGCTGCCCTGGGACACTTGTTGGGGCATTAGCTCTGGCCACATGGAGGTCTCCGAGCACAGCCCAAGGACACGGTGCGTCTTCCCCTCATGGTCCGGTCATTGCCGAGCTCACCAGCGGTCTTGATTACGCCACCCCCCCACCCTCGGGGACCTCCATCGATTGCAATAACCTGGCTCCCTCCCCTCAGGTGGCAAATGGCACGGCCCGTGGATGGGGCCTTTCCTGGGGATTGTACGTGAGGGGCTTGGTGTCACGATTTGTTCCGAACCATAATCTTATTAAATTTCTTCTCTGAACGTAGATGTTAGAACTATTGTATATGTAGGCACTCTGTTAATGACTCCACGAGGCAGGGGTATGGTACTTAAACTGTGAAGACTGTAGTCCTTTATTGCAGCTCCTAGAGTGAGGACACCAAGAGGTGAGCTCCCTTTTATACTGGGTTACCTGCAGTGTGCAGGTGACCCTTAGGTCTCCAGCAGCAACACCCTCTGGTGTACAGGTAAGGTATATACAGGGTGAAGGTACATTCAGTGTTATAGTACTTCATAACATTGTAGGCATGCATACATAACAACACTCCCCCCTAAGCATTTTTCAAGTCCTTATTGCCATAACCTGGGGAGGTGATCAGTAGTGGGCTGTGGGAGGTTATGGTGAGGGTGCCAGGTGTGATCCCTGTGCTTGAGGCTGGCCTCATACATTTCCCCCCCCCCCCCCCGCCACACATAGACCATGTGGGTGTCACTGTTGTGGGATCCCTCAGTGGGGGAGCCAGTGTAGTGGTAAGGGTACATATTCTGTAGAGTGGGTAAGTGATGGTGTGTGGTGGTGGGCAGGGCCACAGGACTGTGCGGGCTCCTTGTCCTCCATTGGTGATGAAAGTCTGGTCATCCCAGGGTCTGCCAGGAAAGCTGGAGGGTACTGGCCTCTCACTCCTGGTGTTGGCCCTGGTGGTCAGGGGGTGTAGGGCCGATCTGGGGCAGGTTGCCGGTGGTGGTGGCTGTGCTGCCCATTGACCGCTGTCCCTGCAGTGGGTCTGCTCCCACTGAATGTGTGTGAGTCCTTCCTGGGGCATCACATTTGTCCCAAAAGTCCAGGCTACATGGTCGGGTAGCCCGCTGGACCTGGGGGTCTCCCACGGGAGGATTCCTCTGGAATTTACTTGTACCTGTAGAACCCGGTATCCTTTAACAGTCTACTTCCTGCATACATAGTCAAATCTACACTGTTATCTCTCTTTACATTGTTACTAACAGCATTTACATCAATTTCTTGTATCTCGGTGTTTCCATACATGGTTATATTTGTCATTTTAAAATTTCTATCATCATCATTTAACAGTACAAACTTGTTCTTAACATCACTTACACAAGCATTCATTGCATTTTTTTCATCCGTTATTCCGGAATCACAATTCAACATTACATTAGCATACCTGCATTCGCTAACTGCACTTTTAATTTTAAAGTCCTTGTCATCTTTAGAGTGAAACTGTCCCTTTAATTTCTTTGGGTTACCGGTCTCCTTTAAGGGGGCCTTTCAATCCGGTTCGCTGCTCGGTGCCACGTGTTGCTCCTGCAACACTGCCCTTCATGGTCTGGTTGCAGCCATTTTGATTTTAGGTTCTTTGCCTCGTGGTGCGGCCGCCATCTTCTCGCTCTCCTCCAGGTAAGCTGTGGTGATCTTTTCCTTCTCAGGTTCAGCCCCAGACGTCAGGAATCCACTTTTTTTGCCGATCTTTTTCTCTTGGAGTCCTGCCGGTGAGGTCTGGATGCTCGATTTGGGTGATCTCGCCACGGTGTTGTGCAGTCGTCGCCGCGCAGTCGAGCTGGATGGTAGGATTTCTAGGTGCAGCGATAGATCCAAGTTCGGGACTGCGTGGGATGTCGATTGCTGGAGCCCGGAGGCCGTTGTCACTTCGACCGACTTGGACCTGTTTCATCCAACTTCTTCCCAGCAGCGTTGGACCATCGCCAGCAACGATCCACAGTGGGAGCTGGTTCATCACGCCGCCCTGGGTGACCTGTACATCCACGCTGCCAACGACTGGGATTTTGCCTTTGATGTAGGTGAGCAGCGTTGCCTAGATAGGAGACAGTTTTGATCGTTTGCCGGGATTGATCCAAAGTTTTTCAAAGGTCGTCTGGCTCACCAAAGACTGGCTCGCCCCTGTGTCGATCTCCATCGAAACTGGAACGCCGTTGATGTCTACTTCCATCTTCCACGGGGAACTCTTGTGGAGCAGGTATAAATTCCATACTCTTCTTCCAGGGGTTGAGCAGCTTCATCATCATCTGTGTCGGAGCCCAGGTGATCAGCCAACTCTTCAGCGACGCGGTGAGTAAAGCTTTTTCTGCACATTCTCTGAAGGTGACCTTTCGCGTTGCAGCCTTTGCAGGTATAGTCTTTGTATCGGCACTGGTGGGCCCTGTGGTTTCCTCCACAGCGCCAGCATGGGGCTAGCCGGTTGGCCCCGTGTGGCGGACTCAGGGTTGTGGGACTCGGGGCAGCATTTCTGCCATTCAGTTCACTGCGCTCGTTAGTTTAGAGTCCTGGGTGTGAGTAATCATTCACTTGAAATCGGCGATCGAAATCATGTAGGCCTGGCTCACTTTAGTTGCCTTCTGCAGGGTGACTGTGATGTCTGCAGAGAGCAGTTTGTGGAGGAGGCCCTCGTGGCCGATTCCGATAACGAATATGTCCCTTAGCGCTTCGGTAAGGTGGTCGCCAAAATCACACGGTGCAGCCAATCTTCTTAAATCTGCAGCATACTTAGCAATTTCTTGGCCTTCGGGTCGCCGGTGAGTGTAAAACTGGTGCCTGGCTGTGAAGATGCTTTCTTTGGGTTTTAGTTACTCTTGTATTAAGGTTACGAGTTCCCCATAGTTCTTGATTGTCGTCTTCGCTTGGGCTAGCAAGTCCCTGACGAGGCCATAGATAGTGGGCCCACAGCTACTAAGCAGGATGGCCCTGCGCTTGTTCACCAGTGAGGCCCGTGAGTCCCCATCCAGGTCATTGGCTATGAAGAAGTGTTCTAACCTTTCCACGAAGGCTTCCCAATCTTCCCCATCAGTGAATTGTTGGAAGTTGCTGAGATTCGACATGGTGTGCGTGTAGTTCGTGACCTTGTCGCCAGTTATTGTATATTTAGGCACTCTGTTAATGACTCCACGAGGCAGGGGTATGGTACTTAAACTGTGAAGACTGTAGTCCTTTATTGCAGTTCCTAGAGTGAGGACACCAAGAGGTGAGCTCCCTTTTACACTGGGTTACCCTTAGGTCTCCAGCAGCAACACCCTCTGGTGTACAGGTAAGGTGTGTACAGGGTGAAGGTGCATTCAGTGTTACAGTACATCATAACATTGTAGGCATGCATACATAACAATAACCATGCATCCATCAATTGCATACAAACCGTATTAGCATATAACGTTAACAATGAATAGCATGTACGATGACTAATTGTGGATTACAATATCTATGTTTTCCTAATAGTACCTAGGCAATTAACTTATGCCATGCTCTTGTCACGTTTGCAGATATCTAAGAATCGGGCGGAGAAAAGGTGGACCAGAGGAGGGCCTGTGGATCTTTTTCAGTTAACCGACCTGGAGGAAGAGCGTGCCTCAGCCCTTGTAGGGGCGCATAATCGTTCTGCCACCCGTGGTGGTACAGATCCCGTTGTTGCGCCATGTGAATAATGTGTAAAGCAGTGGTAATTTAAAGTAATTTAATGCCATCTGATTATAATATATGACGTAATGTTATGCATGCAGCTTCTATACTCTCATGTTATTTATATGTAACGTCTCTTGTTCACATTTATTGCAGTAGTATTGCTCCTCATACATATGCCTGCGCAGCGCAAGCATTCTCATGTCTCCCCTTCTCTTCTACTAACCTCAGTTATGTTTTCCAGCTCACCAGGCACAACGGGAGTCCCCTGGAACATCACCCCAATTGCTGCAGGTCGTGCTGACCACGGGGGAAGAAGAAGAAGATACAACCGAGGAGGATGATGTGCCTCAAGGATCGTCTGCAGTTCCTGCGGCCACGTCATCCTCAATGGATGAAGTAACGGGGCCAAGCGGCTTGCAGCAGGGCACTCCGAGTCGTCCAGTGTCCACATCAACCCCACATTGATTGGGACGGTGAGGTAGGCACGTGCAGCGATGGGCAGACGTGAACGAGGACATGGTGTCTCTGTCGAGGGCGAGCATCGACATTGGTCGAGAGCTCCTCCAAGTGCTTGGTGGGTTGACCGGCAACATTGCCACACTATCTGTTAGAATCTCAGAGGACATGGGGCATGTGGTTGCGGCAATGCGGCAAACAGCTGACTCCATCGATGCCATGTGGTAGGCGATGGTTTCTGGATACGGCACTGCACCCCAAGATGCCGTACCACCAACAACAACAAATGCGAGTCAGGAGGAAGCAGTGGCTTCTGACTCAGAAACGTCATCTGCCAACGTCACCCCCTCCCCCTCCCATCCTCCACAGCAGCTGTCCTCGAGGTGCTCTACGGCAAGATGACTTCACCCCGTTACTAGGGACGTAAGAGGGAAAGGGGGGGGTTATGATGAGGGGGGGAGGTAAAGGTAGAGGAGGGAAGCGTGGCTGCAGGTAGTGGGGGCGGGGGGGTGGTGGGGGCTAATCTATTTTAATTAAAATTGTTGCCTGTTCTTATTGTTAAAAAAATGTGTTGAATGTTGGGGATGGTGGGAGGGTGTTTTTGTAGTGTTATCGTTGTTTAAAATTTATTGTTGGGTGAAAAATGTTGTTGACTGTTGGGAGTGGGGGGGGGGGGGGCAGCGGTGGGGGAGATGGGTGTTATAGTTTGTTTATAATTTTTTTTATATCAATTGTTAAATTATAAAATGTTTTTATTGAACTTTACAATTGTTTTCTAATAACTTAAGGTTAAACATCAATACAAGGGTTGCAAAAAATGGCCAGGCCAGACAAGGGGTGGCGTTGCTGGTTAAAGAGGAAATTAATGCAATTGTAAGGAAAGACATTAGCTTGGATGATGTGGAATCGGTATGGGTGGAGCTACAGAATATCAAAGGGCAGAAAACGCTAGTGGGAGTTGTGTACAGACCTCCAAACAGTAGTAGTGATGTTGGGGAGGGCATCAAACAGGAAATTAGGGGTGCATGCAATAAAGGTGCAGCAGTTATCATGGGTGACTTTAATAAGCATATAGATTGGGCTAACCAAACTGGAAACAATACGGTGGAGGATTTCCTGGAGTGCATAAGGGATGGTTTTCTAGACCAATATGTCGAGGAACCAACTAGGGGGGAGGCCATCTTAGATTGGGTGTTGTGTAATGAGAGAGGATTAATTAGCAATCTCGTTGTGCGAGGCCCCTTGGGGAAGAGTGACCATAATATGGTGGAATTCTACATTAGGATGGAGAATGAAACAGTTAATTCAGAGACCATGGTGCAGAACTTAAAGAAGGGTAACTTTGAAGGTATGAGGCGTGAATTGGCTAGGATAGATTGGCGAATGATACTTAAGGGGTTGACAGTGGATGGGCAATGGCAGACATTTAGAGACCGCATGGATAAAGTACAACAATTGTACATCCCTGTCTGGCGTAAAAATAAAAAAGGGAAGGTGGCTCAACCGTGGTTATCAAGGGAAATCAGGGATAGTATTAAAGCCAAGGAAGTGGCATACAAATTGGCCAGAAATAGCAGCGAACCCAGGGACTGGGAGAAATTTAGAACTCAGCAGAGGAGGACAAAGGGTTTGATTAGGGCAGGGAAATAGAGTACGAGAGGAAGCTTGCAGGGAACATTAAAATGGACTGCAAAAGCTTCTATAGATATGTAAAGAGCAAAAGGTTAGTAAAGACAAATATAGGTCCCCTGCAGTCAGAATCAGGGAAGTCATAACGGGGAACAAAGAAATGGCAGACCAATTGAACAAGTACTTTGGTTCGGTATTCACTAAGGAGGACACAAACAACCTTCCGGATATAAAAGGGGTCAGAGGGTCTAGTAAGAAGGAGGAACTGAGGGAAATCCTTATTAGTCGGGAAATTGTGTTGGGGAAATTGATGGGATTGAAGGCCGATAAATCCCCAAGGCCTGATGGTCTGCATCCCAGAGTACTTAAGGAGGTGGCCTTGGAAATAGCGGATGCATTGACAGTCATTTTCCAACATTCCATAGACTCTGGATCAGTTCCTATGGAGTGGAGGGTAGCCAATGTAACCCCACTTTTTAAAAAAGGGAGAGAGAAAACAGGGAATTATAGACCGGTCAGCCTGACATCGGTAGTGGGTAAAATGATGGAATCAATTATTAAGGATGACATTGCAGCGCATTTGGAAAAAGGTGACATGATAGGTTCAAGTCAGCATGGATTTGTGAAAGGGTGACAAATCATGCTTGACAAATCTTCTGGAATTTTTTGAGGATGTTTCCAGTAGAGCGGACAAGGGAGAACCAGTTGATGTGGTATATTTGGACTTTCAGAAGGCTTTCGACAAGGTCCCACACAAGAGATTAATGTGCAAAGTTAAAGCACATGGGATTGGGGTAGTGTGCTGACGTGGATTGAGAACCGGTTGGCAGACTGGAAGCAAAGAGTAGGAGTAAATGGGTACTTTTCAGAATGGCAGGCAGTGACTAGTAGGGTACCGCAAGGTTCTGTGCTGGGGCCCCAGCTGCTTATATTGTACATTAATGATTTAGACGAGGGGATTAAATGTAGTATCTCTAAATTTGCGGATGACACTAAGTTGGATGGCAGTGTGAGTTGCGAGGAGGATGCTATGAGGCTGCAGAGTGACTTGAATAGGTTAGGTGAGTGGGCAAATGCATGGCAGATGAAGTATAATGTAGATAAATGTGAGGTTATCCACTTTGGTGGTAAAAACAGAGAGGCAGACTATTATCTGAATGGTGACAGATTAGGAAAAGGGGAGATGCAACGAGACCTGGGTGTCATGGTACATCAGTCATTGAAGGTTGGCATGCAGGTACAGCAGGCGGTTAAGAAAGCAAATGGCATGTTGGCCTTCATAGCGAGGGGATTTGAGTACAGGGGCAGCGAGGTGTTACTACAGTTGTACAGGGCCTTGGTGAGGCCATACCTGGAGTATTGTGTACAGTTTTGGTCTCCTAACTTGAGGAAGGACATTCTTGCTATTGAGGGAGTGCAGCGAAGGTTCACCAGACTGATTCCCGGGATGGCGGGACTGACATATCAAGAAAGACTGGACCAACTAGGCTTGTATTCACTGGAGTTCAGAAGAATGAGAGGGGATCTCATAGAAACGTTTAAAATTCTGATGGGTTTAGACAGGTTAGATGCAGGAAGAATGTTCCCAATGTTGGGGGAAGTCCAGAACCAGGGGTCACAGTCTAAGGATAAGGGGAAAGCCATTTAGGCCCGAGATGAGGAGAAACTTCTTCACCCAGAGAGTGGTGAACCTGTGGAATTCTCTACCACAGAAAGTTGTTGAGGCCAATTCACTAAATATATTCAAAAAGGAGTTAGATGTGGTCCTTACTACTAGGGGGATCAAGGGATATGGCGAGAAAGCAGGAATGGGGTACTGAAGTTGCATGTTCAGCCATCAATTCATTGAATGGCGGTGCAGGCACGAAGGGCCGAATGGCCTACTCCTGCACCTATTTTCTTTGTTTCTGTGTCTGTTTCTATAATGCAATTGTAACTGTCACCAATGTAACTTCACGCAAACCGTTCATTTATGAGCTGCTGGCGCAACAGTCTTGCAGCTGCAAACCTAACACGGCTCTTCCAGTGGTATGCGGGGAGGGAGCATGCTTTCATCGTCAGGCTGATTGTCCTCTCCGAGGTCTTCATCCTCCGCCTCCCCTGTCTTCTCTTGTGGACCAGCAGTTCCATCTGGCAATTGTTGTCCTCTCCTGATAGCTAGGTTATGCAACATGCAACATGCAACATACCACAATGAACTCAGCAACCTGCACAGGGTGGTATTGTAGGTTGCCTCCTGAGTGGTCCAGGCTTCAGAACTCCAATTGTCTTTTTGACGATATTGTGTGTGGCTATATGGCTTTCATTGTAACGCTTCTCAGTTTCTGTCTGGGACTTATGCGGCGGGGGCCATGAGCCAGTTGGCAAGGCATTATCCTTTATCCCCCAGCATCCAACCGTGACCTTGTGGCTAACTCTTAAACAAAGTCAATGCACTCACGCAAGATGTGCGCATCATGGATGCTCCCGGGAAAATTTGCATTTACTGTCATGATTATTTGCTTGTGGTCGACAACGAGCTGCACATTCAGGGAGTGCATACCTTTTCAGTTCCGAAGCACCTCTGCATCCTCTAGAGGTGCTCGCAGGGCAATGTACATAGTCTATTGCTACCTGCACCTTGGGGAAGTTTGCTATTCTCGAGTACCCCTAAGCCCTCTCAGTCTGTGCCTCCCTAGTCATAGGGAAGTTTATAAAGTCCATCCTGCATGCGTAAAGGGCTTCAGTCATGTGTCGAATGCAGCAAAGTGTGGCGTGCTGAGAGATGCAGTAAATGTCGCCAGCTGAAGCCTGAAAGGAGCCCGATGCATAGAAGGAAAGTGTCACAATAACCTTAACCTCAATGGGCAGTGCTGTCCGGATGGTGCTGGTCGACTGCAGATCTCCCCTAATTAGCTGGCATATCTCACTGATGACCTCCTTTCAGAAGCACAGCCTTCTAACGCATGTGTTATCAGACAAGTCCAGGTATGATCGCTTATCCCTGTAAATGCATTGGGTGCAAAGTCTCCTCCTCAGCAGTCTGCCACCTCTTTGAGTGGGAATGCTCTTCAATGAATCTTCTCCCATCTCTATTCTGCAGCATGTGAGTAGTCATCAATACTGGTTGAGAAATTACAGACCCCATCACTATAAATGTCCTAATCTGACTACAAATATTCTTAAATTATCCCCAACAAATACAATATAACCTCAAAATTGACCACAATGGGATTAGATGATTGGCAAAATTCTAAAACGCCCTTAAAATCACTCAAGAATTACTTCAATGCTTCCATCCACTTCAAGCAGCCGTTTATTAAACTTCTTCCAATTTACAAAATGGCATCCATATTGCTGGGTTAAGGTCAGGTGAGTGCAGCTTTTCTTGAGCGTCTTTTTGGGTGAACGATCATTTGGGTGCAATATGGGCGAAATGCCAAAAGTAGCACTTGGCGATAATCTGGGTGATATTTGGGCACTAGTTTCCATTACAAATAGTATTTATACTGCAGACTAGAGATGGGAGAAGGTTCATTGAAGAGCATTCCCAATCAAAGAGGTGGCAGACTGCTGAGGAGACTTTGCACCCAACGCATTTACAGGGATGACATCAGATTTTATTTTAAAAAGCCAGGCGATTCAGCTCATTCCTGTATGCCGAAAGTTGTGCCGGCGATAAATGGCTGATAATCGGGTGCTAGTTTCCATTTATCATCAAATATGGGCGATAAAACAGCAGCTTGGCGCTTATATGAGCGTTAAATGTGTTAATATGTGCCGAAAGTCTAGCCCACGGATTGTACCGCTGCAATTTTTTTCAGTTCTTACACTCAACCATGCGGCATCAGAGTGGAATTGTCCTTTTGTGTTAGATCATGAGGAGTTTTGTATTATGAGCCCATATCCACAAGAAATTGGGTTCAGCCTACTAAACCTAATGTCACATAAGCATCTTACTGATGAGAGAAAACTTCAATTTCATTAGTTTGGACTGAATCAAAATTCAGGTCCTACAGATTAAAAGGTCAATGGAATTACCAACTACACCAATTAAATCAAGTTTTGAAGAACAAAAATGGACTTTTTCAAACTCTGCTGAGGGTCGGTGACCTATGCCCGAGTGGTACAGAACAGGTTTATGTCAACATTCCCCGAGCAGCAAATTCGTAATGCTTGGGAAAGAATATAAGAAATAGGAGCTGGAGAAGGCCATTTGGCCCTTCGAGCCTGCTCCGCCATTCAATAAGATCAAGGCTGATCTTCTATCTCAGATTCACACACACACACACACATATCCTCAAATTCCCGAACTATCTCCGTATCCCTTAGTTCCCAAAAATTTATCGATCTGTCTTGAAAATACTCAACTTGAATATACTTGAGAGAGAGATAAATGTAAAGATAATCACTCTAGGCTGATATCATTCATGCTTTTGCACCCAATTATAGATTGATATAAGCAGAAGTATGAAAATAGGTTGAATGGCAGAGATGGCACAGGCATAAGAAACAAACAAGCTTATAGACATTTAAAAAGTGTCTCTATGCTTAGTAAATAGAATATTTTTCTACACAAAACATGTAACTGGTAAAAATAAACCCACAGACTCAAGTAGTTTACACTAGGGAAATCTTCCAGTAACATTTCTACCTGCATATTGGGTCATAAAACTGCTTAGGTAATTTTTCTCATTCTTTAATGAGGTGTGGTGCTTTCTCTCCCAGGTAGTGGTGATTATCAAGTGACAATAGCAAGAGATCGGATTTTTTGATGAGGGTGAGGGCTAAGGGAAGACCACATGGTTGAAGAAATATGAAAAATTACAACAGAATAGTGTTTAGAACTCAAATTTAAAAGTTACATAATTCACTGGGCTC
Source organism: Pristiophorus japonicus (assembly GCF_044704955.1). Taxonomy (NCBI): domain Eukaryota; kingdom Metazoa; phylum Chordata; class Chondrichthyes; family Pristiophoridae; genus Pristiophorus; species Pristiophorus japonicus. The sequence goes on from NC_091990.1 coordinate 149,773,395, forward strand.
CTTTCATCAAATGGACATGATGGTAACTGTACATACATGTGAAGACAGCAGGCTCCATAAACACTGGTTTAATAGCTTAATACCTTTTAATGCATCTTTCAAAGAGACCCAGTGCCATTATTCATATAAATCCCTTCCTTTCCATGAAGTTTCATTCCATTGCCATAAAATATAACATGCAGTTGCTTGAGGTATAAGCTATAAACAGATCAAGGGTTTTATAATATATTTTCATGCTTTTACAAGTCGAGAATTGCCAGGGCGAAATAGTAGAGCTACCATAATTATGTTCAGTGAGGCAGCTTCATCATAAGTCACTGGCATTTTGCCCATTGGCAGAGTCAGATAGATTGATTAGTTTTGAAAAGCAGCAATGGACCAAATAATGGGTACAATTCAGTAGTTATGGCATGGATTGCAAAATGGGCATTAGGTAGTCAGAATACTAGGCAGTAAGCTATCATGTTCATATATACCAATGATGCTCAGCTCGATGCCCGCCACTGTCGTATTGATCCTAAAGGCTGTTGCCACTCTATCCAAGTGCCTTGACCAGGTGAAACTTCCTCCAGGTAAATGTCAGCAAATCAACCACCTTCTGGTGCAGATTCTTGGGTTTACTGTTCAATCCTGAACTCACCCTCACATGTAGTCAGTCACTAAGATGGCTTTCGTTCACTTCCAAACTATTGTCTGTCATCGTTCACCCCTTTCACTCTATGACTGAAACCCATATCCATGCCTGAACAACCTTAAGGGCTTAATTCCTTCAATACTTTCCTCCCCACCCCATTTGCGGCAAGCTTTCAGTCGCCTCAGCCTCACGCTCTGAAATTTCCTCCCTAAACTCCTCCACTGCTTTCAAGACCACCTTTGATCAAATCTTCTCCTGTGGCTTACATCTCATGAAGTGCCTTGGGACTATTTGAGACATTAAAGCCCTTATATAAATGCAAGTAGTTGTTGTTGCCAGTATACCTCTCTACAAACTACAACTCATTCAAAAGGCAGTAGCGCATGTTTTCATTTGCACTCATCACCCTTGTGCTTAAGGCCCACTAGCTTGCTATGCCCTAGCAAACTGACCAAGATCCTCAACCTCAAGTTTCTTCATGGCCTCACCTTACAGTATCTCCTCCAGCCATACGGTTGCACATGTATTATCTGCTCTTCAGATACCATAGTACTCTTTGTTCCTTGCACTTTGTTCCATTATCTATGGCAACTCGTTCAGCCAATATCCCCCAACTCTCGGAAAACTGTCTCCAGCATTTGAACCATCTTATCTCCCTCCCTGCTTTCAAAAACTCAAGACATTTCTCTCGTATCATGCCACCATTTTATCAAGAAAAAAAACCCATGCATAAACAAATTTGCAGGGCTACACGGAAAGGGCAGGGGAGTGAGACTAGCTGAAGTGCTCTTGCAGAGAGCCATGTGGGCTCAATGGACCAAATGGCCTCCTTCTGTGTTGTAACCATTCTATGATCCTATTCCAAGACTGTTTTTCACAGCCTCAGGACATCTCGAAGTGCACTGTTGTCAATAAAGTACTTTTGAAATGTAGTCACTGCTGTAATGTATAGAAATATACCAGCCAAATAGCACAGAGCAAGATCCTACAGAGATAAATGACCAGATAATCTTTAGTGTTATAATGATGTTGGTTGAGGGATAAATATTGGCCAAGATACTAGGAGAATTTCCCTGCTCCTCTTTGAATAGTACCAGAGGATTTTTTTTTACATTCACCTGAGACATTTGATTTAACATCTCATCCAAAAGCTGGCACCTCTAACAGTGCAGCACTCCCTCAGTCCTGCCCTGAAGTGTGAACCTAGATTATGAGCTCAAGTCTCGAGTGGAGCTTGAACCCATAACCTTCTGACTCAAAAAGGTCAGAGAGGTACTACTGAGCCAAAGCCGACATGTTTTTATTTGGTAGCCACTTTGAGTGCTTTACAGGTTGGACATCTTTCTATAGGTGTGGAGTGCTAGAGAAATGCAATTGTTCATGAAAAACCCATCTTTCACAATTATCAATTTTAAGCGATGTAATGTATGCATTTTGGTATTCTAGGAATCACACTATAGATGCAAAAGATGCAAGATTTATTAAAACCTCTTGCCTATATTGCAGTTACTGAACAAAAGTAGTCCATTGTGTAAAATGCTGTTAAGACATTGATAGCATGGTAAAATGTTACATCAATACAAGTATGCTTCCTTTAATCACCTATTTAATTCTAAACTTAAATATAAAATCCTAATCAGAAACTAATTTAGTGTATAAAGTGCACCAACATTTCTTGTAATGTGTGTATTTGAGATCACATTTTGAATTTAAGGGTTCTTTGAGATCAGTTAAAAAAATATTATTTTGTACTGTCTCAGTAGTAGGATTCATTCTGAAGTAAGCAATGAATCCTTTGGAACTTCAGCTCTAAACTTAATTATGTTTAAGTGAAAATGATCCTTCAGTGTACTGTGCTATTATGATTCTTGGCAAACCTCAATTGAAACACAAGGAAAGGTCTGACAACGCTAGAATTTTTTTTGCAAAGTTAAATACAAAAAAAGTAAGGTAGATAGCATTGTCTGAAGCATTTAAAATAAGTACTTCAAAAACAAATTAATTATCTGTACCAGGAAAGAACAATCTGAAACATACTAGTTTTACTAACATAACCAACATTCTTAATGTTTTAGAATTCTTCCACCTTTGTTGCATTGCAAATTGTGAAACATTTTTTGGAATATAAAACAAATCTCCAATGGTGGAGTTAGTTTGAGTGGTTTGTTTGATGTTTTGAGAGTGTTGTTTCAGAACACATCAACTGAGAGAACAGACCCACAAAATAAACAGTTGTGTGTGCACCTCAAAATACTTTCAAAAACCTGCTTTAAATAAAAGTTTTACAAATGCTTCTGGTCCATAAGCAGTTTTGTTCTGTTGCCATTCAGTTGCTTGGGAGTATATTAGTTATAAACAAATCAAGGATTTGACTTTGACATGCCCATAAGTCACGTGGTTTACTTTCATGCCCTGCAGCATGCTAGCATCCATAAGAAATAGGAGCAGGAGTAGGCCATATGGCCCCTCGAGCCTGCTCCGCCATTTAATATGATCATGGTTGATCCGATCATGGACTCAGGTCCACTTCCCTGCCCACTCCCCATAACCCCATATCAGTTAAGAAACTGAATGGATTTAAGACAGAGATAGACAACGTCCCAGCCTCCACAGCTCTCTGAGGCAGCAAATTCCACAGATTTACAACCCTCAGAAGAAATTCCTCATCTCAGTTTTAAATGGGTGGCCCCTTATTCTAAGATTATGCCCCCTAGTTCTAGTCTCCCCCATCAATGAAAACATCCTCTCTGCATCCACCTTGTCAAGCCCCCTCATAATCTTATACGTTTTGATAAGATAACCTCTCATTCTTCTGAATTCCAATGAGTAGAGGCCCAACCTACTCGACCTTTCCTCATAAGTCAACCCCCTTATCTCCGGAATCAACCTAGTGAACTTTCTCTGAACTGCCTCCAAAGCAAGTATATCCTTTCTTAAATATGGAAACCAAAACTGCACGCAGTATTCCAGGTGTGGCCTCACTAATACCCTGTACAACTGTAGCAAGACTTCCCTGCTTTTATATTCCATCCCCTTTGCAATAAAGGCCAAGATTCCATTGGCCTTCCTGATCACTTGCTGTACCTGCATACTAACCTTTTGTGTTTCATGCACAAGTACCCCCAGGTCCCACTGTACTGCAGCACTTTGCAATTTTTCTCCATTTAAATAATAACTTGCTCTTTGATTTTTTTATGCCAAAGTGCATAACCTCACACTTTCCAATATTATACTCCATCTGCCAAATTTTTGCTCACTCACTTAGCGTGTCCATGTTCTTTTGCAGGTTTTTTGTGTCCTCCACACACATTGCTTTTCCTCCCATCTTTCTTTCATCAGCAAACTTGGCTACATTACACTTGGTCCCTTCTTTCCAAGTCATTAATATAGATTGTAAATAGTTGGGGTCCCAGCACTGATCCCGACGGCACCCCACTAGATACTGATTGCCAACCCGAAAATAAACCATTTATCCTGACTCTCTGTTTTCTGTTAGTTAGCCAATCCTCTGTCCATGTTAATATATTACCCCCAACCCCATGAGCTTTTATCTTGTGCAGTAACCTTTTATGTGGCACCATGTCAAATGCCTTCTGGAAGTCCAAATACACATCATCCACTGGTTCCCCTTTATCCACCCTGTTTGTTACATCCTCAAAGAATTCCAGCAAATTTGTCAAACAGGACAAGGACATGTACAGAACCCAGAGAAAGATCCCACCCAATGAAAAGCAATATAGAACAACAGTCCCAATACTTGATCAAGTGAATATAATAAACTAGTTTTTAAAATCAAGTTGTTATGGGTAGCTCGCTAAAACTTATTCCCCCCCTCTATCATATAATGGCACTAAAGTGTATTCCGCAATACATCCTGAAATTGAACCAATTTTTATAAGCAATTTATTGCTGAAAAATGGAATGAATGTATGCATTATTTGACGTAATTAAGACAACAGATGCAGAGCTTCCTAAAATATAACCATATGAAAGCACAAAAAAAGCATCTTGTGTTGTCTTTCTGTGCTCTAATGACAATAGTCCCAGTACCTTGAGGCTCTCCTCATGACTATAGTTTCCCATTCCTGGCATCACCCTAATGTCCTTCCTATAAAGGGGGACCCAAAACTACAGATAATAATCAAACAGTGGCCGAATTAAAAGATTACATAATTTTATTATTCCTTTACTCTGATATTCTATGCCCACTTTTAAATGGCAAGATGTTGTTGGTCTTTTTTTTTTAAATTGCCTTGCCTACCTGCACTCGCACTTCTGGAGAAATATGCATTTGACACCCTAGATTTCTCTCTTCATTCTGTCTGTCGAGTGTATATTCCCATTTCTTATTTTTCCTCCCAAATTGCATTGCCTCACATTTATATCCACCTCTGCCCATTATGCTAACCTATGTCATCCTCAAGTCTTTTACAACAGTCCTCTTCGCTATTTTCCAAATCCTTTAATTTTGGGCAGTCAGAAAATTTTGCGATGGTGCTTCACATGCCCCCAAGTTCAAATCATCTATAAATATATAAAACAAAACTGGACCCAGCGCTGACCCCTTTGGTATATCATTTCCAAACATTCTCCTATTCAAGCAGCATCCATTTACTCAAACCCTTTGCTTCCTGTCTGTCAATCAACATCCCATCTGTGCTTGTGCAATCTGCAGTTTAAAAAAAATGCCACCCCCTCTAAAACTTAGAGATCAATAACTGTCTCAGTAAATGAAAGCACTACATTACTGGTACAGTGAGGTGAAGGGGGGGGGGGGGGGGGGGGGGGGGGGAGGGGAAAGAGAGAGAAGAGAGCACAGGACAGCAGAACTTCAGGCACGAGGCCATATTTATTCACCATCATTTTTATGCTCCTGCTGGTAAAAGCACTCTGCACAGTAAATGGGGCAGTTATAATCAGTAGTACAAAGAAAATCCAGAAAGTAGGGTTAAAAAAACCTGATTGCTTTGACAGTTAAAATAATATGTGCACAGTTGTAAGACATGTTTGAACTCCTTAATTCCACCAGCAGTCGATGCAATCAATATCTTGCAGGAAATTCCCGTCAACTTCATGTCATTGCAGATGTTGATCCTGTTTGGGCAATATGTGGCTTTTGTTAAAACAGTGCTTCACTTTTAACCAGTTTTACATTATTTACTATATAATTATACTCAAGACACATTATGAAGTCAATTTCTGTGATGGCTTTTTCTGTGGACTTTTGTGATCATAACATAATTGCACAAAATTGAAGACCGAGGAATTTTTTAATTTTTACTTGTGAATATTTTGGCTTAAAATTACAATATTAATAATCCCTTCCACATAGTAAAAACTACAAAAAGTTACATTTTAATATTGATTTACAAAGATTCTGCTTTTTTTTTTAATAACATGGCGATAATGTACATCCAAAATTATTTACAAGACAAGAATTGTTAAAACCATGTACTGTATATAGACCACAGTCGGATAAACAGCTACTGGTGGTCAACTTTATTTAAGAGGTAGTTGCCATTACTTAAAATGAGTACATAAAAGAATACCCCTTTATATTTTTATCCAATAATTTACAATACAAATTTGAAAATGTGTCATATGCACAGTATCTACAATCCATTCCTGAAATTTCAGTTTTGGAAGTAATTTTTTGGCATCTCCTAACCTCCTGAGGAACTACAAGTAATGAACTCAAAAAATGGTATTCACATTTGTTTACACTAACTGTGTGGAGCTTCTGTTTATTCTGCAGCGCAGGCAAGTGTAAGTTACTCAGCAGGGAATGTGCTGTGAAGAAACAGCAATACAATCTGGCAGTGAATTTTCCATAAAATGACATTTAACTGTAAATGTAAGCAAACAGCTACATGAAGGACAAAAACACAGCAAAATTGCATGACTACGAGACAGAATGCACCATAAAAATAGTAGCTATTTTTAAAAATAAATCTTTGTCAACAAGTTTACGAATACCGTTGTAAGAGTCTGTAGTTATATAGCATACACACATACACAACTAATCTGTTTGGGTAATTCTCTTTTTGTAAGAACAGATGGCTCAAAAAACTTACTGAACGTGATTCCCTTTTCTTTTCACAACTGTCAGATTGAAGAAAAAGTGCTTCCCAGAATAAAAGTTCACAAGCAAAAGTTAGATTGTTTCTAAGTGTTCATACATGTACCTTCCTGGTATTAAGTCTTCTGCAGTTAGTCTTTGATCCTTGGAATATTATACGCATAGTGAACCAAAGGAAATCCCCGACTTTGATAGAAGCAGGCCCTCCCACAGGCCTGTACTTGGTCGGAACTATCTGAAACAAAGGAGTCTCCCTCATCAGCATAATCTGAATGAGCAGACTGAGTCCCACAGTCTGACCAGTAGCCGTTGGGCCTCTGGCAAGGCACCACAGCCAGGGCTGGGCAGCTATGTGACTTCACTAAGTGTTTGCACGTTGAAGGTTTTGTCAATAACAATGATTCACAACAGTCACATACAGTGAGATTACCCTGTAGGTGGGTATACATTCCGCAGTCATAGAAGAATTCTGGTGTCACACAGCTGCTTTGAGTATTCACTGTAACTGCAACCGATTTGTCTTTTTGTTTTGGGCGCCATTTCAACATATTCCAGTCTTCTTTGAATCGCGGATTGAAGAAAACATACAAAACAGGGTTCAGACAAGCTGGCAGTGGGAAGAAGATTAGCGTTACAGACTTCATTATTTCAGGGCTAATGGAGATTGCACTTATAAGAGGTGCAAATGAGAAAAAAGCAACAGGACAGAAGAAAATACAGTTGGTGAAAATTAACCAGGCAACATGCTTAATCATACTTGACTGAGAGTTTTCTGCAAGATCCTCCTTCTCCAAGTTGCAGTAGAGCTTTGTGTAAACAACTGCCATTAGCAGGAAGGCTATTGAGTTTAGTAACACCAGAGTTACTGTATAACCTAAGGAAGGAGACTCGCCAGTGGGGAAGGGCAAACAGAGTGGAGATGCTGAAAATGCTCCAATATGAAACCATGGTAGGCAAGCGATCACTGCAGCAACCAAGACAGCAAAGGCAGCAGCTATCTGAAAGTGTACCAGACGATGGCTTTTCCCTTTTTTGATTAGGTCACGTGTGGTCATAGTCCGTTCAAAAGATGCCAAGGTAAGGAAGAAAATGGATGCTTCAGAAGAGAACATGGCGAGGAATCCAGCAATTTTGCAACCATTTCCTGTCTCCCACCAGGCACCAAATCGAGCAAATTTTCCCCAAGACACTGAATCGAGAATAGTCAGGGTACCAGTATATACTCCCATTAAGAGATTGGCTGCTGCAATTAGACCCACAAACAGCTTTGCAGAAGACAACGGTGCACATGATGCAAATGTTGTTACGACAACAAGCATATTGAAAATTAGCGCCACGAGAAAGATGAACCACACAGTTAGACGAATCATCCAGCTTCCCAGCAAATGTTGGCATGGTTTGAATGCACCTAGTAGAGATAAAATTAAACTCATTACTAAAGGTTCACTGGTTTACTGAAGTGGGTTTGTTGACATATACACCTCATGAATAAAACAGCTTCTTTCTGTCTCACCATCCAAGAAAAATAACCCAAACATTTCTGGAGATAATAGGCTTTTCAAATGTTATGAAGCCCCAGCAAATTGTTTTCATAGAGACAGTACAATGCTTGTTCTTTCACAAGATATGGATAGTAAAAAGGTTGCTGGGCTCCCCCAGATGCCCTCAATTACACACCCAAGGGGATGCTTGTACAGTCTGTTCCTTTTGTTGATTTTGTTGCTTGTTGCCCATCAAACTATGTATGCTCCAAGCAGGTTATTATCCCTTCAACGTGGCGGCTCCGACCTGCGAGGAAACATCAGCGGCAGGTCGGGGCCATAAAAGGAAAGCGGTGAGCGGCCCTGGAGCAGCGTGGCGGCATACCACTTCAGCGTACAGCGCGAGCTGGTGCAGGAGGCAGACGACAATGAAAAGGGCAACTGGTTTGGGCGTATTGAAGCAGGAGCGGCGAGGTTGGGGCGCAGCAGTGGCGAGAGATTGCAGTGCGATGTGATCGGGGCCCAGGAGAGGTGCGAGTTCGGGGCCTAGAAGAGGCGTGGGCCCGGGCCGGCAGCCCACATTGTGATGTGTGTGCACACTAAGTCCGTGCAGCAGAGCTGGTCTTGTCGTCTTGGTTAATCCTTGCCACTGGACCAAGACCAAGCTCTGTCAAGCCCGTGTGGTGGCTGGTGTGCAACAGCCACCACACGTTAAAAAAATCCACGCACATGCATCTTCCACCCTTCGATATGCAGTACGGGACCTGGATTATTAGGTCCTTCATTGAAACACCTGTGAACTCATTGAACACATCCCTTTTTGGGGTGGAAGCAAGTCATCTTCGATTCGAGGGACCGACAACGAAGATGATTATCCCTTCAACAGCCTTACATATCTATTTGTTTAGATGAAACTGCTGTATTCTGTTCTTTTATTATACTAGCCACACTTTGTGAACTTAGCTGCTCAATTGTGCAACAATTATTATTTTTAAGTAAGGATTATTTTTAATGGTCTATTGTTTCGAGTAAAAGTGTATTACATCAAAAACTCTATTATCCATTATAATAGATTATATGCTTTTGTTTTCCCCTCCCCCACCTTCATGCATATTTCCATTTTTGAAATGGTTGTTCACCCGAGCATTGTTCCTTACGGGAAATGTTTGTTTTTTTAAATTGTACCACAATTTGCAATTATGTACCACCTTTAATGTAAAAGAAAAATGATGCAAAATGCCTCACAAATAGAAAATGGGGAAGGGAGAAACTGAAAGACTGGCCAAAAAGATGAGTTTTAAGAAGTCTTTTAAAGAAGATAGAAGTGGAGAGGAGGAGGAAGTTCCAGAGAGCAAGGCAGCTGATGGCTCTTACACCAATGCTGGATCAAAGGGAGGATGCCTTGTAAGGAAATTTTTATTAAAAACTCAGTACTATGGCTGTCTTTAGATGAATAAATGAACATGGATATTTAAATGGGTTTGTCTGATAGATCCAAGAAGCAACACTCACCCCAGTTTATTAATTATTCTGGAGGATTTCAGTGTTTTTTCTACTTATGTTGACAAAATTGCTGTTCTTGTCACATTTGCTAGCAGCCTCAAGTGCTACTGCTTGGAGTTAGTTGATCTCAACAAATGCAGCAGTGGAAGCATAACTGACTGCAGTCTCTCCAGATATGTTTTTTTTTTGGGGGGGGGGTGCGGAATGAGCTAGGGCTCCCATCTCTGATCACTATTTGGATCCCTCCATTGAACAACCTGCCACCACTTACTCTGTCAACATAATATGGAGAATAACCACTTGGGCAAGATACCAAAAGGCTCCCAGCACTCTCAGAACCATACCCCAGCAGCAGGTAAAAAGGTCAAATTAAAATGAGAAAATGTCCTCCTTAAACAACTGCAAAGCATGTACTATTCTAAACATATTTTCAACAATAAACTATATATAGTACAGTTGTTACAAAAATGTCATGTTTGCAATTAAACTGTAGAATTTTCACTGCAGCAGCTAACTTAGATTCTGCATTAGCACTCCCTCACAACTGACTGAGTTAATTAAAAGACTACTTGCATGTAACAACACTTGTGTTGTGCTGTAAACAAACTTTTTCAGCTGTACTAAGGTAATTACTCCAGCTAGTCTCCTGGAGATTTGAAGTAATAAAACAGTGTTGTGTTACTATTTCTAGTCCATTTCTGTTCAGCTGGTTTAAAACAAGTTTCTTGTGGTGCATCACACCTTCAACTATGTCTAGAAATGGCACACAAGCATTCATGGAGTAATCTAGAACGCAGGGGCATAGTTTTAGAATAAGGGGTCACCCATTTAAAACTGAGATGAGGAGGAATTTCTTCTCTAAGGGTTGCAAATCTGTGGAATTCAATTCCCCAGAGAGCTGTGGAGGCTGGTTCATTGAATATATTTAAGGCAAAGACAGTCAGATTTTTGAGCGATAAGGGAGTAAAGGGTTATGGAGAATGGGCAGGGAAGTGGAGCTGAGCCCATGATCAGATCAATCATGATCTTATTGAATGGCGGAGCAGGCTCGAGGGGCCAAATAACCAACTCCTGCTTCTATTTCTTATGTTCTTAAACCAGCTCAAGAGGAAATTAGCATTAAGCAACTTTCTCATTAGTCACCTACCACCACACACAAAGTAACTTGAACATAAAATTTTGTGAATAGTACCTGGAGATGGAGTGCAATGCACTGTGGGCGGAACCATTTCTTCTTCATTTTTGATCTCATCAACAACACTTTGGCCTAAAGAAAAAACAACAGGAAGTTTCATGAGTTATCACTAGAACACCACACTTATTATTAAAAAAGTTATTGCAAGCCTTTTTTTTTGCAGAATTGAGCAAGCTAGCATGATGTCATTTCCCCCATCTTATCCATACTTGTGCCGCCGATATCTACAATTATAACAGCTCAAGATTGCGAGCGTACAGTTGGAAAAGATTCTGCAATGGGAAGGCGCGAGAAAACCAATCATGCAGACGAGGATTTTTAGATGCTAGGTCAAAGACCAAGGAAGACAGCCTCCCTCCCCCATCCCATATCATGCACTGCACCAGTTATGGAGAGACAAATAAGGCAGGCTGATGTGAGGCTTGAGACAAGTATGAAAAATAATTTCACAATCCTAGGGAACTGGAACTAATTCTGCAGCAATGGAAAGCTATACAGACAGGATTATCTTCACTTGATATGAAGGAGCAAATAGGATAAATAGAGCAGTGAGGAAGGTATTAAAGTAGTACTGTGCAGGAAGGGAATGAGGGTGAACACAGAGCAGGTTAAGGAAAATGAAGTATGGTAGACTAAAATTTGTGAAGGATGACCAAAGTTGCATGTATATGAATGAAAGTACAACAAGAAATGGGTGAGCTAGAATTGAGGTAAATAGAAAACAGGTAGAACATCACAGCAATAAGTGAAACTTGGATCAAGAAGGAAGATAAAGACAAACCAACAGAATTGTGCACTTTAGGAAGGAGAAAGCAGGAAAGGCTGGAGTTGGAGTGGCATTATTCATCAAGGAGGCATTATGAGTAACTGAGAAAAAAGACATGGAAGAGAAATTCAGTAGCACCTCATTTGGGGCAGTAGCCCAGGCGGAGTGATCATTTTAGCGCCTTGAAAAAGTTTGTACCCTGCACCCAGAAATTCGATAGAATCGGTCGAAGAGCTGATAGGGGCGCTAAATCAGTCATTGCACACCAGAACTGGGGGGGGGGGGGGGGGGAACGCAAACAAAAATGCCGACACTAAATTTAACCGAGTCATTGCGCATACGCCGAACTCCGAATCAGATCCCGGGAAAAGTTGAGTCTTAAAGGCGCAGCATAGTAATGCACCCACTGAAGTTTTCAAAATTACTTTCTCTAACCAACATTTTATTTCTGTCTGCCGCTGCAAACTCAGAGGCTCAACACAATGTTGTGTATAAATGTTGCACTTACTGTGACTTCTGACAGAAGCGCTTCCTCATCCCATTAAGTAGCCACCAGTTAACAACTCTGCAAGCTTGTACCGACTGTTTTCCAGACGTTGCTCTTGGCGGCTGTTAAATGAGGCAGCCGCACCTAATATTCCGACTGGGCGTTGCACCAGGAATATGTCATGATCGGACTAATTGGCATGGCAGCAGCCAGGCAGTACTGGTTTGCACCCAGTGAGCCTCTAATAAATTTTCGGTCGGGGCGCTAAACGCTGCGCTCCCGGTTGGTAACCTCTTGCACTCCCATTAATGCCTCCTCTGGCCGTGAACTGAGGCGTTAGACAACCGAAAATTCAGCCCTCAGTCTACTAATAATTCAGTCATTTTTTGTGGCACAGAAATTCAAACAACCCAGTATTTTGAAATAACCAGTCAAAAAAAGCAAAATCCAAATTTTGTGCTAAATAAAAATCGTATCATTTGAATTAAGTAACCTTGAATTAAGGAATTAATGCTGTGATGTGGACTATATTGGAAATGGCAAGGAAAAATTAAGTTCAATGAATATGTTACAAGCAACCAATTGAAAGGAAGATGTACTGCTATGAGAGACCATAAAGGAGATGAGTTGGTGATTCCTCAGTTGTGATCATGAGTCATTTCAAATACCCCAACCTTGATCGGTTTGTACAGTGGGGACAGGACAGTCTGTATGCGATGTGGAATGTATTGAAAGTTGAAAGAGAATGTGATAATAGATTTGGTATGAACTAATGATGCAGGAGAAGCAAGGGAACATTGGGATCTGGTGATCATAATCTTGTTACTTTCACAGCAGAGGTGAGAGCAGAGCATAAAAGGAAGCATATTAAGCAATATTTTACAACTAGCTGACTGAGGGAATGAATGGACGTATTCTAATGAAGAAAATATTTAGATAAAAGATGGAGAAAAACACACAGGAAATTATTTTAAAAATACAAAAGCAATTTATCATTGAAATAAGTCAAAACGAACATGGATAACCAAAAGTTATGGAAGACACCGAGGAAAAGGAGGAAGCATACAAAATTCTAAAATGTTACAAGAAAGGAATAGGATATAGACAGCTATAAAGACAAGTCGAGAAACAAAAAAATTAATACAAGATGCCTAGAGAGAAAATTAGCAAAATATAATTGAAACATAAAAGGAAAACAGTGTAACTTTCTTCAATAGGTCAAAAGCAAGCAAAAAAGTTAGAGACATGGCGGGGGACCACGAAGAAATGAAATGTGAAGATGATAGCTGAGGACAGGGAAGATGCTGAAACACAAATCCACTGCTTTGCAACAGTATTCACCACTGAAACAATGCGAAAGGAAACAGTTAACAGTATATGCTATCGAGGACCTTTAAAATCACAAGGGACTATATAGTGGAGGTTGTAAACGCTTGAGGTTGACAAGGTCCTGGGCTTTCATCCTGGATGAGAGTATCTACCGTACTTCATTTCCCTTAGCCTGTTCTGTATTCACCTTCATTCCTTTCCAGCACAGTAATAGTTTAAAATCTTCCTCACTGCCCTAGTTATCCTCTTAAGGAGTTGGCTGAAAAGATTGCAAAGTCCCTTATTAATACAAAGTCAGATCACAAAGGATTGGAAAATTCCAAGTTTCACTTACTGCTGTGATGATCTGCTTGTTTTCTATTAACTTCACTTCCAGCTCGCCCATTTCTTATACTCCTTCTATTCATATAAATGCAACTTTGGTCATCCTTCACAAATTTTAGTCTACTGTACTTCATTTTCCTTACCCAATTCTGTATTCACCCTCATTCCCTTCCCGCACAGTACTAGTTTAAAACCTTCCTCACAGCTCTAGTTATCCTCTGAAGGATTTGGCTCAAAAGACTGCAAATTCCCATAGTGATACAAAGTCAGATCACAAAGGATTGGAAACATTCAAGGATGATTATATTTTTAAAAGAGGTTATGAGCAAATCTCCCAAATTACAAATCTGTAAGTCTTACTTTGACTCTGGAGAAATTGCTATTATGCTGGGGGATAGAGCATGAGGACTAATTTATTGGGACAGGGTCACTTACAAACAACCGTTATGGTTTTAGGAGCAGCAGCTTATGCATAATCAATTTATTAGATTCTTTGAGAAGGTTATGAAGAGTGAATAGAGACAAGTCAGTGGACACTGTACACCTGGATTTCATGTTTGACAATGCCTCACATAATAGACTATTGTATAAGATTCAGACTCGAGGATAGATGGCAATGCGTTAGACTGGCATACCAATTAGCTAGTTGGGGGACAGGAGCATGGTGAGGTATCTCGGTGACAACTGGTTGTTAGTGATCTGCTGTAGTGATCGGTGTTGAGTCTGCTCTTGTCTTGAATGATTTGGAGGATGGAATCATGATCAAGATAGTTAAATGTGCAGAAAACTTCAAATTGGAAGCAGTGGAAATCATGATCAATGTGCACAAGCCCAAAAGGATTTGGAGAATCCAGCCCAATTTTAACCGAACGTGCCGGTGAGAATGGAGTGCATTCAAATCAGATACAGCGCCCAATTTTATCCTCCATCGGGAGACCTGAGCTTGTTAATAACAATTATTAACTGAATATCCAGGGGCAAAGATAGGAACATAACAATTGCGAGATGAAAAAAGACGATGGTCCATCTAGCTCACCTTCTATCACGCTGGTATGATACAACAGTAATAGTTAACTAAACGTGGCAATCAAGTTCTAGCAATCTGTCTACAACAGACCCAGATAGGAGGTAAGGAAACCCCCCAATGGTAGAAAGCTTTGGGAACCAATAGGTCCAAAGTTATCAGTTTGCTGCAGGCATGCTACACTTGCCATATGTCTCGTCTCCAATTATTCATATGCTATATCAAAAAATATGATCTGAAATCCCAATATCAATGGTCAAGAAAATTTGACTCTGCCTTAGATAAATTTCAGCCAGGACACAAGATGGAGTGCTTCACAGCAGTCTTAAAAGGGGAAAAGCTAGTTGCTTGTATAATTGACCGCCCCCCCTCACCAGAAAAGCACACTTTCAGGTTATCAGACTGCAACGCAACATTGGTGGCAATAGGGTAGGCACCTGAGCATCAGGCTGTCCCATCCTTTCAGCGGTGGTGACAGCTGTGGGTAATTTATATGAGCAATTAAAAAAAAACACACAAATACTGAAACCTTGAAAAAGAATAAACATAGGGTTACAAAGTACATGAATTAATCTAACAAGTAAGTTGTAATTTTCTTTATGCCCTCTTCAAAAAATTGTTTTCTACACTCCGTAATCCTCTCAACTGAAAAGCTGGGTAGCCTGCGTTACCTCCTTAGCTACAGTCAACATTTTTTTGCTTAGCTACTAATCAGTACTTTTGCAGTGGAGCATATTGCTTCCTTGTATCCAAAAAAAATATTGCTTCCTTGTATCGGCATAGTTTTGTGGCTGCTGACCATCTGAAACTGGTGACTTAACCATCTAGAAGTAGACTACTCAAGTGTCCAACAACTCGTGGATTGTGCTTACCAGTTTTTTTTTCTGATGGCGGAATACTTGCTTCCTGATTTTTGATGCCTTCAATATTTACGGCTTGATAGGAATCACAGCTACTAAATGCACAGCACTGATAGGCATATGGAACCATCAATGTCCTATAAAGAGTAAAACAGTACAAGCTTGTTTAAAAAACATTTGCACATTTTAATTATTTGAACTATTATTCTTTAGTATTGGATACAAACATAGTGCTGAAGAATTACTTCTCTCAATTAAGGTGCAAAATTTCTTACTCGTCTAAACTGTGCTTATGATTAGGTAAGCTGGGTTGCTATGACATTCTCTAAGAATTATAGGTAAGTTTCTGCAGATTGATCAGGCAGGGAAGAATGCTATGGGTCACTGATACTTACCCCTAGAGTTATGTTCGTTTTTAAAGAAACAGTAAGTTGATTATCATTCATGTGATTTTAGCTTTGACAGGGGCACAATGCAAGACAAATGTGTATTGGTGCAAAGGCAGAAGTCTACCAGGAATGACTAATAGATATTATGTTGTTTTGATCTTACAATTAGGCATTCATTTTTGCATTGCAAGCTACATTTAGAAAAGCAGTTTGATATTCAAACCTTTTTTTAAAAAACAAAGCTTTGCAATAAAGCATATGAAAGATTTCAGGTTAACTCGGGCATAGACAATTGTTAACTGAACTATTGCATACTTTGTACTTCATGCATGATATGGTACAGGAGCTATACAGAAACGGGGACAAAAGGAAATCTATAACAAAAACAACATTGGCCAAAGGGTTAGAAAGTAACCAATTTGCGGACACTTGCCAATGGTACTTGGTAACCGGTTTATACTAACAGCAGTTATCATGTAATCATAGATTACAGCACACTTGGCCCACTATACCAATACTGGCTCTTCGACTGGAACAATTTCTCTATATCTTTTTAATATTCTTTTTCAAATGCTTACGGAATTCCCTTTTAAATTATGTTATATGGCTCAAGTTTCGGCCTGAATTGCTCTTTTTTTGGAGCAACTAGTTTAGAATGGAGCATCTTAGAAATTGCAATTCTTGGCATTTAGTTTGGTTCAGTTCTAGTCAGTTAGAATAGTTTCATTTTAGAACAAATTTTTTCCCCAAAAGGGGGCGTGTCCAGCCACTTACACCTGTTTTGCAAATTTTGGGCAACGAAAACTTATTCCAAACTAACTTAGAATGGAGTAAGTGTAGATTTTGTATGCTCAGAAAAACCTTGCCTACACTTATAAATCAGGCGTAGGGGATGAAAGATGGGTGGGGTTGGGAAGTTTACAAACATTAAACACTTCACTTTTACAAATAAAGAGCAATCAATAATAAATGATAAATAAATCAATAAATAAAAAAAAAATTTAAAAAAAAATATTTCTACTCGCCTACTGCAGCGGGAGCCCTCCAACAGCGTGCTGGAACGCTCCCCCCCCCCCCCCCCCCCCCCAGTGTCTCTGTGTTTCTGGCAGCGAAGGGTGGAGGGAGGGAGGAAGAGAAGGGAGGGAGGGAGAGGAGGGTGGAAGGGAGGGAGGGAGAGGAGGGTGGAAGGGAGGGAGGGAGAGGAGGGTGGAAGGGAGGGAGGGAGAGGAGGGTGGAAGGGAGGGAGGGAGAGGAGGGTGGAAGGGAGGGAGGGAGAGGAGGGTGGAAGGGAGGGAGGAAGAGGAGGGAGGAAGAGGAGGGAGGGAGAGGAGGGTGGAAGGGAGGGAGGGAGAGGAGGGTGGAAGGGAGGGAGGGAGGGAGAGGAGGGTGGAAGGGAGGGAGGGGGGAAGGGAGGGAGGGAGAGGAGGGGGGAAGGGAGGGAGAGAGAGGAGGGGGAAGGGAGGGAGAGAGAGGAGGGGGGAAGGGAGGGAGAGGAGGGGGGAAGGGAGGGAGAGAGAGGAGGGGGAAGGGAGGGAGAGGAGGGGGGAAGGGAGGGAGAGGTGAGCGGGGAGAGAGGGAGAGGCTGAACGGGCCGGGCTGCTGCCAACACTTCGGGCCTGGCCCGTCCCCAGCGAGATGCCGGGCGGGCCCTGCCGCCGACATGGAGGGGGCGGGGTGGGAGAGAAGAGAGAAAGGGGGGGCAGGGGGGAGGAAGAGAAGCTGAATGGGCTGGGCCGGGCCACCGCCGACACTTCAGGCGGGGCCTGCCTCCACGAGATGCCAGGCGAGCTCTGCCAACAACGGGGGTGGGGAAGGAGGAGGCAGCTGAATGGGAGGGAGGTCCGAGTCCCGATCTTCGCCCTGTGAGTTCATTCAGCCAGGGCTAGGGTTGGGCCCCTCCCACGCAGCCTCGGGGGCCTGGAGCTACTGCACATGTGCGCATACTTTTGCGCGCATGTGCAGAGGTCCCAGCACTGCTTTCAGCGCTGGGATCTGGCTCCGCCTCCGCCCTTGTGCTGTGCCATGCCGAGCACGTGAACATCCTGAGGAGACCGGAGAATCACAAGTTAAGTTTTCGGCACCCTTTTTCTTCCAGAAAGTCAGCGCACCTTATCGTGATACGCCGTTTTTCCAGAGGGCTGAAACTTGGGCCCATAGTCTCTGTCTCAATGAAACACTTCTGATAAAGTGCACGCTTTGTTCCAATAATCTTCTGTGAGAAAGAAATTTCTTCTAACTTAAAAAAAAATGTATTCGTTCATGGGATGTGAGCGTCACTGGCAAGGCCAGCATTTATTGCCCATCCCTAATTGACTTGGAGTGGGAGGTGGTGAGCCGCCATTTCAGAGAGCAGTCAAAAGTCAACCACATTCCTATGGGTTTGGAGTCACATGTAGGCCAGACCGGACAAGAATAGCAGATTTTCTTCCTTAAAGACATTGGCGAACCAGATGGGTTTTTACAATATGGTAGTTTCATGTGCCCCAAGTTTCGTCCCGCGGCGAAAACGGCGCACCTCCGAGCTGGGCGCCTGTTTTTCGCGGCGAAAACTGCGCTTAAAAAAAAGTCCGATATTCTCGAGTTCCTTGGAGCTCGATGTCTGCTTGGCGCGGCGCGCCCTTCGCAGCAGGGGGCGGAGCCTAACACTCGCGCCTATTTTCTAAGTAGCAGGGGGCGGGTACAATTTAAATTAGCTTTAGTGGTGCCGGCAACCCTGCGCGTGCGCGTTGGAGCATGCGCAGTCTCAAACAAACATTGGCACTCGGCCATTTTTAAAAGGACTGCAGAAAAAGTGAAGATTTGTTTCTTGGACTCACTGACGCGTGGCCGAACGGCCTAAAGAATCTTAATCAGCTGCGTGTGTCCTGTGTTCTTTCTTCGGCTCGCGGCCAGCCACTGACGCCGCTGCTATCTCATGGCCGAATGGCCTCACGTCCGTCCTTCCGCTCCTGATTCTTCGGCTGCCTTCGAGCCACTGACGCCGCCCCATAAGCGTGGCCGAACGGCCTAAAGAATCTTAAATCAGCTGCGTGTGTCCTGTGTTCATTCTTCGGCTCCCGGCCAGCCACTGGCGCCGCTGCAATCCCATGGCCGAATGGCCACAAGTCCGTCCGGGTGCTGCATCTTCGCGGGGAATGAAGGCCTGCCTTAAGCACCGCAGCTCAGCTCGAAGGCTGCTTCCCACCTACCACTGCCGTCGAGACACTGACTCCACACCCCTGCCTGTCTCCAACATGAAAGGCCTGCCTGAAGCACAGCAGCTCGAATGCTGCTGCTGTTTCACACAGGTAGGAAGATGGTTTATTTAATATTTTCTTTGCTTATACATTTTTATTCAGGTTTGATTTATTTGTATAATATTTGTATAAGTAAAACTAAGGATTGATTGTAGAATTTAATGACTTCCCTTCCCCCCCTCCCACCTCGTTCCCTACGCCTAATTTGTAACCTACGCCTGATTTTCTGAAGTGTAGACAAGGTTTTTTCGAGCGTACAAAAATCTTCACTTACTCCATTCTAAGTTAGTTTGGAGTAAGTTTTCACTGACGAAACTTTGAAAACAGGCGTTAGTGGCCGGACACGCCCCCTTTTGAAAAAAAAATTCTGTTCCAAAGTGAAACTGTTCTAACTGACTAGAACTGGAGCAAACTAAATGGCGAGAATTCCGATTTCTAAGATACTCCGTTCTACAACAGTTGCTCCTAAAAATCAGGAGCAAATCATGGCGAAACTTGGGGCCATGGTCACCATTACTGATACTAGCTTTTGATTCCAGATTTATTTAATTAACTGAATTTAAATTCTCCACCTGCTATGATGGGATTTGAACTCATGTCTCCACATCATTAGTCCAGGCCTCTGGATTACTAGTCCAGTGACACAACCACTATGCTACTGTACCCACAGCTTCTCTGATAATTCTCAGTTTACATCCCCTTATTATTGATTTGTCAAACAGTGGAAACAATCTTTTGCTATTTACTCTCTCAAAACTCTTCATAACTGAAAAGAATACAAATAGCAAACCTGATCTTTTGGAGGTCCTCTGCTATTAGCAGTTCCTTTAGGCCAGTATTCCCAGAAAGTTTAAGCTGATTTAGTCCTTTCAGCCCAGCTGTTGGGAAATAATTCAACTGATTTGAACTCAAGTCTCTGAAAAGAAAAGAAACTACATGAACTAGTGCATTCTAGCTAGTATCATGTGCTGCTCTGCATAAACTGACAAATTTCAATTCATAAAACATAATAAAATGACAGCTTAAGCTAAAATTAGTGCCTGTTGATTTGCATATTAGATGATACTTATGGTAAAAACTTTCACCAATTAGAGATGATTTTCAAACTCATGAGTTACCAAGCAAAGATCAAAAATAAAAATATAACTAGTGATATCCCAGTTATTTAGTGCACAATTGAATATTTTAACCTAATAATCATAATGCAAAATCAACATGAAGTGATTGAAACATTCTGAGCCACTTACAAGTTAGTCAATTCAGTCAAAGAAATGAATGCATTCGTGTGAATTGTAGAGATCTGGTTTTTACTTAAGTCACTATAAAGAAAATGGGGGGAAAAGATTGTGTTTGCATTATTTCAAAACTGGATTGCATTATGATTTTATCAAATCTAACAGTAAGATATTACTTTTACAAGTCAATGAAAATTATGGCATGTTGCCCTACCACCCCGACAATCGTAACTCAAGTCACTTTCAGTAATTACTGTTATTAAAATCCTAGAAATACAAAATACAAATTTAGAAGATTCTACTGCCAGAATAATTTCCCCATGTATACATGGCATACGTTGTTTGATTAGAAAACGCCTTAAAGACGCAACATTCTTGTCTAGTATTTCAAGTAAGACTTCCGTACCTGCACAAATTAAAGTTCAATCAAAAAAAACAGAATGATCTGTGTACATACATCTCAGAAGTCTACAGCTATGCTTACAATTTACAGCTCTGCTTAGACGATAAGGTGTTTAATCTGTCACACATGATGAAAGTAAGTCTGGGTTAAGCTTTGACAAAATTAACTGAGTAACTAGGGAAAATGGAAAACGTGCACTCACAGCAAATGCAGAGAGGCCAGTCTCTGGAATGTGTCTGTTTTGATCTCTTTGATTTCATTGTGCTTTAAGGAACTGTGAAGATAATTTTTTTTTTAAAAACACAGCGTTTGGTTAAAAGTGTAATGGAAAAAACTGGTTTTGACAATAGATTTGCTAAATGGAACAGATTTAGTTTTATCACTCACAGTTTATCTTTTATGATTATAACCAACAGGCCACAACAAAGGAGTAATATAAATTGCAGGTGGGGGAAACTTGAAAGGACACCTTGCCAACTGATCAGTTTTTTTATAATCGATGTTAAATATCGTTTTTGTCATAGTTTATCAAGGCAATAACTAGCCCGCGGTCAATATAAATAAAACCACTTACATAACCACCACTGTGGCAGTTTAAGAAAAAAGCTATTGTAAACTGGTTTATGACACTTATTTGGGAAAACTAAGGTGACCATGGTCAGATGCATTTGTAAACTATAAAGATAAAGAATATTGGTGCTTATAATAGACATCAAGTTATGTAAAATCTGAATCTGCTAACCAGCATATAATGTGACAAATAGATTTTTTTCATATCTCTGTGGTTGCAAGTTTAAGTCCTGCTTTACAAAAAAGTTCCAAGAAGCCTTAGTCATATGCTGATTTTTAAAGCTGTAGATATGGCTCACCTATATCTGCTGTTAATCAATCCAAGTCCCATGAATCTTATTCAGGGCAAAAAAACACTTTTCAAAATCAAAATGCCTCCATAGACTAAACACTCAGTATCACAGCATAAATATATTTCAGTCATTGTTGTTTCCCCTTTGATATAAGCTACGGATTTTCAGGCAAGAGAGCACATGAATGTAAGGCCACCACCATGCTATTTACTTGTATCAGTCCTAATCAAAGTGGACAGTTATGACCAGCGGCATACCCAAGGAACAGCACTGCTCATAATGTTGATAGATAGCTTTGATGAACATACTTAAAAGTAGAATATCAAGTTTTTTTCCTGTGAGAATCAAGGTATCAAAACCCATGGTGAAGGACACCACAGGTCACTGATTGGAGCGTGGGGAGGTACAGCAGGAGTGGCGAGGTTGGGCCGCAGGGGCGACGAGTGATCGTGGAGCGCCGTGATCAGGGCCCAGGAGACGTGAGAGTTCGGGGCCCAGGAGAGGCAAGGGCCCAGGGGCAGCACGGGCCAGCCCACACTGTGATATGTGTGCACACTAGGTCCGCGCAGCAGAGCTGGTCTCCAGTCGCTTTGGTTAATCCTTGCCACTGGACCAAGACCTAGGTCTGTCAAGTCCATGTGGTGGCTGGTGTGCAACGGCCACCACACGTTTAAAAAAAAAATCCACGCACAGGCATCTTTCACCCTTCAACATGTAGTTCTGGACATGGAATATTAGGTCCATCATTGAAACACCTGTGAACTCATCCCTTTTTGGCGTGGAAGCAAGTCATCCTCGATACGAGGGACTGCCTATGGTGATGATTTACAGGATGAAACATAGAAAATAGGTGCAGAAGTAGGCCATTCGGCCCT
This sequence comes from Pristiophorus japonicus, assembly GCF_044704955.1. Classification (NCBI taxonomy): domain Eukaryota; kingdom Metazoa; phylum Chordata; class Chondrichthyes; family Pristiophoridae; genus Pristiophorus; species Pristiophorus japonicus. Next base: position 149,796,078 of record NC_091990.1, read on the forward strand.
TCTAGCCTACACCGCCATTCAATGAATTCATGGCTGAACATTCAACTTCAGTACCCCATTCCTGCTTTCTCGCCATACCCCTTGATTCCCCTAGTAGTAAGGACTACATCTAACTCCTTTTTGAATATATTTAGTGAATTGGCCTCAACAACTTTCTGTGGTAGAGAATTCCACAGGTTCACCACTCTCTGGGTGAAGAAGTTTCTCCTCATCTCAGTCCTAAATGGCTTACCCCTTATCCTTAGACTGTGACCCCTGATTCTGGACTTCCCCAACATTGGGAACATTCTTCCTGCATCTAACCTGTCTAAACCCATCAGAATTTTAAACGTTTCTATGAGGTCCCCTCTCATTCTTCTGAACTCCAGTGAATACAAGCCCAGTTGATCCAGTCTTTCGTGATAGGTCAGTCCCGCCATCCCGGGAATCAGTCTGGTGAACCTTCGCTGCACTCCCTCAATAGCAAGAATGTCCTTCCTCAGGTTAGGAGACCAAAACTGTACACAATACTCCAGGTGTGGCCTCACCAAGGCCCTGTACAACTGTAGCAACACCTCCCTGCCCCTGTACTCAAATCCGCTTGCTATGAAGGCCAACATACCATTTGCCTTCTTCACTGCCTGCTGTACCTGCACGCCAACCTTCAATGACTGATGTACCATGACACCCAGGTCTCGTTGCACCTCCCCTTTTCCTAATCTGTCACCATTCAGATAATAGTCTGTCTCTCTTTTTACCACCAAAGTGAATAACCTCACATTTATCCACATTATACTTCATCTGCCATGCATTTGCCCACTCACCTAACCTATCCAAGTCGCTCTACAGCCTCATAGCATCCTCCTCACAGCTCACACTGCCACCCAACTTAGTGTCATCCGCAAATTTGGAGATACTACATTTAATCCCCTCGTCCAAATCATTAATGTACAATGTAAACAGCTGGGGCCCCATCACAGAACCTTGCAGTACCCCACTAGTCACCGCCTGCCATTCTGAAAAGTCCCCATTTACTCCTACTCTTTGCTTCCTGTCTGACAACCAGTTCTCAATCCATGTCAGCACACTACCCCCAATCCCATGTGCTTTAACTTTGCACATTAATCTCTTGTGTGGGACCTTGTCGAAAGCCTTCTGAAAGTCCAAATATACCACATCAACTGGTTCTCCCTTGTCCACTCTACTGGAAACATCCTCAAAAAATTCCAGAAGATTTGTGAAGCATGATTTCCCTTTCACAAATCCATGCTGACTTGGACCTATCATGTCACCTCTTTCCAAATGCGATGCTATGACATCCTTAATAATTGATTCCATCATTTTACCCACTACCGATGTCAGGCTGACCGGTCTATAATTCTCTGTTTTCTCTCTCCCTCCTTTTTTAAAAAGTGGGGTTACATTGGCTACCCTCCACTCGATAGAAACTGATCCAGAGTCAATGGAATGTTGGAAAATGATTGTCAATGCATCCGCTATTTCCAAGGCCACCTCCTTAAGTACTTTGGGATGCAGTCCATCAGGCCCTGGGGATTTATCGGCCTTCAATCCCATCAATTTCCCGACTAATAAGGATTTCCCTCAGTTCCTCCCCCTTACTAGACCCTCTGACCCCTTTTATATCCGGAAGGTTGTTAGTGTCCTCCTTAGTGAATACCGAACCAAAGTACTTGTTCAATTGGTCCGCCATTTCTTTGTTCCCCGTTATGACTTCCCCTGATTCTGACTGCAGGGGACCTACGTTTGTCTTTACGAACCTGCATGGTACACCACTTCATGGTATTAACTTTACTTGTCCTTTCCAGAATTAGTGTTTTGAATGGTTAACAAACACTTGCTTTTTGTAAATGGGTGTACTGAATAAAACTGTTGTTACAGAGCTGGATGGTTGCATATTTCCCAGCTTGCCAACAATTTCAGCTAAAGGGCTTAATAGTAGTGGCAGATCCACTAATCTTTACCAATGAGTAAAGAAAGCTATCTCAGCAGAGGAGGTAACCATTTTGTCTCTTTCCCCATCCAAAGAAAAGCTTATAATAAAAACCTGCACAAATAAGGATTGATGATACCTGTAAACACATATGCCTAGATCCTGTGGGAACCAACCACAACTTTTAAGTAGACTAAAAAGTGTGTAATGATTTAAGTCCCTTGATAAGACAATATCCATTACATCCCCACATTAACCTCATTGTTACGTTAATATAAACACATATCCACTAGCAAAGCAAGCCAGCCCAGCTCTGGGGCATGTGGTACTATTTTAAAAAAAAATCACTCAACATTCCCACTGGCATTTATCCTCTTTGTATGCACTCCTTACACCTGCTTAAAAAGTGGAACCTGAATGAAAGTTGAAACCAGCAGATCTTTGTAAGCCAATAACATTTCTTAATCTCTCCGAAAAGTCAACACATAAGCTACAAACCACAACAAAACACAATTAGTCACGCAAATCAGGAGGAAACCTATACAGCTGAATGCCAAAAAGCATATTGTATGCCCTATTCATAAAAACCCGACAAGTTCTTAAATTTATACATTAAAATATTCTAGTACAATCCATCACAGGGAAAGACTAAGAACATAAGAAATAGGAGGCATAGGTCATTTGGCCCCTTGAGCCTGCTCCACCATGACTGATCTAATCTTGGCCTCAACTCCACTTCCTTGCCTGCTCCCCATAACCCTCAACTCTCTTATCATTCAAGGATGTGTTGTAATGCAGCTTCACATCGGATCTCCTAATTGGTGGTTCGAACTGACATTAAGTGGTCACTACAGGTTTCACTGCATCATTAATCCATCAAGTACAGTCCCCACCACTTATAGCGGGCCGTTGACGTCAACGTTGTAACCAACATTTTTTTTTTTAAAGCATGGGGGGAATCTTTGTCCTCCGTTTCTCACTGTCCGCATTGTGTACATTTACAGTGCTGTTACTCAATGACTTGTGTACAGAGACTCTACATTCTCTTTGATTAAGATGTCCCATCACTCCCAACCATTACGAAAAATTTGCAGTGGAAATCGACAATGGTATATCCTAGTATGAGCGTTATGACCACGAACCCGAGTGCTCGCATCGGGCATCTGAACCAGTGTTGGAATATTGAGGATCAAGATAGAGGCCGGATTCACTATGGCCCTAAAAAGGGTCAGCTCGGAGTTTCTTGGCGGACTGGAATTCCAGGACAAATCCTGGATCCCGGCTCGGGCCCTGGTGGAGGATGCAATTCGAAACTAGTTTAAGGAGGATCCCAGTGGGTAGATTGTGATTCTGGTGTAGAGCGACTGTCCTTGGAAGGAGCATCTCTTCAACCTAGAGAAGGAGCTGAACATAAAGCAACCCATTGGCCCGGAATTTGCAGTCAGCGGCAAAGCATAGGCGTTTGCCGCTGGCCCTGGAAAAAGCTGCACACAGAGATCTCGTGATCTCTGTGGCGAGAAGTTTGCCTTTTCCAACGAGCAAGTGATTTTCAGTGCAGTATAGTGGAGATTCCCTAGCGCGATCTGCTGTGATGTCAATAAGCTGTCTAAGCAGCCAATCACATTGCAGAATTCTCAGACAGGGAAGTAGGAAATGAGAACCTGCTTTTATCCTGTCTTTTAAAAAATGCTAGAGAGCAAAACAAAGATTGGGGCTCTCTCATGGGGATAAGGTAGAACCTGAACTATTGTGAATAACTAAAGTCTCTCAAAAATTTAAATTTTTATCATAATGGAGAAATTTGACACTTCACAATATTAAAATTAGTTTTTCAGGGCCATAAAGTTTGTTTAGCATTCAACCCAGTTACACGTAATCCAACAAGGCCTAACATTTAATGGGGTGTTTAACAGTGATATTACCACGGAAGAACCCAGGTTTGTGTCAGTTTCACCGATTTCATTGATTACACCAATTGCCAGCTACAGTGGTGTCAGTGTCGGAGCAGTGAATTTCTGACTGCAACTTCAGGATTTCCGCATTTAGATGCGCATGATCTACATCCTGAGGTTGCGGTCAGTTTCAAAGAGGTAATAATGGCAACGCTGTTAATTCGCCATTATTGCCCACTGCAAATTCCGGCCTAATAAGTTTGTGGGTTATAAGCGGACCAGCATGTGTCCAGTGGTGGGTTCAGTGCTTGCCTCAGAGAGTCAGCATCTTCCCGAACTGCCCATCACTGCTGGAGGAATGGCGGGTGGCGAAGGGCTGAATTTTTCACATCTCTGCCTAGTTTCTTGGCGGTATTGGTCGGAAAACCACCCGGCAGAAATTTTGGAAAACAGTTACGCCGGCAGTTTTGAAATACTGCTGGGGAGTGCACTGCCAGAGGTGCACCGTCCAAAAACCGCCACCGGCCGAGTTTTGTTCCAGCGGTGACCTGCAGTTAAGTAAAAAAAAAACTCCCACGAGAAACCAGCCGGAGCTGGGTGGTAGTTATGAAGCCCTGCAAAAAAAAGTAAGTTAAAGTTTTCCTTTACTTTCTTTTTCAGCGATTATGTGAAAAAGAGTCCCGAGAATGTATTGTTATTGTTTATTTTTTGTATTTCTAAAAAATTATTTAGTGTTTTCCCCCTCCCTAGGCCCAACCCGCAGCCTTGGTCAAAATTTTAGTAAGTACCGCCCAATTAGATTAATTTCCGCCCAATCGGCCCAGGATTGTGTTTTCTGCTGAGAATCAGGGTGTGAGGTCTATTTTTTTCCGTGAGACGGAATCTTTTCCCTTTTTTGGGAATTTTTCGCCCGTGGCAATTTTAAAATCTTAGCGGTATTTTGGGCGGCAATCCGGCGGTGGCGGATTTTTTGGAAACTCTAGCCCAAAGAGCTCTCAGCGGGATCTTGGCCTCGTCCATGCTAGTGGATTCAATCAGAGGAAATGCAACCATCGAGATGGTCCACAGGACTCTCTGTAATGCTGCTGGGATCAACAGAACATGATCATCGAAAACCGAGCAGCTGTCCATCAGGTGCCAGCCGCTACTGTCAGCATAACTTGTACAGAAATAAAATCTCCCCTCCTGGGTACATTAATTGCATCTCAACAAGGTACTATTTACTTATGTTTGTTCTTTCATTCAGTGCAATGAGGTGCGAATGTGAGTAAACACAGCTGTTTCCACCTGAAATGCACAGAGCATTTAAGATGTTACAACCAGCATCTTTGAAATGGAATTTAATATAAATGCATAATGGTTATTGTTTTTTGCCTTCGTAAGTGACTGCCCATTTTAAACGTGGACACTAAGTGGTGGGTACTGCTGCCTTCCTGCCTATTTGCCACAAATGAACAACTTGCATTTATCTAGTGCCTTTGATGTGAAACAGTGTCAAGATCCTTCACAGAGGAATAAGAAAAAATTGACACTCAAACGAAGATTAAAAGACTCGGAGGGGTGACCAAAATCTTGGCCGAAATGGTGGGCTTTAGGGAGGGTCTTAAAAGAGGAGTGGGAAGTGTAAGGGCAGAGAGGTTAAAAGAGGGAATTTAGGCAACTGAAGGCAAAGGTGAAGGGAGAGGGTTTGCACAAGAGGAATGGAGAGTTTGGGAGGGAGTAGGCTGGGGGAGATCAGAGACAAGAGAGTGGTGAGGCCATGGAGGAATTTAAAGACAAGGTAGGAAATCTTACATTTGAGGCATTGGGGAACACAAAGCCAACATAGGTCAGTGAGGATCAGGTGATGGAGAATGGGACTTGGTACAGAATAAGATAGACAGCAGAGTTTTGGATGAGCTGAAGTTTACAGATACTGAAGGATGGGAAGTCAGCCAGAAACATTAATCCAGCCTAGCATCGACAAGGGTTTCAGTGGCAGAGGCAGGTTATGTTACGCAAGTGGAAGTAGCCAGTCTTTGCGATGGAGGATAGGGAGTAGAAACTCAGCTCAGGGTCTCACAGGATGTTGAGGTTGTAAACAGTCCAGTCATGCCTGAAGCAATAGCCATGGAGTGGGATGGAGTCATTGGTGAGGACATGGAGGTTGTGGCAGGGCTATAGACAATGGCTTCAGTCTCCTCAGTGATCAGATCAGCAAAATACAGCTCATCTAGCACTGGCTATTAGACATGCAGTCTGACAGCACAAATGCAGTGGAGGGGTTAGAAATGAAATGTAGAGGTTGACGTCATCAGCATACATGTCGAAACTGACCCCATATTTGCAGATGATATTGCCAAGAGGTGCCATGTAAATGAGGAAGAGGACAGCCTCATGAAATGACTATGGGGGGGGGGTGAGAAAAGAAGCCATTGCTAGATAGGCACTCCAACTTCAAACAGATAGGCACGTGAGGGCAGCCTTCTAATATGGACAATGGAGGAGGATAGTATGATCAGCCAAGTCAAAAGCTGCAGTCAAAGGGAGGATTTTCCCCCCCTGCAGTCTTCCCTACGTGGCTACTGAAACATTCCACCAAAATCAAATAATGCATGCTGTCAATGATCAGAGGCTGAACAGTGGTGGACGGCCCTCAATATTTTCTGTCTGTGCAACCTAATGAAATACCAAATGGTCTTCTGCTGTACAGCCCACATGCTAAAGAAACAAAAACACAAAGAACTTTCCAGGAGAGTCAAATCAATGTGTGTGTAAATTAAATTTTGCCCAGGCAAATTTTCCCATTAATACATCAAAACTCTCAAGCTTCAACACTTTCCTGTGTGTTCTACCTGGAGGGACATATGGGGAGTAAAGGGGAGAGAAGAAAATCTGCTAACTTAAAAATTCTGCCCTGTTCTTTTAATGTTTTTCCTCCTACACTCTCTCAATACTTTACATACTTTGTTATCCTCTCAACAATTGTTATTTTAAAACTTACATTTTTCTCTTCACTTTCCTCTCCTGCTTTCTTCAGTTTCTATCAATCCTTTGAATATATTAGGTCACTAAATGCCACTAAACATGAATGCAGCCATAATACAATATATATCAAGGAAGGCTCATTGTACACTGTAAGTTGCATAGATGGAAGCAGGAGGGCACAAAGGGACGTGGATAGACTAAGCGAGTGGGCAAAACTATGGTAACATTTGGAATACACAGAACTTCAGTTTGACGACATTGCCTAGGCAGCATCTACGAGGCTCATTATTCCAGAATGAGGACACATATTGAAGCACTGATTTCTTAATAATCCAAAAGTAAAAAATTTAACAGCATCAACCAGAGAGATAACAATTATTTATTTTTTTAAATACATTCTTTAACACCTTAAGTAATATCAGGGTTTGTGGGTACTGTACCAGCAATCGAGGTCAATTTCAAATCCCACCATGGCAAACTGTGCAACTGAATTCAATAAATCTGTTTTTATGTGGGCTAGCTCCAGATAAAATGACCATGATGAAAGTGGCTGTATTTTTGTGAAAGCCAAACTGGTTCACTAATATCCTTCTGAGAAGGGATTTGTCACCCATATCTGGTCTCGTCCACATTTGATTCCAGCCCCACTACGGGCCTAAGTTTCCACTGACCCTTGGAACGGCACACCTCTGTGAGGTCCGCCGATTTTCTCAAACAAAAAGCATGCCTAATCCTTACCGCGGTATTCTCCACGCTGATCAGGCCTCCTTGGGACTCGACGCAGAGCAGCAGAACCAGCGGGGGGGGCGGAGCTACAGCCCTGCACCGAAAAGAGTGCTGGCAGCTGCGCGCGTGAGCAGTAGCTCCTGGCACCTTCCAGCACGTCTTGGCTCTGGGCAACCCTATCCCTGGCCGAAGGGACGACGCAATGTTCGCCGCCCCTATCCCGGGCCGAGTGGCCTGCCGCACAGGCCCGTCGTTGCCTTCCCGCGCTCACACCAGTTCATTGTTGTAGCCTCTCACACCCCAATTGCCTGCATCCTCTGTTGCCAGTGCCCTCCCGTTCAGTTGGCAGAGTGTGTGCGCAGTGTGTGCTGAGGGAAGCTTGCCGGGGAAGCAGGAGTTGGAGGAGTCCGGGCCACCAGATCAGCACCAGGAGTCATACAGCACGTTTGCGGCAGAATACGTCGAGACACGATACTGGGGGGATGAAGCTACTGGTTTGTGTCACTAATCACATCTATGTCAAGAAATTCAAAGCATTAATGCCTAAAGACAATATTCCTTTTGGACTTTATAAATCGAGTTCAAGATTCAATCCACTCTGAGGACTACAAGAAACAGGTTGGTGCGGGAAGACTTTTGATTGGGGGAGTGGGGGGGGGGGGAGGAAGGAGGAGAGTTTCTTTAAATGATTCAGAAAAAGAACAAGCTGCTCGAATTAGAAAAGTTGTCCCTAGACTGGCTGCTGATAAGAGCAGTAAGAAAGGCAGTCAGCACCATCAAAATTCAACTTCTGATATAAATGATTATTTAAAAAGTGCATATTTTATGAAGCTTTATAGTGGAATGTGTAAATTATGCTAAAGTTACAGTACAAGAACTGTATTAGTTGTTGTGAAGGTGTTTAGTGCTTTGCAAGGTCCTCTAACTTCCCTCCGCCTGATTTCTAAAGTGTCCGCAAGGTTTTTCTGACCGGACAGGACAAATACGCTGGCCTAAGTTAGTTTGGAGTAACTTTTCGCTGTCTAAACTTGCTTAAATGGCCAAAACAGGCGTAACTGGCTGGTTACGCCCCCTTTTGAAAAAAACTGAACTAAAAAGAAACTGAACTAACTCACTGAAACTGGAGCAAACTAAATGTGGAGAATTGTGATTTTTAAGATACTCCAAAAAAAAAACTAGTTGCTCCAAAAGAATAGGAGCAACTCCTGTCAAAACTTGGGCCCTACGCGATTAACTCTTAATTCCCTCACGGAAATTAGGTGTGGGTAATAAATACTACTTTCCTACTGATACACACATCTCAAGAAAAAGGACTAAAAAACATTACAGTCATTGTTCAGTAAACTTAATTAGTTTTTTCTCCACTCAGAATCCTACAAATTTACAGCATGGAAGGAGGCCATTTTGGCCCATCGTGTCTGCACCAGCCTAGTCCCACTTTCCAACTCTTGGTCCGTAGCCATGTAGGTTATGGCACTTCAAGTGCACATCCAAGTATTTTTTTAAATGTGGTGAGGCTTTCTGCCTCTACCACCCTTTCAGGCAGTGAATTCCAGACCCCCACCACCCTCAGGGTAAAGAAATTTCTCCATATATCTCTATACCTCCCCCCAATTCAAATCTATGCCCCCTGGTTGTTGACCCCTCTGCCAAGGGAAACAGGTCCTTCCTATCCACTCTATCCAGGCCCCTCATAATTTTATACACCTCAGTCAGGTCTCCCCTCTGCCTCCTCTGTTCCAAAGAAAACAGACCCAGCATCTCCAATCTTTCCTCATAGCCAAAATTCTCCAGTCCAGGCAACTTTGGTGTAAATCTTCTCTGCACCCTTTCCAGTGCAATCACATCTTTCCTGTAATGTGACCACCAGAACTGCACAGTGTACTCCAGCTATGGCCTAACCAGTGTTTTATACAGTTCAAGCATAATGTCCTTGCTCTTGTATTCCATGCCTCGACTAATAAAGGCAAGTATTCCATATGCCTTCTTAACCACCTTATCTACCTGGCCTGCTATCTTAAGGACCTTCACTCCAACGTCCCTTTGTTCCTCTACACTTTTCAGTGCCATACCATTTAATGTGTAAGTGGCTCCTTATAATATTTTAGTCACTGTAATCATAGGTTTGTAGTTGAAAGGATCAAATGCAAAATGATTTTTGGAACTGCGTGTTTTTAAAAGAGCAAAAGAACTTGCATTGATAATTTTAAAAATGTAAACTTACATTTCCTCTAATGCTGAACAACCCTGAAAACTTGGTAGCTCCTCAATCTGATTATACGACAAGTCCCTGTGATGAACAACACACATTTTGTAGTGAAAAGAAAAAATACATACATTCCTTCCCAATTACTGAAAGTCAAATCCAATTTCAATATAAAATATATAACATTCTTACCAGAATGTTTCTGTAAAGTTCCAAACTCTGCTTAGTACTTCAGGAAAACTTAGATCAAGTTCTCAATTTATAAATAAAAACAAAAAATGCTGGAAATACTCAGCAGGTCAGGCAGGACCTGTAGAGAGAGAAACAAAATTAACATTTCAGGTCGATGATCTTGCATCAGAACTGAAATGTTAGCTTTTTTTCTCTCTCCACAGATGCTACCTGACCTGCTGAGTATTTCCAGCATATTCTGTTTTTAGTTCAGATTTCCAGCATTTTGCTTTTGTCTCGATTTAGAAATGCTGGAATTATCCCAGAATTCTAAAAAATGCTCCTGAAAGTTTATTCAATTTGTTTTTATTTTAAAGGTAAAACAGTAGATTATAAAATGTCATACTTGTTACTGAGTTATTGTTGCGGTACGATTGCTAATGTGGATGGTTTATCAATTTGCTAGCTCAAATAACTACATCACCAAACTGGAGGGTTACGAGGGGCATCTCGGTTCTGGGTGGTGACTTATCCTCCTTCAATTCTGTTGGACACCACATCACATTCCGTATCATTTACAGTACCCATGGCTTAAAGTACCAAATGGCTCAGCTTCTCCATGACAAAGGGTGTGACTAAAAGCTCAACTAAAACCTCAACACTCTGCTCGGTAACCACAGCAATTACTAGATCATCTTGGCTTTCGTGACTAAAAATGTAACTCAAGACATTCAAGTCCTTCATAACTTTTGTCACAAACCCTCATAATATTTACAAGAGTTTTACATCCAGTTAATGATTTACACTTTGCAGTTAGTATTAAAAAAAAGTAAAAACTAACATTTCAAACTAGTTCAACTTTACAGCTTTTCAAATGATAATAGAAGTCCAAACTTACAAAAATCTAAGCATCTTCAGTTGTTGGCACAGGTCAGGTGGAATTCTGCTTATTCTGGTTCCTGTCAAGGTGCTGAATCATAGAAGTATACCAAAACAAATACGTTAATATAATGTGTCACTGTATCTAGGAGAATAAACATTTTTGGTAATTTAACCTCAAGCTCTTTTTGAATAATTTGAGCATCATAGTTAAATAGAAGTTATTGCTCCCTTATTAATATCATGTCAGGGTGTGGGGACTCAGCAATGACAAGTACATCTGCATGGCATTTCAGCACTGAAGATTAACCTGGTCACAATTTTGAATCCATCATGCTAATCTTTTGAATCGATGCTTCTTATTTGAATGGCTAAAAGAAGTCAATAGAAATCTTTCAAAAGTTCATGGGCTCAATTTTCCCCAGTATTTGCGCTGTTTTTGTTGGAGCAGGCTGCTTTTTCTGGCCCAACTTAAAAATCCCTAGTTTCCCCAATCAATTGGCACCAGTGTAACTCAATTAGTTACGAATTTTTTAAGTCAGTTTTTTTTTCAGCCAAAGGGGGCGTAACCAGCCACCTATGCCACTTTTGGCCATTTAGGGAAGTTTGGCCAGCTGAGAGTTACTCCAGTTATTAGGCCAGCATGTGTGGCCTGGCCTGAAAAACTTTCCCTAGAGTTAAGGAAATCGACGCAGGCAAGGAAAGCGGTGCAGCAGATGCCCGGACACACTGAAAGAATTGAAAAAAAAAAACACAGCAGCAACTTACCTCCAACCCCACCCGAAGGCTGTCCGGTCCCATTCTTGGGCCCCACACACAGGACGGCTCTTCGGTTTCACTCAGTCCCTGGTTCACACACAGTCCGGTCCCAGGAGAGAGAGTTGGTCCGTCCCCGGTTCGGGGGGCGGGGGTGGGGGACGAGAGAGAGAGAGAGAGAGAGAGAGAGAGAGAGAGAGAGAGAGAGAGAGAGACAGCCTTCAGGCAGGGTTGGAGGTGATGTGGTGCTGTGTGTTTTTCAATTCTTTTCATGTGTTGGGAGGTGGCTGTATGCCTGTGTCTCTAGTTACCATGGCAGCCTGATCTTTTTGCCGCAGATCAAGGGTCCACCCCCCTCGAGTTAGGCCACGCCAAAATGAAGAGATCCAACGGGGAAACTTGCAGCACTTTTTTTTGTCGTACTTGGGCTACCAAGAAAAAAAAAATTGGCCGTAACTCTTCAAGTACGCCAAAAAAATGCTTTGGGGAAAATTGAGCCCATTATTTCCACCTTCAGAATTGATGTAAAAGGGAGATCCAAGAATGCAAGTGAATCATTTAAAAAAAAAAACAAGTTTATAAAAAAAAAAATTCTCAGGACCATGTACAGTACTCAAAAAATTACATGCAGACATTGAGGTAGTTATCAATATTACAGTAATATTGCTCATTTCTGCATCAGTGTGCAAGCTGAACACAAAATAAATCGAGATCAGGACTTTCCCTGAACCTGCTGGCAGCTTTAGGATTAAGATAAGCTGGCAGCTACAAATTGGTCAGATTTCTCATAACCTTCATTTTTTTGTCTAAATTTTCACTGATGCTATATAGCATTCACGTTATTTATATGAAACCTGCTAAGTGCACAGATAACTAACATTTCACCTACGTAAAGAGAATTTACCTCAGACATGCTTAATGGGGGTTAGTCTTTAACAAAAGAAATGGTACAACAACCCCTCTGCATAAAACCATTCCCCTAACATTTCCCTTTGTTCTTTTGACGATGATCTTAAAACTGACTGACCAGTGGAAATAGTTTCTCATTGACTAACAAAACCCTCAATTTTCAGCACCTCTGCCAGGTCTCCTCATAACCCTTCTTTGTTTAATAAAACAGAGCCCCAGTTTCACTAATCTCTCTTCTTCTAAAGCCTCTCATCCCTTGGATCATAATAAATTTCTTCTGAGCCCTCTGCGTGCCCTCGATATATTTCATAAAATACGACACCTAAAATTGGACACAATTTTATAACTGCAACTTAATGAACAAACTGTACAGGTTATGTATTACTGCCTTTGCGGTTCTATAATTATTCTTCCACTAAGTGCAGGTCATTTTTTTTAAATCTCATACTAGCAATAGTATTATTCTTTATTAGCAGATGAACTCAAGATACTGGCAACAGCCCAATAATTCAGTTATTCTTGATCTAGCTTCAATGCATTAGACTGAAGCGGTCAATTGGTTCAGTGAAAAATTCAGATAAGGTTTTTCACCAAGATTTATGATGATGTTTAAAAGGAAATATTTCATGCATCTTATAATTGCCCACAGGTTATGTTTTGGTAAATAAAAAAGCTTATAGTCTAAATTTGGACAACAGAGCATATAGGTTGTAATTGTCCTCTATCGTTTACTTTTCCAGTTGGCATATTGATCATTCTAACAGTTTAACCATAGCCCAGTCTATTTTTTGGACATTCTGGAGTAGTTTGTGTTGCTTTACAATTACTAAGCTTTAACTTAAAGTGAATGGGATCAAAACAGCATGACAATATGCCATAAAGTACAATCTTTTAATAATAGTTGAGCTTCACGGTTATCTCAGCAGGTTTAGAGTGAGCAGATAAGCTGTGCTGAGTTAGCTGATCTTACTTGAGATGGTAACAGCAGCACAGGAGTCTATCACACCCCTATATTTGGAGAGTAAGCAGGGGAAATCAACTGAGGTTTCTACTTCTCATTGCTATGCAACATCCCCATGTAACATGAATGTCTGATGAGGTTAAGATCAGGGTGAGCGGTGATGCTATCAATGGTTAAGTACCTTGAGTCTAGACTAATGCATAGATTATTTTTTAAAGTGACCTGAAACATGTTGATTATAGCCTTTGAAACCCTGCATGGCCTTGTCCTACCCTACCTGCAGAATCTTCTACAGCTTTATATTGTACCCCAAATTCTCCATTTCTTTGACTCCAGGCTTTTACATCCCTCTTTCCTTTGTTACAGCTTGGCAGACAGTCTTTAGCTGCCCAAGTTCTATTCTCTGGAATTCCTTGTCTAAAATTCTACACTCATCTCTTCCTTTTAAAAACCTCTTCCTTGTTCAAGTTACAATTAAGACTGGCCTTTCATAAAGCAATGTCAAAATTTGACGTTTATATACTCATCATTGCGTACAAGTCCAAGAACTTATACTTACAGAGACTGGAGTTCAGACAGATTCTGAAAAGCAGAAATCCCCACAGAGGAGATTGGGTTATCATACAGGTGTCTGAAAAATAAGAAACTGGTCAGCTAACCTACCAGGGGACAAGCACGAAACAAAAACAAAAATAGTATGAGGTTCACTGGAGAGTTCTACTTACATAGTCCGAAGCAAAGGGTTGCCACTGAAAGCTTTATCCGGAATTACTGCAATGTTGTTACTATGGAAACCACTGCACCAAGAACCAAAACACAGATCAGTTTTAAGCTCATTAAAGTCAAAACAAAACACGATGCCAAATATTTGACAGTCTCCAATTTCTAGCTGATTACATTTCAAAATGTAGACAATCAGATTTCTCTGGCTTTTGTTTTGACAGGTAAAATGAACCATAAAATTGACAATTTTGTTTAACTCAGCAATTTGATCAGTTTTGAACACAACATTTTGATTTGATGTTTTAGGTCAGTCTTTCAGGCAAACCTATATTAAGGTTTAAGGGCAGTCTTGAAAGTACATGACACAGGAATTTTGATGGAAAAAAAGATCTAGGTTCACCTAGCTCAGCTTCTACCATCCTGGCAGTTGCATCATACAACAATAATGGAGTTGTTAATGAATCATGGCAATCTATCTCTATCAATCAGTCTACAACAAACCGAGATACGAGATGAGGAAACTCCCAGTGGTGGAAAGCTTTGAAAACATACTTAGGATGTTTTACTAAGTTAAAGGCGCCATATAAATGCAAGTTGCTGTTGGCACCTGCTCCTCCCAAGCTTGCTAAACTTAGCATATGTCATGTCTCAACTTACTCTCATACTGTATCCCAAAATATTATTTTCTGAAAGAAACCTATTTAATTTGCTTTTTAATGAATTGATAGCACCTCCTTCCTCTCTAGGAAGCCTGTTCCATAGATTTACCACTCTCTTACTGAAATAATGTTTCCACAGATTAGATTTGAATTTATACCCCATCAAGTACAGGCTGTGTCCTCTGGTTCTACTATTCTGGACAAGGTGAAACAGCTCGTCATGGTATTTATTATCTAATCCCTTTCGAATTCTAAAAACAGCAATCATATCACCTTTCAACTGTCTCTTTTCCAGCAAGAACATGACCAATTTACATAATCAATCCTCAAAGTGCAATCCCTCTATCCCCTTGATCATTCTGGCTGCTCTCTTCTGCATCCTTTGAATAGTTGCAAGATCCTTTCTGTACTTAAGTGACCAGAACTGTATACAATATTAGAAGTACAGTCACAACAATGATTTATAAAGAGGCAGGGTTACCTCACTTTTTTTGCATCAATGTTGACCTTTTAATACATCCCAACATCTGATTTGCTTTACTCATTGCCACAGAGCATTGCTACAATAGCTTAAATTTATTGGCAATCAGGAATCCCAGATCCCTTTCATATGCAAACACATTTTCTTTCCATTTAAGTAATAGCGACTCTTCTTACATTTTTTAAATCACCATGTGAAGGACATTTCATTTCTCTACATTGAATTTCATCTGCCACTTGTCTGCCCAACTTCCAAGTATATTTAAATTCTCCTATAGCTTACCCTGGTCAGCTTTCACCTTGGCTTTGTATTATCTGCAAATTTAAGCATCATGTTTGTGACCTCTAGCTTCTGATCATTTATGAAGATATTAAACAAAAGTGGTTCCAAAACAGACCCCACTGGTAACATTCTCCCAATGATTACAATCTCTGTACCACTGCCCTCTGGGTTCTATCGGTCAACCAATTACATATCCATTGTAAAGTATTTCTTCCAATTCTCGCTTTCTTTATTTTCAGTACCAGCCTTTCCAGAGGAACTGTATTGACAGGCATACTGAAATCCAAATACACCGCATTCACGGCCTTACACCGATCATGTGCCTTTGTTACACCCTCAACAAAAACCAGTAAGTTAGAGTAACAAGACCTCTCTTTCATAGCTATCTTTTATAATTTAATTTCTATCCAGATCCTCCATGATCTTATCTTTAATAAGGGTATTAACCCTTAAATAGACAGCACATAAATTTACAAAAATCAGTTATTAATTGATACATCAGGAGCAACAAGCTAAAGTTTTTTCAAGCATATCAAGCACTTGGAACACTAATGCACTAAATCACTAAAGGGAGAAATGCCAAGTTGAAAGATGGGGAAAATAGGAAGAACGTTTAATCCCAAAAGACACTTTTAAAAGTGGGAACATGCATGATAAATATTCTTGTATAGATTTCCAGCATCGGTTTTGAATTTGTCAGCTTAGTTTTATGTTGCAGCTCAAATAGATTTTTCTTAATCTTCTGGTAGTTTCTTAGCCTTCTGGTAGTTTCTTAGCCTTGATTTCTATAAAATATGCTCTATTCATATTGTTACACTTTTAAATGTTTCTGATCATAAACTTTTTGATGGGAGGTGGCATGTTTCCTTTCAAGTACTAGTCAGGGCATTTATTCTGCCAATCATATGGGTTTCCCATTCAACATTTTAAGGGGTTAGCCACATTATAAATGTTATAACCGTCTTATTTCACTTGAGCAGTCTGTGACTAAACCACTCAAGAAGCAGATTTTAAAAAGGCTACAGAATAAAATTTAAACAAAAAAAGAAAGCAATTAGAGAATATGCAGAATAATGTATTCAGATCCTGTGCAGCTATAATTAGAACAGCAAAGATATGTCAAATCTAATGTGTTATTGATAATTCTGTAAATAATGTGTGATCTGCAATTAGCAAAGGAACTAAAGTATTTCTGTAATGTAATACAATAAGACAAGTTCAAAAATACTGGCAATCATCCAATATTAGGCAAAAGCAACCACAGAATTTCTTAGCAAACCATGTTTTTAAAAAACACTGAATCTTGGTTAATCAAAGTCCTGAAGCAGCAGTGCCATTAATCACAAATTGCTTGTTCATTACTGCCAATGTATGTTTATGATGGTAAAAACTGTTTCCGAACCAGCTGCGAAAACACTAACCTGGGTTGGGGGGGGGGGGGGGGGGGGTGGAGGGGGGAAAGAGGGCACTGCAGTCGATCACCAGAAGGGCAGCACATTGCCTACAAATTCAGCTTGGGTTTGCACTAATGGGACAAACCTTTTCAAATGCAGGACAGCAACATTTTAAAAAATCCTTTTGTAACCATGGAACAAACAGGTAGTTTTGGCACTTAGAAACAAAATTCAGAAGGACCATTTCTGAAGGGAAAAATTTATTATAGAAAGAATAAACTTGCATTTATACAGCACATTAGTACGAGCGCACGGAGCTTAAATAAAGGAGACTATGAAGGCATGATGGCAGAATTGGGTAAAGTGGACTGGGAAAATAGATTAAAGTGTAGGACGGTTGATGAACAGTGGTGTACATTTAAGGAGATAGTTTAAAACTCTCAAGAAAAATATATTCCAGTGAAGAGGAAAGGGTGCAAGAGAAAAGATAGTCATCCATGGCTAACTAAAGAAATAAAGGACAGTATCAAATTAAAAACAAGGGCATACAAAGTGGCCAAAACTAGTGGGAGTACAGAAGACTGGGAAGCTTTTAAAAGCCAGCAAAGAACGACTAAAGTAAATGTTGGTCCCTTAGAGGACGAGACCAGGGAATTATTAATGGGGAACATGGAGATGGCTCAAACTGTGATATTTTGTATCAGTCTTTACGGTAGAGGACACTAACAATATTATGACAGTAGATAGTCAAAGGGTCTATGGGGGGGGTGGGGGGGGGGGAAGGGGGAGAGGAACTTAACACAATCACTAAGGAGGTGGTACTCAGTAAGATAATGGGGCTAAAGACAGATAGATCTCCTGGACCTGATGGGTGCATCCTAGGGTCTTAAGTGGTAGGGATTGTGGATGCATTGGTTGCAATTTACCAAAATTCCCTGGATTCTTGAGAGGTCCCAGCAGATTGGAAAACTGCAAATGTAACACCCCTATTTAAAAAAGGAGGCAACTATAGACCAGCTACCCTAACATCTGTGGTTGGGAAAATGTTGGAGTCCATTATTAAAGAAGCAGTAGCAGGACATTTGTAAAAGGAAAATTCGGTCAGGCATGGATTTATGAAGGGGAAGTCATGTTTGACAAATTTGCTGGAGTTCTTTGATAGAAACATAGAAAATAGGTGCAGGAGTAGGCCATTCGGCCCTTCGTGCCTGCACCGCCATTCAATGAATTCATGGCTGAACATGCAACTTCAGTACCCCATTCCTGCTTTCTCGTCATACCCCTTGATCCCCCTAGTAATAAGGACTGCATCTAACTCCTTTTTGAATATATTTAGTGAATTGGCCTCAACAACTTTCTGTGGTAGAGAATTTCACAGGTTCACCACTCTCTGGGTGAAGAAGTTTCTCCTCATCTCAGTCCTAAATGGCTTACCCCTTATCCTTAGACTGTGACCCCTGGTTCTGGACTTCCGCAACATTGGGAACATTCTTCCTGCATCTAGCCTGTCTAAACCCGTCAGAATTTTAAACGTTTCTATGAGATCCCCTCTCATTCTTCTGAACTCCAGTGAATACAAGCCCAGTTGATCCAGTCTTTCTTGATAGGTCAGTCCCGCCATCCCGGGAATCAGTCTGGTGAACCTTCGCTGCACTCCCTCAATAGCAAGAATGTCCTTCCTCAAGTTAGGAGACCAAAACTGTACACAATACTCCAGGTGTGGCCTCACCAAAGCCCTGTACAACTGTAGCAACACCTCCCTGCCCCTGTACTCAAATCCCCTCGCTATGAAGGCCAACATGCCATTTGCTTTCTTAACCACCTGCTGTAACTGCATGCCAACCTTCAATGACTGATGTACCATGACACCCAGGTCTCGTTGCACCTCCCCTTTTCCTAATCTGTCACCATTCAGGGTGGATAAAGGGGAACCAGTGGATGTGGTGTATTTGGACTTCCAGAAGGCATTTGACAAGGTGCCACATAAAAGATTACTGCACAAGATAAAAGCTCAAGGGGTTGGGGGTAATATATTAGCATGCATAGAGGATTGCCTGACTAACAGAGAATCCGGATAAATGGTTCATTCTCTGGTTGGCAACCAGTAACTAGTGGAGTGCCGCAAGGATCAATGCTGTAACCTCAACTATTTACAATCTATATTAACGTCTTGGAAGAAGGGACTGAGTGTAACATAGCCAAGTTTTCTGACGAAATAAAGATGGGAGGAAAAGCAATGCGTGAGGATGACACTAAAAAAATCTGCAAAAGGACAGGCTAAGGTGAGTGGGCAAAAATTTGGCAGATGGAGTATAATGTTGGAAAGTGTGAGGTCATGCACTTTGGCAGAAATAAAATCAAAGAGCAAGTTATTATTTAAATGGAGAAAGATTGCAAAGTGCTGCAGTACAGCGGGACCTGGGGTTACTTGTGCATGAAACACAAAAGGATAGTATGCAGGTACAGCAAGTGAACAGGAAGGCCAATGGTATCCTGGCCTTAATTGCAAAGGGGATGGAGTATAAAAGCAGGGAAGTCTTGCTACAGCTATACAGGGTATTGTTGAAGCCACACGCCTGGAATCCTGCGTGTAGTTTTGGTTTTCATATTTACTAAAGGATATACTTGCTTTGGAGGCAGTTCAGAGGAGGTTCACTAGGATGATTCTGGGGATGAGGGGGTTGACTTATGAGGAAAGGTTGAGCAGGTTGAGCCTCTACTCACTGGAATTCAGAAGAATGAGAGGTGATCTTATCGAAACGTCTAAGATTATGAGAGGGCTTAACAAGGTGGATGCAAAGAGGAAGTTTCAGTTGATAGGGGAACTAGAACTAGAGGGCATGATCTTAGAATAAAGGGCCACCCATTTAAAACAGATGAGGAGAAATTTCTTCTCTCAGAGGGCTGTGAATCTGTGGAATTCGCTGCCTCAGAGAGCTGTGGAAGCTAGGACATTGAATAAGTTTAAGACAGAAATAGACAGGTTCTTAAACAATAAGGGGATAAGGGGTTATGGGAAGTGGAGCCGAGTCCATGATCAGATCAGCCATGATCTTACTGAATGGCAGAGCAGACTCGAGGGGCCGTATGGCCTACTTCTGTTTCTATTTCTTATGTTCTTATTTCATGACCTCGGGACATCCCAAAATGCTTCACAACCAATGAGGTACTTTTGAAGAGTAGTCACTTGTAATGTAGAGAAACACAGCAGCTAATTTGCACTCAGCAAGGTCCCACAAACAGCAACAAAGTTGAGGGATAAATATTGGACACAACATCATGAAGAACTCCACTGCTCTTCTTTGAATAGTGCAATGGAATAGAAACATAGAAAATAGGTGCAGGAGTAGGCCATTCGGCCCTTCGAGCCTGCACCGCCATTCGATAAGATCATGGCTGATCATTCCCTCAGTACCCCTTTCCTGCTTTCTCTCCATACCCCTTGATCCCCTTAACCGTAAGGGACATATCTAACTCCCTCTTGAATATATCCAATGAACTGGCATCAACAACTCTCTGCGGCAGGGAATTCCACAGGTTAACAACTCTCTGAGTGAAGAAGTTTCTCCTCATCTCAGTCCTAAACGGCTTACCTCTTATGCTAAGACTGTGTCCCCTGGTTCTGGACTTCCCCAACATCGGGAACATTCTTCCTGCATCTAGCCTGTCTAGTCCAGTCAGAATCTTATATGTTTCTATGAGATCCCCTCTCATCCTTCTAAACTCCAGTGAATAAAGGCCCAATTGATCCAGTCTCTCCTCATATGTCATTCCAGCCATCCCTGGAATCAGTCTGATGAACCATCGCTGCACTCCCTCAATAGCGAGAACGTCCTTCCTCAGATTAGGAGACCAAAACTGAACACAATATTCCAGGTGGGGCCTCACCAAGGCCCTGTACAACTGCAGCAAGACTTCCCTGCTCCTATACTCAAATCCCCTTGCTATGAAGGCCAACATACCATTTGCCTTCTTCACCGCCTGCTGTACCTGCATGCCAACTTTCAATGACTGATGAACCATGACACCCAGGTCTCACTGCACCTCCCCTTTTACGTCTACGCAGGGGCAGACTGGGCCTCGGTTTAACGTCTCATCTGAAAGACTACAGCACCTCCGAGTGTCAGCCTAGATTATGTACTTAAGTCTTTGAATTGGGACTTGAACCTGCAACCTTCTGACTCAGAGGCAAGAGTACTACCACTGAGCCAAGGCTGACAGTTTAGGAGACTGATCTATCCATGAGGCGAGATATACTTGAGACATCTTGGGTTTTTAAATTTGATAAAACGCATACAATTGAGAAAAGATTATGAGCTCTAACTCCCCTGCCCCATCACCCTTAAAGAAATCAACTAGTAGTAGCAGTAAGATCAGGCACGACTACATTTTTGTTCTTTAGCATTCCATGCTAAAAAGTAATGTGTCACAGCAGCTTTAACTTTCCCTGATCCAAGGTCTCTTTCTGTCAGAGAAACCTTTGGGCAATATCAAAATATTTGAAAGACTGGGACTAAACAAACTGCTGTCCATGCACCACATAGCTTTAGCATAGTTTAGCACAGTTCCCCGAGGTCACCCGAGTAAGGCAAGAAGGGTTTTTTAATGCAGCTTCATGCTAAGTACAGTAATCAAGACTCTGGAAACCATGCTCAACTTAAACTTCCCAAGCACTGAAACAAGTGTCAATGAAGACCAATGTTCTGAATAGTTTCCATTCTGTTTTGATTAGCTGCACGCACTAGAAATAAATAGAGCATTTTTAACTCACAGCTCTTTCAGATTCTGAAGGGACTTGATGGCTTCAGGAAACTCCGCCAGGTTATTGTAGTTCAAGTCCCTAATGATTAAAGACAGAAGCTAAAATATCCGGTAATAATGTTCATCATTGCAAGCTTTGTGAAAAAGAACTAGCTGAAAATAAAAACTCGCAAAAATTTTCACCAAGGTGAACCTCGCATCCGAGTTCAAAGTCCAAACTCAATTCAAATTCAACTGATAATGATTTATGCATCATGCAACACTACAATAGATCCGTAGTATACAGACAATTCACGTTCTGTAGCAATTAGTCAATCCACAAATTTTGTTGCACAATTAAAAATGGATACAAGTAGTCAACAGATTGGTACTTTCAAAATATCTTGCAATATATTATAAAAAATAGAAAACTATAGAATAAGTGGCAATGGGAACATGAAAAATATCACGTCTAAAAATCAGACAAGCAAAATTGTCTCAAAACAGATTTCAAAGACCACATTTAAAAATACAATTAGTGAAAATAAATTTACAAATTTATAAAATTTAAATGTACAGGGCTCAATTTTCCCCAGTGATTTGCACTGTTTTTTTGGCACAGGCCGATTTTTTTGGCCTACGTTAAAAAACCCACGTTTCCCCGATCAATTTGCACCAGCTAGTTAGTTACCACTTTTTTTTTTTAAAAAAAGGTAAGTTTTTTTTCCAGCCAAAGATGGCGTAATCTGCCACCCATGCCAATTCCACCAGTTAGGCAAGTTTGGCCAGCTAGGAGTTACTCCAGTTCTTTTTAGACTAGCATTTATGGTCTCTGTAGAAAAACGTTCCAGTGAGTTAAGGAAATTGGTGCAGGTAAGTGCAGCAGATGCCGGACACCAGCAGGAGGGGTAAAGGGGGGGAAAGAGAAACCTTTCGGGTACAGTTAGGTGCGGGAGGGAGGGCGGAGGCCATTTGGCCTGGGATAGGTGCGAGCGGATGGGAGGAGGCCATTCGGCCTGGGATAGGTGCGGGGGGGGCGGGACTGGGAGACCACGCGACCTGGAATAGGTACAGGGATGGAGGAGGCCACTCCGCCAAGGCTCGGTGCGGGACTGGGAGGGAGGAGGCCACTCAGCCAGGGCTAGGTGCAGAGGAGTGGACCGGGAGGCCACTCGGCCAGGGCTAGGTGTGGGACCAGGAGGGAGGAAACTACTTGACCAGGGCTAGGTGCGGGGGAGCGGACCGGGAGGCCATTTGACCTGGGACAGGTACAGGGATGGAGGAGGCCACTCCGCCAAGGCTAGGTACGGGGGAGTGAACCGGGAGGCCACTCCGCCAGGGCTACGTGCGGGACCAGGAGGGAGGAAGCCACTCGGCCAGGGCTAGGTGCGGGGGAGTGGATTGGGAGGCCACGGGTGGGAAGCAGGAGACCCTTCGGCCTGGGATAGCAGGGATCGGCATCGGGGGGGGGGGGGGGGGGGGGGGAAGAGACGACTTTATAATAATTTAATGGAGGTAAGTTGCTGCAATATATTTGTACATGTGAAGTTGCTGCAATGTATTTCAATGTGCTTGTGCAGGTTGGCTGTATGTTTCACTTTCCAGCCTCAGCCCGCATTGTGTCCTTGGTTACTGTGGCAACCCAATCTTTTTGCCGCAGATCAAGGCTCCACCCCCAAAATTAAAGGACAAGCTATGATGCGCCAAATGAAGAAATCAAACGGGGAAACTTGGAGAAATAAATGTTGCCGCACTTGGGCCCCCCAAAAACAGGCATAACTCTTCAAGTACGCCAAAAAAAAGATTCGGGAAAATTGAGCCCACTGTTTTTAAAAAAAAAATGGAGAATGTTGCCACAATTGCACAGAAAAGGGCTCCTGCCCATTTCCTACGCACTAGTAAAAGATCTAAAGATAATTAAAAACCAAGTTAACACCAAAAACCACTAAGCAAAAGAAGTGGTTTCAGCAAATATTCAAAGATACTGGGAGTTGAACTTTTGCAGATAATTCTTCTGCAGTTGGAGTCTCTAGTTAATGAAATATGATTCAGATTTGTGCTTCACTGCTAGGTCAGCAGCCCAAAAGGAAAAATGAGTACTTACAGTGTCTCCAGATTGTCAAGACCATCAAAGCAATGGCTATCTATTGTGTCAATTTTATTATTGTGAAGATGCCTAAAGGAAAATGAACGAGGAAGAAAGCAGAAAGGTCAGCATCAAAAGGCAAGAAATCATTTGTTCACTGCAGCCATTCTTTGTACATCAACAGCAGGTTTGAAAGAAAGGCTGGCACCATTCAAACTGCTTTATCACATACCAAAAAACTTCTAAGTGCTTACATGTACAATTAGTTATATTGATGTGCAATGACTTGTGATGTAGGCAAAAGCAAGATTTCACAAACAGAAATGAGATACATGATCATTTAACTTTCTTTTGCGATGTTGGTTAGGAAAATTGCTGGCCAGGACACCAGGAGAACTCCCTACTCTTTGAATAGTTCTGTGGGATTTTTAACGCCCATCTGAACCAAAGGAACAGGAAGACAGGGTCATCTGAAGGACAGTACCTCCAACAGTTAGTACTGTACTGGAGTAACTCAACCATGCCAACACTTAATGCAGTTGGTTGTACATAAGTATAGCACTCTAAAAATCCAGTGAAATATTTTGTAAATTAAATATTCATCAGATGAAAGACTGATCTAAGATCAAACCCATTTTAAAACCCTTCCATTCATGTCATATAAAGCAGCACAACAGAACTGACCAGCCATAATGAACCATACATACTCCAATAGCAAAGCTCAAACAAGGTCACAAAGATAGAAGACTGGCCTGTACAGCACTGCAAAGAGCAAAGATAATTGCAGATGAGGCAGGCTGTTCAGTCCATTTTACTCTTACATTTTCCCCATCATAGCACCTAACTCCGGTGTGAGTCATTCCCAAAGTTACCGTCTACTAGCATATTTGGAGGAGCCTGCCACATATTGATCACTCAGAGTGAAGAAGTGCTTCCTAACATCAGTCATGAACTTGGGAACTTTCTTTTTCCCAGTTTTTCTATATATTAATTCATGGGATATGGGCACCGCCCAACATTTATTGCCCATCCCTATACAACTGAGTGGCTTGCTAGGCCATTTCAGAGGCTGTTAAGAATGAACCACATTGCTGTGGGTCTGGAGTTACATATAGGCCAGATCAGGTAAGGACAGCAGATTTTCTTCCCTTAAGGACATTAGTTTTAATGACAATCCGATAATTTCATGGTCACCATTACTGATACTAGCTTTTTATTCCAGATTTACAGATTTAATTACCTAAAGTTAAATTCCCCAGCTGCCATGGTGAGATCTGAACTCATGTCTCAGGATCATTAATTCAAACTTCTGGATTAATAGTCCAATGACAACCATTATGCTACCGTTCCCACTTTTATAGCCATGGCCTCTTAACCTGCAGTCATAGTTTAAAATTGTGGCCTAAATTTACCTTTTGTTATTCCTCTATTTTATACACCTCCAAGGTCTACTCTTAGTCACCTTTTTCTAACATGAGTGAGTTTTTTTTAAACTTTAGTCCATTATCCAAAGGCTTTAGTCTTGTTGAAAAATGTAAATAGACGGGTGGGAGCGTTAGAGGTCCACAACACTTGTGGTGGGATGGCAGTCACAAAGGGCTTGACTTTTATTCACTTACGTGCTTACATGTAATTAAAAAATAAACTGCATTAACCTTCTACCAGTTCCTCCCTCCCCCGCCTTGGGCAAAATTCTGTATTTGCATCAAAGAATTTTAATAGCTTTTAGTTACCGCCATGTGGCATAAGCATGCACAACAGGGAACAAATATGTGCAGTGCCAAGTAACCAGTTTTAGAAGCTATGTTTGTTCCCTTTTTAGGGCCCCTGCACTGTGCTTTATTTCTCAGATGAGGTATTTTGAATTGAAGATCTCCATCCAGAATGCTTATGCTATTCCAAGCTAGCTTCTAGAAACATCTAGCTTCAGAAAAGCATCAGCAGAGTCCTGAGTGGAGCTCCTCATTTCAAGCCCTTCAGTTGGGAAATGATGTACATGGGAAATGGCTCTTAAAAGAGAAATAAAAATAGCTTCTAATAGTTACCTGGCATTGCACATATTTGTTCCCTGGCATGCATGCTATGCCACACCGCATGGCGGTATCTTAAAGCTATTAAAACTCTTTGATGTAAACAAATACAAGATTACACCCTCAGGGGACTAGTGGAAGGTTAACGAAGAGACTTGAGGTGCTCATTTGCATACAAAAATTTCCAAGACTGGAAGCTTATTACATGAGGAACTGCATGCACACATTCACATCCTACTGCTCCATGGCATAATGAGCTTGAGCACCAGCAAAAACTATGACGCTTTAAATTATATTAAAACAAATGTCTTGTACAAAATAAGTCAAGGAGGGAGTACAAAGCTATGATGCAATGTAAAGATTTATATGATTTTAGTGAATTATTTGAATATGGTGCGCATGGTTTATGATGTCATCTGATGTCCTCATTGCATTACAACCTTTAACTCCCTCTCAGCTATTGATTTTATCAAAAATATAAGTTTATAGGTTGTTCTGCATGTGGTACTTTACACCCAGTTTTATCTAACAAACTGGAATATAATAGTTGTGCTGCTCAAAAAAAAATTTCAGGAGACTAGATAAGCCTGTTATAAAGTACATTATAAGTATCCTAATGATTCAATTTCCTCTGTTGCTTGAAAGACATTTTTAGCTCTTGCACCACCCCACTGATGTGCTATTTGTAAATCGGTGCATTTATATTACACAACCACATCTCATAAAAGTACATAGATGTAACATTTAGAAAGCTGCCATATTTAAGCAACCCACTTACAGTACAACTAAGCTGGAGAGATTTACAAAGGCAAAGTTGGGTATGTGTGTAATTTTGTTCAACGCCAATGTTAGGGCTTGAAGTGAAGGTAGTTTGCTCAGCTGATTGACAGGAACTTCAGTTAGGCTGTTATCATCGAGCCAAAGGTGCCGCAGTTGAACCAGACCCTCAAAGCTGTCTTCAGGGACAGATGTGATGTGGTTTGCATCCAAGCGCCTAAGGATTAAAATATAAAAATGATCAGAAACCATGTTCAGCCTGGTTACTTGCACTTGCTGTAATGTCCAATCACCACCTTGCTCATGTTGTCATAAGTCATTAACATTAAAGAGATACAGTCTCCATGAAAAATGCTTGGCTAATCTTTTTCAATTTAATGAGAAAAAGACTGGGAAATGTAGATTTAATTTTCTCTGTGGTTAACATCACATTCTTTATAATGATTAGTTTGAACACAGTTACGACATTACGTTTATAAGTAAACTAGGAAAGTTTTACGAAACAACTTTTAATTAAGACAGAGGCCCCGATATTTACGGGGTGGCGGGAGGAGAGAGAATGTTGGCTGCAATTGCAGCATTGAGAGGTTGGCGATTGAGGCTTGGGAGAGTGGAAAAGAGAAGGGAAAGGCCACAATTGGCTGGAGGGAGTGAAAGGCCTGGGGGGGAGGGACGTGCTGATTGCGGCGGGTAGGTGGGGGAAGAGAGGCTCCTCCTGGCCCACTAGGGGTGAATCCCTTTCACTGCCGGGTTTTCTATCCCTGTGGAATACTGGACGGCATTTGTAAAATTTTAATCAGGCACCCAATACTGTCGAGACTCTTTCTAGACCAATATGTCGAGGAACCAACTCGAGGGCTGGCCATCCTAGACTGGGTGATGTGTAATGAGATGTGTAATTAGCAATCTTGTTGTGCGAGGCCCCTTGGAGAAGAGTGACCATAATATGGTAGAATTCTTTATTAAGATAGAGAGTGACACAGTTAATTCGGAAACTAGGGTCCTGAACTTAAGGGAAGGTAACTTCGACGGTATGAGGCGTGAATAGACTGGCAAAGGATACTTAAAGGATTGACGGTGGATAAGCAATGGCAAACATTTATAGATCACATGGATGAACTTCAGCAATTGTACATCCCTGCTGGAATGAAAATAAAACGGGGAAGGTGGCTCAACCGTGGCTAACAAGGGAAATTAAGGTTAGTGTTAAAACCAAGGAAGATTCATATAAATTGGCTAGAAAAAGCAACAAACCTGAGGACTGGGAGAAATTTAGAATTCAAGAGAGGAGGACGAAGGTTTAATTAAGAGGGGGAAAATAAGAGTACGAGAGGGGAAGCTTGCAGGGAACATAAAATCTGACTGCAAAAGCTTCTATAAATATGTGAAGAGAAAAAAATTAGTGAAGACAAACATAGGTCCCTTGCAGTCGGATTCAGGAGAATTTATAATAGGGAACAAAGAAATGGCAGACCAATTGAACAAATACTTCGGTTCTGTCTTCACGAAAGACACAAATAACCTTCCGAATGGACAAGGGAACAATGGGTCTAGTGAGGAGGAGGAACTGAAGGATATCCTTATTAGGTGGGAAATTATGTTAGGGAAATTGATGGGATTGAAGGCCGATAAATCCCTGGGGCCTGATAAGTACTCTGGGATGCAGACTAAGGAAGTGGCCCTAGAAATAGTGGATGCATTGGTGATCATTTTCCAACAGTTTATCGACTCTGGATCAGTTCCTATGGACTGGAGGGTAGCTAATGTAACACCACTTTTTAAAAAAAGGAGGGAGAAAATGGGCAATTATAGACCAACTAGCCTGACATCAATAGTGGGGAAAATGTTGGAATCAGCCATTAAGGATGAAATAGCAGCACATTTGGAAAGCAGTGACAGGATCGGTCCAAGTCAGCATGGATTTATGAAAGGGAAATCATGCTTGACGAATCTTCTGGAATTTTTTTGAGGATGTAACTTAGCAGAGTGGACAAGGGAGAACCAGTGGATGTGGTGTATTTGGACTTTCAAAAGGCTTTTGACAAGGTCCCGCACAAGAGACTGGTGTGCAAAATCAAAGCACATGGTATTGGGGGTAATGTACTGACGTGGATAGAGAACTGGTTGGCAGACAGGAAGCAGAGAGTCGGGATAAACGGGTCCTTTTCAAAATGGCAAGCAGTGACTAGTGGAGTGCCGCAGGGCTCAGTGTGGGACCCTAGCTCTTTACATTATACATTAACGATTTAGATGAAGCAATTGAGTGTAATATCTCCAAGTTTGCAGATGACACTAAACTGGGTGGCGGTGTGAGCTGTGAGGAGGATGCCAAGAGGTTGCAGGGTGACTTGGACAAGTTAGGTGAGTGGGCAAATACATGGCAGATGCAGTATCATGTGGATAAATGTGAGGTTATCCATTTTGGGGGCAAAAACACGAAGGCAGAATATTATCTGAATGGCAACAGATTAGGAAAAGGGGAGGTGCAGCGAGTCATGGTTCATCAGTCATTGAAAATTGGCATGCAGGTACAGCAGGTGGTGAAGGCGGCAAATGGTATATTGGCCTTCATAGCTAGGGGATTTGAGTATAGGAGCAGGGAGATCTTACTGCAGTTGTACAGGGCCTCGTCGAGGCCTCACCTGGAATATTGTGTTCAGTTTTGGTCTCCCAATCTGAGGAAGGACGTTCTTGCTATTGCGAGAGTGCAGCGAAGGGTTCACCAGACTGATTCCAGGGATGGCGGGACTGACATATGAGGAGAGACTGGATTAACTGGGCCTTTATTCACTGGAGTTTAGAAGGATGGGGGGATCTCACAGAAACGTATAAGATTCTGACGGGACTGGACAGGTTAGATGTGGGAAGAATGTTCCCGATGTTGGGGAAGTCCAGAACGAGGGGACATAGTCTTAGGATAAAGGGTAGGCCATTTAGGACTGAGATGAGAAGAAACTTCTTCACTCAGAGTTGTTAACCTGTGGAATTCCCTGCCGCAGAGTTGTTGATGCCAGTTCATTGGATCTATTCAAGAGGGAGTTAGATATGGCCCTTACAGCTAAAAGGATCAAGGGGTATGGAGAGAAAGCAGGCAAGGGGTACTGAGGGAATGATCAGCCATGATCTTATTGAATGGCGGTGCAGGCTCAAAGGACCGAATGTCCTACTCCTGCACCTATTTTCTATGTTTCTATGACTCTGCTCCGAAGTCTCCTGCCCGAACTGGAAGTACCAGACCGCAAGTGTGGCCCTGAACCTGAATCATTCCGACAATGTTGCCCACTGAGCCCCCGACCCGGCGGGCGGGAAGAGGAGGGGGGGGGACATGAGTGGGGGAGGATCGGAGGTGACAGGGGGAACTCAGGGAAGACGAATCACGTTCTTACAACCCCCTACAAGGCACATCGTTGAAGTGGATGAAATCCAAAAGTCACTATTCACTTCATACCCAATAAACCTGTTAGCAATCCGTACACAATGCCCCATCTATGGTGTGGGGGCGTGGGGGACGGTGTAAGGTCATGCACTTGCGATGGTGTAAGGAGGGACTTCGGTTGGGGGATGCAGCACTTGCGCTGGGGTAAGGCACTTCGGCTGGGGGAGGGATACACTTGTGCTGGTGTAAGGGACTTCGGCTGGGGGTTGGGACGCACTTGCGCTGGCGCAAGGGACTTCGGCTGGCACTTAGTGGCTTCTGGGGAGATCTATCCTCTGTGGCTTTTGGAAGTCAAAGTGGATCGAGTTACAATTTGCAAAGTCAGTGAGACCTTGGGATGGGCGGTTCCAGTTATACATTCCAGAGAAACTTCACTGTGTGGCTTAGCCTCCAACAGGACCAGAGACAAAGGGCAGCCATTTTTACAGTACAAATAAACACGTCCTTATGTTAATTAAGTGCTCAGACTCTCGCGGCAGGACACTCGGATGCCACAAAACCGGCCGCTGTAAATTGGCAACGGGCACCTGCACGGTGAGTTAGGCTCACATTTCCTTTTTTCATTTTTATTCAACGACCCTCTCCCGTCTGTCGTTTGGGGGATAGGGGGTATTAATATTGAGGCCACTGCCTCTAATTACCGCAGAATCAAGAGTACAGGAATTCTTTTTCCTTTTGCCCAAAAGTGATTTTCAGTCCGACCTGTGACTTGAGCTCATGACTAAAACAGACACCAAAGCAGACTGGCTTACACAAACGGCTGTCATTCTCACAACATTTTAATCCAATTGATTTATCTGAATGAACTTGAACTATCTTAAGCTACTCCCTGCAAAGCGTATTACTACTAATCCACAGATGAAAAACAAATAGGGATGGGTTAATATACTGAAACATACCAATGTTATCTAAAGACAGTTTGACATTCTACACTGAATGGGCTCAATTTTCCCCCGTGATTTCTACTGCTTTTTTGGCGCAGGCCGCTCTTTTTGGCCTAAGTTTAAAAAAAAAGTTTCCCCAATCAATTTGCACCAGCATAACTCAATAAATTACAATTGTTTTTAGCCAAAGGGGGTGTAACCTGCCACCCGCGCCAATCCTGGACAGTTAGGCAAGTTTGGCCAGCTGAGAGTTATTCCAGTTCTTCTTGGGCCAGCGTATGTGGCCTCTGTAGAAAAGCCTTCTGGAGAGTTAAGGAAATCGGCGCAGGTAAAGTGCAGCAGAAGCAGGAGAGGTCAGGGAGGGGGTGGGGGGGAGGGGGGTGGGAGAAGCCTTTCGGGTATAGATAAGTGCGGGGACTCGGAGGGAGGAGGCCATTTGGCCTGGGATAGGTGCGGAAACCAGGACCGGGAGGCCGTTCGGCCAGGGTTAGGGGTGGGGGAGTGGACCGAGAGGCCGTTTGGCCTTGGATAGGTGCAGGAGAATTGACTGGGGGGCTGTTCAGCCAGGGGAGCAAACCCAACAGGCCACTCGGCCAGGGCTAGGTGTGGGGGAGCGGACCAGGATGGAGGAGGCCACCCTGCCAGGGAAAGGTGGGGGACCGGGAGGGAGGAGGCCACTCAGCCAGGGGTAGGAGCGGGGATCGACATCGGCATCGGAAGTGGGGGGGTGGACTTTAAACAATTAATGGAAGTAAGTTGCTGCAATGTATTTGTGCTTGTGAAGTTGCTGCAATGTATTTTAATGTGCTTGTGCAGGTTGCGAGCTGGCTGTATGTTTCAGTTTCCAGCTACAGCCCATATTGTGTCCCTGGTTACGGTGGCAACCCGATCTTTTTGGCGCAGATCAAGGCTCCACTCCCAAAACTAAAGGGCAGCTTAAGCTGCGCCAAAATGAAGAAATGAAATGGGGAAACTTGGAACTTTTTTTTGGCGTACTTGGGCTCCCAAAAAACGGGCGTATCTCTTCAAGTATGCCAAAAAGAGGCTTTGGGGAAAATTGAACCCAATGTTAGGACACAGAAACATGTCATTCTGATTATCATGTCTACACTGGTGTTTTTCACCATCCATTTCCTTTAATTTTCTCTTTTTAAAGTAACTGATTAATTTACTTTAAAAAAAAATATATGGGGTCTGATTTAATAAATTCTAACCATCCTTTATGCAAAGATGTTTTTTTTTCTAACCTCCAATTCTTTGATTATATCTTAAATTTGTACCCTCATGTTATCTAGCTGTGTAATTGGATTACTATGCCAAAGTTTGCATGTTCAGTTTAATTATATTAAAAATCTATTTAAATTGGATATTCAGTCAACAAAAATTTTATACACAAAAGTCTCATCAATCTCTTTCACAGCAAATCTAACATCTTCCAATAGTGCACGCTGTAGAAATGTCCTCAAATGGATGCCTTAAACAAATTTTGTTTGAAAAAAGAATTGCAAAGGATTGCAACAATCGCTCAATGCTTATTCAACGAGACCAGATCTAGGGGTGAAAATTGAGCCACGAAAACAGTGGGGCGGTGGAGCGTGAAGAGAGAAAAGGGAAATCAACAAGGGTTCCCTCTCCTAAATGTTGCTGAAAGTGCCAAGTAAGTAAACATCAGTACATTGAAAATAGGTGTACAAGTAAGCCATTCGGCTCTTCGAGCCTGCACCTTCAATAAGATCATGGCTGATCATTCACCTCAGTACCCCTTTCCTGCTTTCTATCCATAGCCCTTGATCCCTTTAGCCGTATGGGTCATATCTAACCCCCTCTTGAACATATCCAATGAACTGGCATCAACAACTCTCTGCGGTAGGGCATTCCACAGGTTAACAACTCTGAGTGAAGAAGTTTCTCCTCATCTCAGTCCTAAATGGCTTACCTCTTATCCTTGGACTATGTCCCCTGGTTCTGGACTTCCCCAACATCGGGAACATTCTTCCTGCATCTAACTGTCCATGTTTCTATGAGATCACCTCCCATCCTTCTAAACTCCTGTGAATAAAGGCCCAGTCGATCCAGTCTCTCCTCATATGTCAGTCCTGCCATCACGGGAATCAGACTGATGAACCTTCGCTGCACTCCCTCAATAGCAAGAATGTCCTTCCTCAGATTAGGAGACCAAAACTGAACACAATATTCCAGATGAGGCCTCACCAAGGCCCTGTACAACTGCAGTAAGACCTCCTTGCTCCTATACTCAAAACCCTTAGCTATGAAGGCCAACATACCATTTGACTTCTTCACCGCCTGCTGTACCTGCATGCCAACTTTCAATGACTGATGTAGCATGACACTCAGGTCTCGTTACACCTCCCCTTTTCCTAATCTGCCATCATTCAGATAATATTCTGCCTTGTGTTTTTGCCACCCAAGTGGATAACCTCACATTTATCCACATTATAGTGCATCTGCCATGCATTTGCCAACTCAACGAACCTGTCCAAGTCACCCTGCAGCGTCTTAGCGCCGTCCTCACAGCTCACACCGCCACCCAGTTTAGTGTCATCTGCAAACTTGGAGATATTACACTCAATTCCTTCATCCAAATCATTAATGTATATTGTAAATAGCTGGGGTCGCAGCACTGAGCCCTGCGGCACCCCACTAGTCACTGCCTGCCATTCTGTAAACGACCCATTTATCCTGACTCTCTGCTTCCCGTCTGCCAACCAGTTCTCTATCCACGTCAGTACATTACCCCCAATACCATGTTTTTTAATTTTGTACACCAATCTATTGTGTGGGATCTTGTCAAAAGCCTTTTGAAAGTCCAAATACACCACATTCACTGGTTCTCCCTTGTCCACTCTACTAATTCCAGAAGATTTGTCAAATCATGATTTCCCTTTCATAAATCCATGTTGACTTGGACCGATCCTGTCACAGCTTTCCAAATGTGCTGTTATTTCATCTTTAATAATTGATTCCAACATTTTCCCCACTACTGATGTCAGTCTAACCGGTCTATAATTACCCGTTTTCTCTCTCCCTCCTTTTTTAAAAAAGTGGAGTTACATTATCTACCCTCCAGTCCATAGGAACTGATCCAGAGTCGATAGACTGTTGGAAAATGATCACCAATGCATCCACTATTTCTAGGGCCACTTCCTTAAGTACTCTGGGATGCAGACTATCAGACCCCAGGGATTTATTGGCCTTCAATTCCATCAATTTCCCACCTAATAAGGATAGCCTTCAGTTCCTCCTTCTCACTAGTAGTGGACAGAGTTATAGTCTGCTGTGATACCCCCACTATTGAGTACCCTGCCAATATTCACAGTGAATAACAGACACTTGGGTGAGAAATACCGGATTCTGTGGAAAATTACAGAACAAGGCATCAATTCTTTTAGGGGAAAAGGACATGAAAATTAAAGATTGCATA
Source organism: Pristiophorus japonicus (assembly GCF_044704955.1). Lineage (NCBI taxonomy): Eukaryota > Metazoa > Chordata > Chondrichthyes > Pristiophoridae > Pristiophorus > Pristiophorus japonicus. The sequence goes on from NC_091990.1 coordinate 149,830,409, forward strand.
AGAAACTCAAGATAAAGACCCCAATCAGATTTTTAAAAAATGAACATTTTACTAAGCACAATGGAAAATCTTTACAACACCTACTTTACAGCCCATCAATGACAAAATCATAGCATACTACAAAGCAAGTTTGAACATTAGAAATCAAAAGGAACTGTTTGATAATGCACTTCTGCTGAATGCTGGCTGAAAGTTACCTGTCTACCTTGTTGACTGAATTCCTCCCGCTGCCCTGAAGATCAAAGGCATTGTTTCCACTGCCTGGAATTAATCTGGCAGAGATGTGCTAACAAATACTCATGCCTTGCCTCTGCAAACATTTTGCATGCAACATTAAGAAACTTCAACTGATTGGATGGGAGGCAGTGGGAGGGGGGGGGGCAGGAGAAAAGTTTCTACTTGATAACTATAAAAGATGTACCATTAAGCCAGACTCTCAGAGAATGTACTCAGTAGTACACATTTGAGCCATAGCTTAGTGGGTTGCACGCTCGTCTCTTGGTCAAATGGTTGTGGGTTCAAGTCCAACTCCATAGACTTGAGCACAAAAATCTAGGTTGGCATTCCAGTACACTAGTGAGGGAGTGCTGCACTCTTGAGATGCTGTCTTTTGGATGAGACGTTAAACCGAGGCCCCGTCTGCTCTCTGCTCTCTCAGGTCGACGTAAAAGATCCCATGGCACTATTTTGAAGAAAAGCAGGAGACTTATCCCTGGTGTCCTGACATTCCTCAAATCAACATCATCCCAATAAGATTATCTGGCAACTATCACATTGCTGTTAGGGGTGTGCGCAAATTGTCTGCCGCATTTCCTACATTACAACAGTGAGAAAATGAAGCACATGATCGTATTTTAATTGAAAAAAATCTGCTAAGCTTCCCTGTAAACAAAGAACTTGCATTTATATAGCACCTTTCACAACCTCAGATATCCCAAGGGCCGGGGGAGGAGCGTGGGTTGGGGGCACTCGAAATGATCGAAGGGCCGGAGGAGAGAACAGGGGTGACTCCTTCCAGCCTCCCCCCACCCTCCCCCTCCCCGCACCCCCCACCCCACCCCCCCCCCCACCCCACCCCCTCCCCGCACCCCCCCCCCACCCCACCCCCCCCCCCCCGCACGCACCAACCCCCCCCCCTATCCCCGCACGCACCAACCCCACCCCTCACTGTCAGATTCAGAGAGAGAGAGAGAGAGAGAGAGAGAGAGAGAGAGACACCAACAGAGACACCTTCCCTTCACATAAAGATAGGACTTATATTTTTTTATTGATTGATTGCTTATTACTTTGGTCTTGGTGCTTTAGGTGCAGGGTTTTTTTATGAATTAATTGTTTATTACTTTTTGTGCTTTATTTCGTGCTTGGTGCTTTAAATGTACTGCTTTGTTTAGTGCTTTAAATGTACTTTGCTTCTTTAATGTTGTTGTGAAGGTGTTTACGGAAAATCCTCTAACTTCCCTCCCTCTCCCCCCCGTTGTGATGTTGATGTGTCCTTTGTGTTTCATGCTTCCCACCCGCCGTCTCTGGCTGTGCCTGCACTAAACTTAACTCTAGGTAAGGTTTTTCAGAACTTAAAAACGTGGACACTTACTCCATTCTAAGTTAGTTTGAAGTAAGTTTTCGCTGCCGAAACTTGCAAAACAGGCCCAAGTGGCTGGACACACCCTCTTTCGAAAAAAAATACCTGAACTAAAATGAACCTAAACTAACTCACTAGAACTGGAGCAAACGAAGTGCCGAAAATTGCGATTTCTAAGATACTCCAAACTAAACTAGTTGCTCCAAGAAACTTGGGCCCATGGTTTCTTCGTTGAAGTTGATGGTCAGCTAAATCAATGATGTGCTCAAGGGAATGGACTGGCCTAGCACCCCTGCTGATTAATGCCCCCCTGCTGTTTAATGCCCACACAAATGATTAACCCAAATTCCCCAACATATGAAGATTCATATGTAGGTGATCTCTGCATTACCACCCAATCTGAAAGATTTGAGGACATTCAGCACATCCTAACTGCCTTGTGGAGAATCGCACAAATTTGTATCTTCCACTTGAAACATTGTCAGACCAAGCAAATATTCCAGGTAAAATGGGACTGTAAAATCATCGAGCACCATGAGTATACAGTGTACAATGAGGTTGCACTAGACCGAACACTGACATTCAAATAGCACATCAAGAAATTACAAAAGAGGAGCTCTAGGAGCGGTATACTCAAACTGTCAAACATAAAATGAAGAGTTGACCCTAAAACACGCCAAACTAGTCTTGCCCTGTGTTACTCAATTGTTTGAGCCACGCAAACAAAATTATTACTGAAATCAAATCATTCCTGTAGGAGTATCACAGGGACTTTGAGACTATCACATTGCTGCTATACTGCCTTTTGGGGTTTGTACCAGCAGTGAGACAATGCCTCAGTAAAAAAAAAAAAGGATAGAAAGATACAGATGTTTAATCTTAGACACCCACTACTGACATATTCCACTATCCAAGGGGCCGAAGTCCAGAAAAAACTTTTCCACTGAAAATCTTTTACCCCGAAACATCAATATATAATACCCCAGAATAACAAAACAGCAGAAAAAGCCAATGATCTCTGAGAACTTGGTTTCTTTCGAACAACTCCCTCCAGGCAAATCTTTGAACGAAAATACTTATATCTTCTAAATCGAATGAGCGCCTGGATGGTAAAGACTGGTGACGATATGACCAAGTGGATGTTCAGAAACAAACCCCAGATGTGGAGAGCTTAGGCTATCACTTGAACACTGCCTGATGCAGCACCCTGTACTCCCAAATAACTATTTGAGATAAATTACACCACCAGATCCAGGCTGCAGTTTTGGAACGATGAGCTATGATGATGATGACCCCATATCTTCTCCATTACAAAGTCTGCTGACTTTCACCTCTATAATATTGCACATCTCTGTACCCGCCAATGAAACCCTCATCCATGCATTTGTCACCGTCAGACTCAACTATTCCACTGCTTTGCTGGCAGGTCTTCCATCCATCAAAATTTCAGTTTATCCAATACTCTGTTGCCCATATCCAATCTCTCACCAACTCTCACTCACCTTTCACTCTTGTTCTCACTGTTCTACATTGGCTCAGTCCACCAACCCCTCAAATTTACAATTCTAACCCATGTGCTTAGATTGGCTACTTGATCTTCATCCTCCCTCCCTACTTTGTAACATCCTCCAGTGCTGCAGCAACCCTCATTCAAACTCTCTGCGCCTTTGACGACAACCTCTTGTGCATCACCCTTTCCCTGCGCCCCACCGCTGGCAGCATACCACAGCTGGAATTCCCTCCTTACTTGTCCACTTCCTTATCCTCTTAAGACCATCCTTTATACCCACCTCTTTGACTAAGCTTTTGGTCACCTACCCAATACTTCCTTTGGTTCAGCATCCTAGTTTAATGCAATGACATCAAACGCACCTGTCCAAAAAATATAAACCATCCAAACTTTGCTTCCCATCACTTGTGTTTGGTTTAAAAGACTTTACTAAAAGTTTACATCAATCCAACTTTTCTCAGTTTGCTACATCTGCCAGGATGAGTCACTTTTGGCATCTGTCTGCAAAGCTGAATTTCATGGGGATGTATCCACTGTCTTTGCTCATTCTGGGAAACCTTTCCCTATTCCTGGGTGTCTAACAGCCAATTATTTATAATTATTCTATGATCCAAATTGTTCTAAATGGTCAGCATACTGACAACGGTGCTCATTGTTTCACTAATGCACTCCCAAAGAATGGGAATCACGGCATTTCACAGCACAATAATGAAAGAAAATGGACATTAAGGCAAAGAAGATGATATTAGAAGTGAGTAAAAACTTGGTCTAAGGTGGGTTCCAAGAATGGTCATAAAGGACAGCCTTGATCTGTACAACTAAACTGCATTCTAATAGCGGCTCATGTTCTGGAATGGAACAGAGCTACCCCTTCCTGTGACATAGTCATCAAAAATGTCCTCTTTGTTCTAAATTGATCTGAAGACCTCAATCTTTTCAAGCAGATGCATTATTGTCTGGGTATTCCAACACAACAGAAATCTGCTTACAAAATTCAAGAGAAGTGTAGCCAGGAAAACTAAGAATTTAAAATTCCAAATGTGCTCAAAACAAGTAATAAGTGTCTGAATTTTAAATATTTGAAAACTGCAGATATTTCAATTTAGGCAAGGAAGAGGTCCAATAATTGTAGAAATCACATATATCTGATTTCTACATATTTTGATGTCATTATCCCTAAATTTCCCCTCATTCCATATTCCAGTATGATTATATCAGAACACATTTTATGGAACATTTTCTGAATGAAGAAATCATAAAAAGCTCTGATTCATAAGACTACAGCAGCCCAAGTTGCTTGCCACTCAGTGAAGTCCAAACTAATCTGGAGAACATATAGTAATTCAGTTAGCAGTAACTGCAGTAACAACAGGAACCATAACCAGAAATGCACCTTTGGTTATGTTTTGCAGATCATTTTCAAAATGGGGAAGTGATGGTAATAGGTTTCTACAGAAAACCAATTATCTTCCACACTTTGGGTGATGGATCAATCTGCAGTTTATTGAATCTTAAAAATAGATACCTTATTGCCATTAAAGAAAGATGTGCTATTCCTGTTGTGCCATGTCACCAATAGCAAACATCAGTCCCATTTTCCACTAGCTAACAACTACTGCAACAAAATTAGCCAACATAAAATGTCACTTTTCTGCAGGCTCCTTACATCGGAATGCTGATGTTAATTATAAAGGTCACCCAAGCAAGCATCAAACCATGTCATATTTTGTGCAAATAAACCAAGTTTTACCACTCATCTCCTATCCCCAATAACAGATCGCGAAAGACTGTTTACCGTAGATTCATAGGGGCCAAGTTTCGGCCTGAGTTGCTCCTGTTTTTTTGGAGCAACTGGTTTAGAATGGAGTATCTTAGAAATTTGAATTCTCGGCATTTAGTTTGCTCCAGTTCTAGTCAGTTAGTGGGGGTTTAAAGGGAAGTTTACAAACATTAAATACTTCAGTTTTACAAATAAAGAGCCATCATCAATAATAAATGATAAATACATCAATAAATCAATCAAAAAAATTAATAAAAAATAATAAATTAAAAAAATCAATAAATAAAACATTTTCTACTTACCGACTGCAGCACCGGGAGTCCTCCAACAGCATGCTTGGACGGCCCCCCCAGTGTGTCTCTGTCAGTGTCTCTATCTCTGTGTGTGTGTCTCTGACAGCGAGGGGACGGGGAGAAGGGGTTGGAGAGGAGATGAAGGAGGAGGGGGTGTGAGGAGAAGGAGGAGGAGGAGGGGGGGTGAGGAGAAGGAGGAGGAGGAGGGGGGGTGAGGAGAAGGAGGAGGAGGAGGGGGGGTGAGGAGAAGGAGGAGGAGGAGGGGGGGTGAGGAGAAGGAGGGGGAGGAGGGGGGGTGAGGAGAAGGAGGAGGAGGAGGGGGGGTGAGGAGAAGGAGGAGGAGGAGGGGGGGTGAGGAGAAGGAGGAGCGGTGAGGAGAAGGAGGAGGAGGAGGGGGGTGAGGAGAAGGAGGAGGAGGAGGGGGGTGAGGAGAAGGAGGAGGAGGGGGGGTGAGGAGAAGGAGGAGGAGGGGGTGAGGAGAAGGAGGAGGGGGGTGGAGGAGAAGAAGGAGGGGGGTGGAGAAGAAGGGGGGTGGAGAAGAAGGAGGGTGGAGAAGAAGGAGGGGGGTGGAGAAGAAGGAGGGGGGTGGAGAAGAAGCGGGAGAGAGAGAGAGAGAGAGAGAGAGAGAGAGAGAGAGAGAGAGAGAGAGAGAGAGAGAGAGAGGGAAGGAGAGAGGCGGGGAGGGAGGGAAGGAGAGAGGCGGGGAGGGAGGGAAGGAGAGAGGCGGGGAGGGAGGGAAGGAGGGAAGGAAGGAGGCTGAACGGCCAGGCCCAAGACTTCGGAGCTGGATTTACAGGTAGGTGGTGTCGGGGGGGGGGGGAAGAGGGGGAAGAGAGGGAGAGAGTCGTGGAGGTCAGGCCGGGGGGAAGCAGAGGTCGAGTCGCCGAGTGGGGGTCGGGTCGGGTCGGGTCGGGTGGGAGGAGCCTTATCCACGCAGCCCCAGTGAGGCCATTCAGCCAGGGCTAGGGTTTGCGTGCTTCAGGCCCCTCCCAGTTTTGGGTGCCTGGAGCTACTGTACATGCGCGCCCACTGTAGCGTGCATGTGCAGAGGTCCCGGCACTGTTTTCAGCGCAGGGGCCTGGCTCCGCCCCCGACTGCTTGTGCTGCGCCGCGCCCAGCTCCAGAGGGCCTGCAGGAAGCCGGAGAATAGGTAAGTTTTTTTTAGGCGCACTTTGTGGTGCGAAAAACGGGCGTCCAGGTCCGGGCTGCGCCGTTTGAGGCGCGGCCCGAAACTTGGGCCCAATGTTCCACACCACCATCGTTAGTGAGTTGTGCAATCAATAGTTACAATGCCTGCTGCACCTCGCTGCAAGTCTCTCACTGTGCGGCTGGATGCATGAGCAAAGCCCTGCTCCCCCAGCAGTTAATTTTACTGTTACAAGTATGTGGCAGGAGGGATGCTTCTCATAGCATTTAAATGTTTCTATACCAACTCTTAAAAGTTCTCAGGCTATCCAGGAGACAACCCAGATACTTTTAAAACCTGTCTTGCACTTGGCTGGAGTACTACTGCAAACCTCAAGCATTAATCATCATCATAGGCGGTCCCTTGAACGAGGATGACTTGCTTCCACGAGTTCACAGATGTTTCAATGAAGGACCCGATGTTTCAGTCCTGAACTCCAGTTGAGGGGGTGGAAGATGTCTGTGCGTGAATTTTTTTAACGTGTAGTGACCGTTGCACATCAGCCACCACACAGGCTTGACAGAACGAGGTCTTCATCCAGTGGCAAGGATTAACCAGGACGACTGGAGACCTGCTCTGCCGCATGGACCTAGCGTGCACACATATCGCAGTGTGGGCAGGTCCGTGCTGCCCCTGGGTCCTCTGCTCTTCTGGGCCTCGCACCCTCTTTCGCCACGATGTTCCAGGACCTAGCGCTCCAGCTCTATTTATAGCCCCGACCTGCGGTGATGTTCTCACAGGTTGGGGCGGCCCACGAGTTGGTCATTATCCCGCCATTCACACCCCAAGCTTGACTAATGTTTTTCTAACTCCTAGCATTACCATTTGAATTTAGGCCATCATCCCTTTTGTGTCTCTAATCTCCCCTGCCTTCCACCCTATCACAGACCTTCCCTTTTGTTCTTTCCTCCCCTCCCCCTTTCAGTGCCTTTTAAGAATCTGTTCTTTCCGAACACTCTCCAATTCTGACAATGGGTCACCGACCCGAAACGTTAATTCTGCTTCCTCTCCACAGATGCTGCTTGGCCCGATGAGATATCCAGCATTTTCTGTTTATATTTATTATTTATGAGTCATGCTAGAGTACAGTTCCATGGATCCCAGGAGGCGATGTTCCCCAGAAGCTGCGCGGCTGCACAGCCGGCTCACCGACCTTTAAATCCGAAAAAACGTGCAAGCGCGGTAATTTGAAATGGGCCAAAAAAAAAGGAACAACTAAAGGGAACTTTGCCAGAAGGCCTTCGGTAGCTCAGGCGAAAGGCTACTCTTCATGTGAGCTTTGACAGGAATTACCAGGCAGCTATTTGACTATGGAAGAGCCACAGTCAAGCTCAAACTTGCTCTGATGACCACACAGGCACATCGTTGCCAGCAGAGACCACTGGACAGTGATTCCAAAGTTGCTGGATTTTCCCTTCCCTTCCACATTTTCCTGCCTAAGCTGCTGGACTGCTTACTCGAACTCTATGGGTCCAGTGCTACACTGGAGTGTCCTCTTACCTACAATCAGGGCAGCTGAACATTGGGTAACTTTTTAATAACATACTTTTAGATGTGATGCAACAGACCACAATCACTGCTATCAAAAGGATACCTCCCCCCTGCTGCTCTTCGTATATTTCAGTGTCATATTGGGCCCAAGTTTCGAGCCACACCTAGAACGGCGCAGTCCCGACCTGGACGCCCGTTTTTCACGCCACAAAGTGCGCCTAAAAAAAACCCTCCAGATTCTACACCTTCCTGCAGGTCCTCTGGCCCTTGGCGCAGCGCAGCAGGAGCTGTAGAGGGTGGAGCCAGGTCCCTGCGCTGAAAACAGTGCCGGGACCTCTGCACATGCGCGTTACAGTGGGCGCGCAAGTGCAGTAGCTCCAGGCGCCCGAAACTGTGTGGGAGGGGCCCGAAGCACGCAGCCCCTAGCCCTGGCCGAATGGCCTCACTGGGGCTGCGTGAATAAGGCTCCTCCCACGGCCAGCTCCTGCTTCCTCCCGACCCGACTCGACTCCCGCTTCCCCTCTCTCTCCCCCCCCCCCCTCCCTCCCCCGGACTAGACCGGACCGGACCCCCGCTTCCCTCTCCCCTGGACCGGACCCCCGCTCCTCCCCCAGACCCGGAACCCACTCCCGCCGCCCCAGACCCGACCTGACCTCCCTCCACCCCCCCCCCCCGACCCGACCTCCCTCTCCCTCCCTCCCTCCCCCCGAACCGAACCGACCTCCCACCACCCCACCGACCCAACGCCACCTATCTGTAAATCTGGTGCTGGGGACGGGCCCTGCCCGAAGTCTCGAGCCCAGCCCGTTCGGCCTCCTTCCCCCTCACCACCCCCCCCCCCAATCTCCTTCCCCCCAAAAAAATCTCCTTCTCCCCCTTCTACCCCCCCCCTCTCCCTCAACCCCCCTCCTCGCTGTCAGAAACACAGACACTGGCAGACAGAGAGAGATAGAGACATTGACAGAGACACACTGAGGGGAGCATCCCAGCACGCTGTTGGAGGGCTCCCGGTGCTGCAGTCAGTAAGTAGAAAATGTTTTATTTATTGATTAAAAAAAAAAAATTATTTCATTAATTTTTTTGATTGATTTATTGGTTGATTTATTGATGTATTTATCATTTATTATTGATGATGGCTCTTTATTTGTAAAACTGCAGTGTTTAATGTTTGTAAACTTCCCTTTAAACACCCCCCCCCCTACCCCCACCATTCCCTACGCCTGATTTGTAACCTATGCCTGATTTTCTGAAGTGTAGACAAGGTTTTTTCGAGCGTACAAAAATCTTCACTTACTCCATTCTAAGTTAGTTTGGAGTAAGTTTTCACTGCCGAAACTTTGAAAACAGGCGTACGTGGCCGGACACGCCCCCTTTTGAAAAAAAAATTCTGTTCCAAAGTGAAACTGTTCTAACTGACTAGAACTGGAGCAAACTAAATGACGAGAATTCCGATTTCTAAGATACTCCGTTCTACACCAGTTGCTCCTAAAAAATCAGGAGCAAATCATGTGGAAACTTGGGGCCATTGATTCAGCAGTAATGTTACAATGTTCCTCATTTCCTCATCCAGTACATCTGGCAGGATTTCTTCCTGCAGGATCCCCTCCAACATTGTCTCACTTACTACCTCTGTTACAAGCTGTGGCGCCATTGGCAGGGTGATACTATCTACCAGAGGCTATCTCATAACACCCAGTTTCAGTGTGCTGGAGAGGCACAAGTTAAACTACTTTCATGTCATGAAAAATGGTAGTAAAGGCAGCATCCACGTGCCTAAATCAGAACTATACAGATGAGATCAAATAAAATTGCCAGACAATTTCCTGCAGTTGTTAGTTGTTTGTCAGTGCAAGTTCCTAGAGTGCAATCAATCAATATTTTAGCTCAAGATTGTAGCATACATTTTTCTCCAAGCAGCAAATCTATATGATAGCTACCTTTTGCCTTTCTTTACAACAAATTAAATCCAAATGCAGATTCTAAACTCTTGCAAAGACTTATGCCCCTATTGATTCTGCCTGTCAATGTAGCACTTAGTTTAATTTATTCTGTCAACTTGTTTATACATAGGACACAAGTGTCATACTGACAACACGAATGGGCAATATCCATGCAGATTTAGAGAAAACATGCTGACAACTTGATATATGTGGCTTAATTTAGTTATAAATCTATTGCAGGTTGTGGCTGGAGACACAAGCAAAATGAGGGGGAATAGAGGATGAGAAGGTGGTGAGAAAACGCTTGACTTCTACTACATTAGCCTTTTTCAAATCATATGGTGAAGCGTGACCAAGGTTACGGTTGAAATCATAGGATCTCCTGGTTAGGACTCCTCAAACTGCTTTTGTACTCAATAGGAATGCAGTGAGACAAAAAAAATTGCTATTTTAGGAGGAAATTCCCAACTTCCAAGTATAGTAGCTGTAGCAGACTGGGACTTAACTCAAAAGCTTTGAGTAGGGTCATAGGTCCCTATACACTGAAATGATAGTTGACGTCAATGAACAGGCGTATACTGACCACATTTATAAACACACCCAAAACACACTAACCACTCATGAACTCGTATATAACAATTAAAAATAATTACTTCATACACTGCTGTTACAAGCATGCAGAATCAGAAAACAGTTGATCTGTTCAAAATAGGCCATTCCAATTTTTTGCCAGTATGACTGGAACACTTTTGCCATCAATAAAAATTGAAATCTGGTTGTTGAGCAGCATTTGTTGCGGAAGGCCTACCTCAATACAGAAAACAATCCTTTGGGATCAAACAGGTGTTTTTCACTCTTTAAAACAACTTGCATGCTTTGCAAATGATGAATCAAATTGGATAATAATTATGAATGGAGGTCCAGTGAGACCAAAACAGAAATTGCAGTACTCACTTAACTAATGCTGAAAAAACTTCCTCCATTCACTTGGATTCATGGATTAATTTAGAAAGGGTCAAAGATTACAAAGTGTTTAGTAACACTGCCACCAGATCAGGGATTTAAAAATACAGTTTATAAATATAAAATTAGTGGATGCAGCAATTGTAGCACTTATCTTCAAAAAATAACTTGCATTTCTTTCTCACTTTTCACACCCTCGGGATGCCCAAAGTGCTTTAAGCCAATTAAGTATTTTTGAAGTGGAGTTACTGTAGAGATGTAGATAACACAGCTGCCAATTTACAGCAAGGTCCTACAAACAGCAATGAGATGACGAGATAATCTGTTTTCGTGATGCTGGTTAAGGGCTAATTATTGGCCAAGGCACCTGGGAGAATAATGCCATGGGATCTTTTACATCCACCTGAGGAGGTAGACATCTCATCCGAAAGACAGAACCTCTGACGATACAGCACTCTCAGTACTGCATTGAAGTGTCAGCCAAGATTATGTGATCAAGTCACTGGAGTGGGACTTGAAACCACAACCTTCGGACTCGGAGGCGAGACTGCTATCACTTATCCAAGGCCAACACATCTTGTAATTAAGATTTAAAACCAGAAAAGTTTAATTCATTTGAACTGTGCATAGGATTGGCAATAGGCTAACTGTGATGGACACATATTTGAAGGCAATACTTCAGAGAATAATTGTACACTTTACATTGCTGTACAAATAGCTCATAAGTAAAATATAAACTTGGACCACATGTACAATTTTTTTTCATTCATGCACGGGATGTGGGCGTCACTGGAAAGGCCAGCATTATTGCCCATTCCTAATTGCCCTCGAGAAGGTGGTGGTGAACAGCTTTCTTGAATCGCTGCAGTCTGTGTGGTGAAGGCACTTCCAGAGTGTTGGTAGGTAGGAATTTCCAGGAATTTGACCCAACGACGATGAAGGAACGGCAATATATTTCCAAGTCAGGTTGGTGTGCAACTTAAAAAGGAACTTGGAGGTAGTGGTGCCTGCTGTCCTTGTCCTTCGAGGTGGTAGAGGTCGCAGGTTTGGGAGGAGCTGTCAAAGTCGTCTTGGCAAGTTGCTGCAGTGCATCTTGTAGATGATATACTGCAGGTACGTTGTGTTGGTGGTGAAGGGAGTGAATGTTTAAGGTGGTGGATCGGGTACCAATTAAGCAGACTGCTTTGTCCTGGATGGTGCTGAACTTAAGAGTGTTGCTGGAGCTGCACTCTTCCAGGCAAGGTGAGAGTATTCTATTACCAAGTCTTGCTGCATGCGGGCATGGACTGCTTAATTATCTGAGGAGTTGCGAATGGAACTGAACACTATGCAATCATCAGCGAACATACCCACTTCTAACACTATGACGTAGAGATGGTAATTGATGAAGCAGCTGAAGATGTTTGGGCCCAGGACAGTATCCTGAGGGACTCCTGCAGCAATGTCCTGGGACTGAGATGATTAATCTCCAAAAACCACAACCATCTTCCTTTGTGCTAGGTATGACTCTATCCAATGGAGCGTTTTCCCAGATTGCCACTGACTTCAATTTTACTAGGGCTCCTTGATGCCACAGTCAGTCAAACGTTGCCTTGATGTCAAGGGTAGGCACTCTCCTCATCTTTGGAATTCACCTCTTTTGTCCATGTTTGGACAAAGGTCTGTAATGAGGTCTGGAGCCGAGTGGGCTTGGCAGAACCCAAACTGAGCGTCGGTGAGCAGGTTGGTAATAAAATAACTACTCTCTTATTTAATAGTAGCCATTTCAGTAAAAGTTCTTTGAAATGTTGAGCAGATACCCCCATGGTATTATTTATAGGTAGTACAGGGCAAAAGCTGGAGAGCATAGGAGTCAGGAGGGGAAAGGAACAGAGGGTAGAGGAGTAGAGTAATAAGAAGTGCGAGCTGGAGCAGGGATGCAAAGCTAGAGTTGATACTGGGATGGAGAAGGAATTGGTTTCCTATTACCCAACAACAAAAACAGCAAAACCCAGGGCCTGAGGCTTGGAGTACAGGCTTGAACACTGCACACGAATGGTCAGTTTAAAATCAAAGAGAGAAACACCTGGTGGATTATGTAACCTATGCCTCGGCTCTGACTACATTACGGTCAGAAGGGAAGTATTCTAGAAATTGTACTGCACAAAGTGACTCTGATATTCCTAGTTTTGTCAATAGTGCATTTTAGGAGTAATGATACTTGCTTGAGCCTCTTCATTCAAGTGGCAGATTGATAGCTCTGGGAAGCTCAATGAAGTTAAGTCCAGGCTTCTTAGAGAGGAACAAAGTGCTGATGGAAAATATTCAAGAAATTTCAAACATACAAACAGCAACTACACAAATAACATTCATTATTTCCTTGTGAATATTGTAATTGTTATGTCTTTGTTAGAAATTTTATTCTCAGTACTAAATGCTCAGCTTAGAGCATATAGTGGCAGAAAAGGTTTTTTAAACATTGAATGATTTCACTGGTTTCTGTACCTTCCCTTACTATCATTTTAATGGAGGTAGAGCAGAAGGGTAGGGGGTAAATAGAGAGTAAGCCAGGATCAGAACGTAGTTGACTAGGATGTAGGGCAGAAGGTCACAGTGGTAGGGTGGAGCAAGGTTACAAAAGGATTGATAAATGAGGACGAAGATGCTGATGTCAATACATTGGGAAAATAGGGAGCCGGTAGATGAGTGGGACTTAATATGGGATTGCATGCAGGTGGCAGAGTTTGGACAAGGAATTTATGTAGGTAGGTACATATTAGTAGGCTGGCAGTGAGAGTAATGGGGAGGGTATGTAAGAACACTAAACATGAATAAGATATGGTTGATTCAGAAATAACGTGTCTATCACAATTAGACAAAGATTGGTTATAAATTTCCTTTTACCTCAAATAGTTCTATGCAATTACAGTTCCAATTGATTGCTGAAGGACTTGAGACACAATCTCAGCTTTACAGTGGCTGATACCCTGTGGGTATTCTCATGATTTTTCCTGGTTGAAGCTAAACAAGTGCAACAGCTTACAATTTGTTCTATTACAACTTTTAGAATAGTCTAAAATTTAACTGGTTTGAGATTTCTGTATACTTGGACAGAAGCTTAGTGAATGTAAATTAATTAGATGGTTTTTTAATTACAAGCTCGTGCAGACTAATAAAGTGGCTATGAGCATGGTTTAAAAAAAAATGAGATCCTCTACCAGCTAAAATGGAAATAGCAGCAGATCCAGAAAGTTAAAGGGAATTTTACTTGAGAACCTTGTGTGTATATATATATATATACCCAATATTATGCTTAAATTCTGCCACTTGTACTTCACGTGCATCAGATATTAAAGGTGTCATCATCCTACAGTTCATTTGGATAGGACAGAGTTAAAGCAGATTCCAAAAAAAAAGTTTAATTGCTATCAGAAATGAAGATGTTTTTAAGCAGTGGAGCAATGCCCATCACCATGGTCACAAACCGGGAGTACCTACCTTTTTAGAAACATAGAAAATAGGTGCAGGAGTAGGCCATTCGGCCCTTCGAGCCTGCACCGCCATTCAATAAGATCATGGCTGATAATTCCCTCAGTACCCTTTTCCTGCTTTCTCTCCATACCCCTTGATCCCCTTAGCCGTAAGGGCCATATCTAACTCCCTCTTGAATATATCCAATGAACTGGCATCAACAACTCTCTGCGGCAGGGAATTCCATAGGTTAACAACTCTGAGTGAAGAAGTTTCTCCTCATCTCAGTCCTAAATGGCCTACCCCTTATCCTAAGACTATGTCCCCTGATTCTGGACTTCCCCAACATCGGGAACATTCTTCCTGCATCTAACCTGTCCAGTCCCGTCAGAATCTTATGTTTCTATGAGATCCCCTCTCATCCTTCTAAACTCCAGTGAATAAAGGCCCAGTTGATCCAGTCTCTCCTCATATGACAGCCCAGCCATCCCTGGAATCAGTCTGGTGAACCTTCGCTGCACTCCCTCAATAGCAAGAGTGTCCTTCCTCAGATTGGGAGACCAAAATTGAACACAATATTCCAGGTGAAGCCTCACCATGGCCTTGTACAACTGCAGTAAGACCTCCCTGCTCCTATACTCAAATCCCCTTGCTATGAAGGCCAACATACCATTTGCCTTCTTCACCATCTGCTGTACCTGCATGCCCACTTTCAGTGACTGATGAACCATGACACCCAGGTCTCGTTGCACCTCCCCTTTTCCTAATCTGCCACCATCCAGATAATATTCTGCCTTCGTGTTTTTGCCCCCAAAATGGATAACCTCACATTTATCCACATTACACTGCATCTGCCATGCATTTGCCCAATCACCTAACCTGTCCAAGTCACCCTGCAGCCTCTTAGCGTCCTCCTCACAGCTCACACCGCCACCTAGTTTAGTGTCATCCGCAAACTTGGAGATATTACACTCAATTCCTTCATCTAAATCGTTAATGTATATTGTAAAGAGCTGAGATCCAAGCACTAAGCCCTGCGGCACTCCACTAGTCACTGTCTGCCATTCTGAAAAGGACCCATTTATCCTGACTCTTTGCTTTTGTCACCTCTCCCAATTCCTTTGGCTCTGTCAATTTTTGTCTGATTACCTTCCTGCAAAGTATCTTGGGATGTTTTACTATATAAATATAAGTTGTTGTTGAAGACAGGAATCAATGCGTGGTGCGTGATTCACAAAAATTCAAAGAGGAATCATAGAGTTAGGGTTTTACATAGGATATACAGCACAGAAACAGGCTATTCAGCCCAACCAGTCCATGCCAGCGTTTATGCCTCACTCGAGCCTCCTCCAGTCTTTCCTCTTTCAAATCTATCAGCATAACCCTCTATCTCCTTCTCCCTCATACGCTTGTCCAGCTTCCCCTTAAATGCATCTATACTATTCACTTCAACTACTCCCTGTGGTAGTGAGTTCCACATTCCCACCACTCTTTGGGTAAAGAAGTTTCTTCTGAATTCCCTATTGGATTTCTTGGTGACTACCCAATACTGATGGCCTCCAGTTATGCTCTTCCCGACAAGTGGAAACATTCTGTCCATAGGAGTAAATGGGTACTTTTCAGAATGGCAGGCAGTGACTAGTGGGGTACCGCAAGGTTCTGTGCTGGGGCCCCAGCTGTTTACACTGTACATTAATGATTTAGATGAGGGGATTAAATGTAGTATCTCCAAATTTGCGGATGACACTAAGTTGGGTGGCAGTGTGAGCTGCGAGGAGGATGCTGTGAGGCTGCAGAGCGACTTGGATAGGTTAGGTGAGTGGGCAAATGCATGGCAGATGAAGTATAATGTGGATAAATGTGAGGTTATCCACTTTGGTGGTAAAAACAGAGAGACAGACTATTATCTGAATGGTGACAGATTAGGAAAAGGGGAGGTGCAAAGAGACCTGGGTGTCATGGTACATCAGTCATTGAAGGTTGGCATGCAGGTGCAGCAGGCGGTTAAGAAAGCAAATGGCATGTTGGCCTTCATAGCAAGGGGATTTGAGTACAGGGGCAGGGAGGTGTTGCTACAGTTGTACAGGGCATTGGTGAGGCCACACCTGGAGTATTGTGTACAGTTTTGGTCTCCTAACCTGAGGAAGGACATTCTTGCTATTGAGGGAGTGCAGCGAAGGTTCACCAGACTGATTCCCGGGATGGCGGGACTGACCTATCAAGAAAGACTGGATCAACTGGGCTTGTATTCACTGGAGTTCAGAAGAATGAGAGGGGACCTCATAGAAACATTTAAAATTCTGACGGGGTTAGACAGGTTAGATGCAGGAAGAATGTTCCCAATGTTGGGGAAGTCCAGAACCAGGGGTCACAGTCTAAGGATAAGGGGTAAGCCATTTAGGACCGAGATGCGGAGGAACTTCTTCACCCAGAGTGGTGAACCTGTGGAATTCTCTACCACAGAAAGTTGTTGAGGCCAATTCACTAAATATATTCAAAAAGGAGTTAGATGAGGTCCTTACTGCTAGGGGGGATCAAGGGGTATGGCGAGAAAGCAGGAATGGGGTACTGAAGTTGAATGTTCAGCCATGAACTCATTGAATGGCGGTGCAGGCTAGAAGGGCCGAATGGCCTACTCCTGCACCTATTTTCTATGTTTCTATGTTTCTATCCACTCTATCAAAATCTTTCATCATTTTAAAGACCTCTAATTAGGTCATCCTTCAGCCTTCTCTTTTCAATAGAAAAGAGACTCAGCATCGTATTTCTGGTGTCATCCTTGTAAATCTTCTTTGCACCCTCTCCAGTGCCTCCTTATCCTTTTTACAACATGGCGACCAAACTGCATTCAATGCTTTGTGTGTGATCTAACCAAGGTTCGATACAGGTTTAGCATAACTTCCCTATTTTTCAATTCTATACCTCTAGAAATAAACCTTAGTGCTTGGTATGTTTATTTTATGGCCTTGCTAACCTGTGGTGCAACTTTTAGTGCTTGGTGTATTTGTACTCAGAGATCCCTTTGTTCATTTACCCCACCTAGACTCGGAACTTCCAAGTAATGTGACTTGCCTATTCTTCCTGCCAAAATGCACTACTTCACATTTTTCGGTGTTGAACTTCATGTGCCAATTATTTACTCATTCTACAAGTTTATTAATGTCCTCCTGTAATTTGTTGCAGTCTTCCTCAGTATTGACTATCCCCCTCACCCCCCCCCCCCCCCAATTTGGTGTCAGACGCAAATTTAGAAATTGTGTTTTTAATTCCAAAGTCTAAATTGCTAATGTAAATTGTGGGCAGTGGTCCCAGCACTGATCCATGTGGAACACCACTGCTCACCTTCTGCCACTGTGAATAGCTACCCTTGTCCTAATTTGCACCAATTCATGATCACCCATCACCCGTGACTTACATTGGCATGCGGTTAAACAACGCCTCAATTTCAAAATTCTCAAATCACTCCCTGGCCTTGCCACTCCCTATCTCGAATCTGTTTTAGCCTCACAGCCCCACCAGATGTCCGTGCTCTTCAAATTCTGCCCTCTTGAACATCCCTCATCATAACTGCTCAACCATTGGTGGCCATGCCTTCAGCTGTTTGGGCCCTAAGCTCTGGAACTCCCTCCTTAAACCACTCCGCTTCTCTTTCCTCCTTTAAGACGCCCCTTAAAACCTACCTCTTTAACCAAGCTTTTGGTCATCTGCCTTAATTTCTTCTTTTGTAGCTCGGTGTCAAATTTACCTGTTTTGTCTTAACACTGCTGTGAAGCATCTTGAGACGTTTTACTACGTTAAAGGCACTATATAAATAAAAATTATTTTACTCCTATTCTCTTTCTGTCTTGAAGCCAGCTTGCGATCCATTCTGCTACTTGTCCCCTGACTCCGCATTCTATGACCTTATTCATTAGTCTATTATGGGATACCTTATCGAAGGCCTTTTGAAAATCTAGATAAATTACTGCTACTTCATTACCATTGTCTACTCTCTGTTACCTCTTAAAAAAATTCTATGAGGTTGATCAAGCAAGATTTTCCCTTTTGAAATCCATGCTAACTATTCATCGTTATACGTTTTGTTTCGAGATGTTCTATTATTTTCTCCTTTAGTAGGGATTCCATTATTTTTCCGACTACTGATGTTAAGCTGACTGGTCTACAATTCCCTGGACATGTTACATCCCCCTTCTTAAATACAGATATTACATTAGCTATCAGCCAGTCCTCTGCCACTACACCTTTTTTTAATGAATTATTAAATATGTGTAGTAATACCTCTGCCCTAGATTCTTTTAAAATGCATGGCTACAACTCATCCAGACCAGGGGTTTTATCCTCTGGAGTTTGATTAGTTTAATATATCCCCTTTTTAATTTTTAAATACACTTATCTCATTACTCATTTCGTCATCCAATGTCATGTCCACCTGTTCTATCTCCCTGGTAAATACCAAAGCAAAATAATGATTTAATATTTCAGCCATCTCCCTGTCGTTACCTGTGGTAATGTCCTGTCTATCCCTCAATATCCCTATTCCCATCCCAACCTTCCTTTTTTTTGTTTCATGTCCCTTGATCATTTAATTTCATAGTTCCTCTTTGCCTTCCTAATTTTTTTTTGACCTCTCCTAATCCCTTTATATTCTCTCTTATCGCGCACTCCTCTGCTGTCTATGTACTTAATGTATGCCTCTTTCCTTACTCTCAATTGTTTCCTTATGTCTTTATTTATCCATGGAGTTTCATTCGTGTTTAGTTTGTTCTTTCCTTTTAGCAGAATATATTTTCCTGCACTCTTTGTTGAACACCATTTTAAATGTTTCCCATTGTTGTTTGCCAATATTGTTGCCCATTTTGTCTTCCCAAGTTCTATTCTCAGCCCCTCAAAAATCAGCTTTTCTCCAATCTATTAACCTGGTTTTTGTCATACTTATGTCCTTCTCTCTCATCTTAAAGCATATTATATTATGGTCACTGCCAAGATGTTCCCCTACTTTTTCTTCTTTTATCTGCTCTGGTTCATTCCCCATTACTATATCCAATAGCGAATCCTCCCTTTTTACATATTGGATTAGAAAGGACTCCTTTCCCATATCCCCTTTACCTACCTCTTCTGTCCAATTAATATCAGGGTAGTTGAAATCCCTCATGATTATTATTCTATGTTTTTTTACTCATTTCCCTAATTTGTCAGCATATTTCTTCCTCCGCCTCCCTTCTATTATTAGGTGGTCTGTAGACTACTCCTATTAGCGTTATTGATCCTTTATTATCTTTTATCTCTATCCATATGGATTCTATTTTTGTCTTGCTGATAGTGGTGTTCCTTTTTTCTACAGCCATTATTATCCCTAATAAGTACAGCTACTGCATCTCCCCTTTTTCCTTCTCTATTGTTTCTAAATATGTTATACCCTGCAATGTTTAATTCCCAATCCTGATTTTTCTGTAGCCATGTCTCAGTAATCCCTACTATGTCGGGTTCCTCACAACTCATGATTGTCTCCAGCTCCCCTGTTTTATTACTGACATTTGTGTGCATTACTGTAGACAGTTTAACTTATTTTTATTAGGACTTTATGGTTCATCATCTTTTTAGACTCCTGTTCTATAACTCTATTTGCTCCCTTACTTTATTCCTTCCTATGCTCTCTTTTCCTCTTGTTTATATTTAGGCTGGGTAAGGGTCTGAGAAGGGTTGGATGTGGTGTCCCCCAGAAGCTAGTGCTCGGTCCACTTTCATTCTTGATATATACAGGTGATTGAGCCTTGTGAATAGGAACATGATCTCAAAATTTGGTAACACCACTAAGATAGGGGCTTTGGCAAACAGCACGGTGGAATGTAAAAGACTTTAGGAAGACTGGTGACAAGATGCAATTCGATATGTAGGTAATATATTTTGGGAGGAAACACAAGGAATGGGATTAGACACTTAATGAAACGATGCTAAAACATGTGGATGTAGAGAGATACCAGGAGGCTCAATGGCATAATTCCCTGAAAGTGCAAGTGCAAGTGCAAGTATAAAAGCCATAAAAAGGCCAACAGTATTTTGGGTTTTATAAATAGGGGCATAGACTAACAAACTAAGTAGTAATGATAAATTTGTACCAAACATTGGTTCGGCCACAGTTAACGATTTACAATTATTTTTTTCTCAATCAATAAATCTCTTGATCCAAGTCCTGAAGAACTACATGCAATGTATCCACTTACAAGACCTGTGACAAAACATTATTCGCCAGGCTTCTAAACTAGATTTGGTAGAAAATAACTTGCGCATTTACACTTGTTCAAGGATGATAATATTAGTGACACATTCAGGCTGCCACCAAAGAAGAGTTTTCTGATCCCAAAGCTGTGAAGAAACATGCTAATATCAAGTGTGCATTGACTTCAAAGACAAAAGATACATAGCTGTTTCTTCTGTTCAGTTGCTTAAATTTCACTAGTATTTTTCACATCCCTCTTGGAAAATTTCATTCTGATTAACATTCTATTCACAAAGCACCTGCTGAAAGAAAAGCTAATGTTCTGCCAAAATAACAGAAATTTGTCTTGACACTTAAGGAAATCAATCACTTTGAAATAAACTATCTCGAAGTAAATAATTGCTTCATTTAAATTTATAAATGGAATATAGTGATCATATCTTAATTTCAATAGAAAAATCAAATTAGCATTTGCTCGAATGTATAATAAAATGCACAAACCACTGTGAAGTCAAATCCTCAATTTATGTTACCTTTTTACATTAAGAAAATGTCCGAGGGCTACAATAATGACTCAATTTATAAATGTATGGCACGGCTTAGTATTTAGCCATGTGTTCTTACGTAGAATATACAGCCCAGAAACAGGTCATTCATTTAACTAGAGCATGCCGTTATTTATGCTCCACATAAGCCTCCTCCCACCCTCTCTTCATCGAACGCTATATCAGTGTAACTTTCTATTCTTTTGACCTAAAGAACAGGTGGTGGATGGAGAAAGCACAGGAGATACAGCAGCTGGTCGACAGCCATAATGTGCGAGGATTTTTCATCGCAATCGAGGCCACCTACGGTCTAATCACTCAAGGCCCCACCCCACTGCTGGCCAATAATGGGGAAACTCTCATCAAGGACATCGAGGCAGTCAGGGGCCGCTGGAAGGAGCATTTTGAAGATGATCTCAATCGAGACTCTGTCTTTAACTTGAGTGTTTTCGACTCCATCCCACCACATGCTACCCGCCACCACTTCAGTAAAACCCCAGCACTGCAGGAGGTAGAAAAAGCCGTAAGACAGCTCAAGAACAACAAGGCTATGGGAGCGGATGGAATCCCTGCTGCGGCACTGAAGTATGGTGGAGAGCCACTGTCGGCGCGAATACATGACCTCATCTTTCTCATCTGGAGGGAGGAGAACATGTCGGGAGATTTCAGAGATGCAGTGATCATGACCATCTTTAAAAAAAGGGGACAAGTCTGACTGCAGCAACTACAGAGGAATCTCTCGGTTGTCAGCCACTGGGAAAGTCGTTGCTACAGTCCTCCTCAACCGTCTTCTCCATGTGGCTGATGAGCCCCTCCCGCAGTCACAGTGCGGGTTTCATCCCCTACAGGGCAGAACGGACATGATTTCTACAGCGCGACACCTGCAGGAAAAATGCACCAGCCCCAATACATGGCCTGCTTCGACCTTACAAAGGCCTTTTGACACTGTCAATCGCGAGGGTCTATGGAGTGTCCTCCTCCGTTACGGATGCCCCCAAAAGTTCGGACCACCCTCCACGACGACATGCGGGCCGGGATCCTTACCAACGGATCCATTACAGACCCAATCCACATCCGGACCGGGGTCAAACAAGGCTGCGTCATTGCCCCAACCCACTTCTCAATCTTCCTCGCTGCCATGCTCCACCTCAGTCAACAAGCTGGAGTGGAACTAAACTACAGAACCAGTGGGAACCTGTTCAACCTTCGTCGTCTCCAGGCCAGGTCCAAGACTACCCCAACCTCTGTCGTTGAGCTACAGTATGCGGACGACACCTGCGTCTGCGCACAAACAAGCTGAACTCCAAATCATAGTCAATGTATTTACTGAGGCATACGAAAGCATGGGTCTTGTGCTAAACATCCGTAACACAAAGGTCCTCCACCAACCTGTTCCCGCCGCACAACACTGCCCCCCAGTCATCAAGATCCACGGCGTAGCCCTGGACAATGTGGACCATTTCCCATACCTCGGGAGCCTCTGAACAAGAGCAGACAATGACGACGAGATTCAACACCGCCTCCAGTGTGCCAGTGCAGTCTTCGGCGCCTGAGGAAAAGGACGTTTGAAGTTCTACTCGGAACTCCTTCACGGCAAACGAGCCAAAGGTGGGCAGAGGAAACGTTACAAGTACACCCTCAAAGCCTCCCTGATAAAGTGCAACATCCTCACTGACACCTGGGAGTCCCTGGCCAAAGACTGCCCTAAGTGGAGGAAGTGCATCCGGGAGGGCGCTGAGCACCTCGAGTCTCATCACCGAGCGCATGAAGAAATCAAGCGCAGGCAGCGGAAAGAGCATGCGGCAAACCTGTCCTACCCACACTTTCCCTCAAAGACTATCTGTCCCACCTGTGACAGGGACTGTGGTTCTCGTATTGGACTTTTCAGCCACCATTTTTATTGTGGAAGCAAGTCTTCCTCGATTCCAAGGGACTGCCTATGATGATGATGACTATTCTTTTCTTACTTGTGTTTATCTAGATTCCCCATAATTGCATCTATGTTATTCGCCTCAACCACTCATTTTGTAGTATGTTCCAAATTCTAACTACTCTCTGGGTAAAGAAGTTTCTCCCGAATTCCCAATTAGATTTATTAGTGACCATCTTATATTTATGGCCCCAAATTTTGGACTGCCCACTTAGAAACAACTTCTCTACATTTGCCCCATCAAACCCTTTCATAATTTTGAAGACCTCTATCAGGTCATCCCTCAGCCTTCTCTTTTTTAAAGAGCCACAGCCTGTTCAATCTTCCTGATAGGTATATATAACATAAGAAATAGGAGCAGGAGTAGGCCATACGGCCCCTCGAGCCTGTTCCGCCACTTAATACGATCTTGGTTGATCCGATCATGGACTCGGGTTCATTTCCCTGCCCGCTCCCCATAACCCCTTATTCCCTTATCGGTTAAGAAACTGTCTATTTCTGTCTTAAATTTATTCAATGTCCCAACTTCCACAGCTCTCTGAGGCAGCAAATTGCACAGATTTACAACCGTCTGAGAAAAGAAATTTCTCCTCATCTCAGTTTTAAATGGGTGGCCCCTTATTCTAAGATTATGCCCCTAATTCTACTCTCCCATATCAGTGGAAACATTCTCTCTGCATCCACCTTGTCAAGCCCCTTCATAATCTTATAAGTTTCGATATCATCTCTCAACCATCTGAATTCCAATGAGTAGAGGCCCAACCTACTCAACCTTTCCTCATAGGTCAACCCCCTCATCTCCGGAAGCAACCGAGTGAACCTTCTCTGAACTGCCTCCAAAGCAAGTATATCCTTTCATAAATATGGAAAATTAAACTACACGCAGTAGTCCAGGTGTGGTCTCACCAATACCCTGTATAACTATAGCAAGACTTCCCTGCTTATATACTCCATCCTCTTTGCAATAAAAACCAAGATTCCATTGGCGTTCCTGATCACTTGCTGTACCTGCATACTAGCGTTTTGTGTTTCATGCACAAATACCCCCAGGTCCCACTGTACTGCAGCACTTTGCAATCTTCCTCCATTTAAATGATAACTTTCTCTTTGATTTTTTTCTGCCAAAGTGCATGACCTCACACTTTCCAACATTATCTTTCATCTGCCAAATTTTTGCCCATTCACTTAGCCTATGTCCTTTTGCAAATTTTGTGTGTCTTCCTCACACATTGCTTTTCCTCCCATCTTTGTATCGCCAGCAAACGTGGCTACGTTTCACTCGGTCTTGTCCTCCAAGTCGTTAATATAGATTGTAAATAGTTGGGGTCCCAGCACTGATTCCTGCGGCACCCCACTAGTTACTGATTGCAAACCTGAGAATGAACCATTTATCCCGAAACTGTTTTCTGTTTGTTAGCCAATCCTCTATCCATGCGAATATATTACCCCCAACCCCTTGAACTTTTATCTTGTGCAGTAACCTTTTATGTGGCACTTTGTCAAATGCTTTCTGGAAATCCAAATACACCACATCCACTGGTTCCCCTTTATCCACCCTGTTCGTTACATCCTCAAAGAATTCCAGCAAATATGTCAAACATGACTTCCCCTTCATAAATCCATGCCGACTCTGCCTGACCGAATTTTGCTTTTCCAAATGTCTTGCTACTGCTTCTTTAATAATGGACTCCAACATTTTCCCAACCACAGATGTTAGGCTAACTGGTCTGTAGTTTCCCGCTTTTTATCTGCCTTCTTTTTTTACATTTGCAGTTTTTCAATCTGCTGGGACCTCCCCAGAATCCAGGGAATTTTGGTAAATTACAATCAGTGCATCCACTATCCCTGCCGCTACTTCTCTTAAGACCCCAGGTTGCAAGCCATCAGGTCCAGAGGATTTATCTGCCTTTAGTCCCATTATCTTACTGAGCACCACCAATATCTAACATAACTTTGCTCCTTTTCAAATCTATCCCTCGAGAAATGAACCACAGTGCTTTGTTTGCTTTTCATTTTAATGGCGTTATTAACCTGCGTCATTACTTTGTGATTTGTGCAACTTTACCCCCAGATCCCCTTGTTCTTCTACCCCATATAGCTTATTTTCCAAAGTGTATATGGCCTCCTTATTCTTCCAAAATGCACTACCTCACACTCCTCTATATTGAAATTAATTTGCCCATTACAACAACAACTTGTATTTAGATACTCCAATGTAGTAAAACATCCCAAGGTGCTTCAAAGGAGTACTATGAGACAAAGAATTTGGAGAGATCAAGAGAAGTGGAAGTGAGGTAGAGTTGGGTGTCATCATGTGGAAACTGACGCTATGTTTTTCGGATGCTATTGCCAAAGGGCAACATGTAGATGAGAAATAGGAGGGAGCCAAGGATATATCCTTGGAGAACACCAGATGTAATAATACATGGGCAGAAAGAGAAGCTGTTGTAGGTGATTCTCTGGCTACGATTAGATAGATAAGAATGGAACTAGGTGAGTGCAGTCCCACCCAGTTGAACGACAGTAGAGAGGCGTTGGAGAAGGATAGAGTGTTCAACCTTGTCAAAGGCTGCAGACAAGTCCAGAAGAAGGAGGAGGAATAGTTTGCCTTTGTCATAGTCACAAAGGATTTCATTTGTGACTCTGATGAGAGCAGTTTCAGTACTGTGGCAGACAGGGATTCAATCATAGAATTGTGAGAAAGATGGGCACGGATTTGGGAGACGATAACACGTTCCAGGAATTTGAACAGGAAAAGGAGGTTTGAGATGGGGTGGTAGTTTGCAAGGGCAGAGGGGTCGAGGGTTGGTTTCTGAGGAGAGGGGTGATGACGGCAGATTTGAGGGAGAGGGGAACTTGTACCTGAGGAGAGCAAACCGTTTACAATGTCAGCTAACATGAGAGCCAGAAAAGAAAGTTGGGTGGTCAGCAGTTTGGTGAGACTAGGGTCAAGGGAGCAGGAAGTGGGTTTCATGGACAGGATGAGCTCAGAGAGATCATGAGGGGAGATCGGAGAGAAACTGGAGAAAGATGTGAAGTCAGGGGTAGGGCAGAGGAGATCATTAGAGGAAGTTTGGCCTGGTGGGCTAGGGGGAAGAAAGGGAAGAGGCAGAGGCAGCAGAACAGATAGTCTCAATTTTAGAGACAAAGAAGTCCATGAGCTCCTCACACTTGTTGTCGGAGGTGAGGATGGAGACCGGGGAGAGGTGTTTAAAAAGAGGGTTAGCAGTGGAGAATAGAAACCGGGTTTATCCTTGCATTCCCGAATGATTCTGGAATAGTGAGCAATTTTGGCAGATGAGAACAGGACCCGATAATGCTTTATGTGGTCCAGCCAGATCTGGCATTGAATGGCTAAACCAGTTGGACGTCTATTTGGCAAGTTTATTAATATTTTCTTGTATTTTGTCGCAGTCTTCCTCAGTATTAATTATACCCCACACTTTGGTGTTATCCACAAATTTTGAAATTGTAATTCCGATTCAAGAGTTCAAATTGTCTGTGTAAATGGTGAACAATGGTCCCAGTCGTATCCTTGCGGAACACTACTTCCCACCTTTCGCCAGTATGAATTAGTACCAACATTCCCTCTAAGCTGCGCAGCTATACGCTCTCTGCCAGTCCCATGCAGCCTGGGACTGGCTTTTCCAATGTTAGTTTAGCACATGTGCGAAACTATGAATGGGCCGTTCAGGCCTTTAAGGGGCCACGCACCAAAAAGCAAATGGGGGGGGGCGCGCATTGGTCAGTACCCACAACTCCTACTTTCTGTTCGCTGTTTTTGAGAGAGGGAGAGAGAGGGAGAGAGAGGGAGAGAGAGGGAGAGAGAGGGAGAGAGAGGGAGAGAGAGGGAGAGAGAGGGAGAGAGAGGGAGAGAGAGGGAGAGAGAGGGAGAGAGAGGGAGAGAGAGGGAGAGAGAGGGAGAGAGAGGGAGAGAGAGGGAGAGAGAGGGAGAGAGAGGGAGAGAGAGGGAGAGAGAGGGAGAGAGAGGGAGAGAGAGGGAGAGAGAGGGAGAGAGAGGGAGAGAGAGGGAGAGAGAGGGAGAGAGAGGGAGAGAGAGGGAGAGAGAGGGAGAGAGAGGGAGAGAGAGGGAGAGAGAGGGAGAGAGAGGGAGAGAGAGGGAGAGAGAGGGAGAGAGAGAGAGGGAGAGAGAGAGAGGGAGAGAGAGAGAGGGAGAGAGAGAGAGGGAGAGAGAGGGAGAGAGAGAGAGGGAGAGAGAGGGAGAGAGAGGGAGAGAGAGGGAGAGAGAG
This sequence comes from Pristiophorus japonicus, assembly GCF_044704955.1. Classification (NCBI taxonomy): domain Eukaryota; kingdom Metazoa; phylum Chordata; class Chondrichthyes; family Pristiophoridae; genus Pristiophorus; species Pristiophorus japonicus. The sequence continues at coordinate 149,857,543 of NC_091990.1, forward strand.
GGAGAGAGAGGGAGAGAGAGGGAGAGAGAGGGAGAGAGAGGGAGAGAGAGGGAGAGAGAGGGAGAGAGAGGGAGAGAGAGGGAGAGAGAGGGAGAGAGAGGGAGAGAGAGGGAGAGAGAGGGAGAGAGAGGGAGAGAGAGGGAGAGAGAGGGAGAGAGAGGGAGAGAGAGGGAGAGAGAGAGAGGGAGAAAAGAGAGAACGAAAAGAGAGAACGAAAAGAGAGAACGAAAAGAGAGAACGAAAAGAGAGAACGAAAAGAGAGGAGAGGAGAGGAGCGAGGCGAGAGAGAACCACGGCAGCCCGATCTTTTTGGCGCAGTCCACCACCAAAACTGAAGATTGGGTTAGGCCACCCTAAAATGAAGAAATCCAACCGCGAAAATTAGAACTTTTTTTGGGGTGTACTTGGGCCCCCCAAAAAATCGGGCGTAACTTCCAAGTATTCAAAAAAAATGCTTTGGGGAGTTGAGCCCACTGTCGTCTTTTCTTCCCCAAAAAGTTGAATATTGTTTTCAAAAAGTTACATCAATTCAGACTCGCTCAAATCAAAATGATTCATTACTTTCCTATATTTTTTTTAGATGTGTGGAGCACTATATAAACAAGACAAGTGTCAGATTTGGTAACAATTGAACAATTATCAAACACATTTTTGATCAAGTATTGATGAACTAAAAATACTGTGTATTTGTGCCATAATCCAGGATCAGCAATCCAATTAGTGCATGGATTGAGTTACTGCATTTATACCACTTGGCCAGTTTGTGCATGTATGTACGTATGAATACAATTCAACTTTTACACCACACACATTAACAATTTTTGTAACTTCTTAATGAAACAAGCTACAAGTAATATTTTCCTATATAGAAGGTTCATTACTCTGTTATATTTGTCAAGTCAACGTAATATATGTTCCAGAACCTTCTCTTTGTTTAATGCCCATCAGAAAAGGTCGTACTGCAAACAACTCTTTTTTGCACTGTATACGATCTACATTATCTGGCTTCTTTACAAGTATTACACAAGTCATGAGATTTATTTAGTATAGCTGAAGCTTGTACCCATGATGCACTAGGTTATCAGTACTTCAGCATGCAAGTATGAAGAATAATTCCTGTGAATGGCACAGTCTGCACTCCAAGTGGTACCTATTCATCAATTATGGCCCCGACCTGCGAGAGACCACCAGCGACAGGTCGGGGCCATTAAATGAGCGGCGTATGGCCGCCCTGGAGCAGCGTGGCGGCATACCACTACAAGGTACAGCGCGAGCCTGTCCGGGAGGGCGACGCATGTGAAGAGGGCGACTAGATTGGGCCTCACCAATTATCCAGGTCGCTGAATGGAGCATGGGCAGGTGCAACAGGAGTGGGGAGAGATTCTAGAGCGACGTGATCGGGGCCCAGGAGAAGTGAGAGTTCACGGCCCAGAAGAGGCGAGGGCCCCAAGGGCAGCACGGGCCAGTCCACACTGCGACGTGTACGCACTAGGTTCGTGCAGTAGAGCTGGTCTCCAGTCGTCTTGGTTAATCCTTGCCACTGGAACAAGACCCAGCTCTGTCAAGCACGTGTGGTGGTTGGTGTGCAACGGCCACCACACATTTAAAAAAATCCACGCACAGGCATCTTCCAACCCTTCAATATGTAGTTCAGGACTTGAAATATTAGGTCCTTCATTGAAACACCTGTGAACTCATCCTTTTTTGGCGTGGGAGCAAGTCATCCTCGTTATGAGGGACCGCCTAAGAAGATTATTCATCAATCTTAAGAGACAAAATGATAAGAATTAAGTAAACAAATCCAATCTTTTGTAATGAAAAGTAAGGGCGAAGATTTAAATTTTATAAATTAACACAAGGAAAGAAAGACATTGGACAGGAACTTCAAGCTGAAATAAATACATTAAAAGTTATTAATAAACTATAGCAGTGTCAAACAATATATATATATTTTGAACAGCATGGGCAAATTATTCTGGAATAATTTCAAGAGTGCTTCAGTAGGTTAAAAAATATAGCTAAAATAGAGCTGCAAACAATACTTACAGTGATTGTAGTGTAGAGAGTCCTTTTAGGGCATCACTTGGTATGGTTTTCAATTGGTTGTTCTGAAGCATTCTTGAAAAGGAAAAAGATAAGACAACTCAGAATTTTCCAATATAGCCTTACAGTAATTTCAGTGCACCCAAATATCAACCACCACAAAAAGTCTCAAAACAAAACTGCACTTTACTGATATACATCAACATTCACTCTGGAATCAAACATTGACTGCTTTCAGCCAATATATTTGAAAACTATTATTCTGGCTCATGAAGTTGGCTGTACAATAGCCTAACAATTAATGCAGTGAATACTGATGAAGGATATCCAAGACCAAAATTACAAGATGCTGGAGCATTCTGTGGATCTACATATTTCTCCAATTCTAATTTACAATATTCAGCATCAGGCATATAGAATCATAACACAGACACAGCACAGAAGGAGGCCCTTCGGTTCAGCATGCCTGTACTAGCTATTTGAAAGAGCTATCCAACTAGTCCCATTCCCATGTGCTTTCCACATAGCCCAACACATTTTTCCCCTTCAAGTCTTTTCAAAGTTATTATTGAATCCTGCTCCCACCACTTTTTCAGGCAGTGCATTTCAGATCATCATAACTTGCTGTGTAGAAAAAAATCTCGTGTCTGCTTCTTTTGCCAATTACGTAAATCTGTGCCCTCTGGTTACCGACTTTTCTGCCATTGGAAACATTATTCACTCCATCAAAACACTTCATAATTTTGAACACCTATTAAATCTCCCCTTAGCCTCTCTGCTTTAAGCTTCTCTAGTCTTGCCACATAACTAAAGTTCAGTATCACTGGCACCATTCTCGTAAATCTCCTCTGCACTCTCTCGAAGGCCTTGATATCCTTCCTAAAGTGTGGTGCCAAGAATTGAACACATTAGCCCAGAATTTGCAGTCCTGATGGTGGTGAATTGGCAGCGTTCGCCGCCATTCCGCCTTTGAAACTGACCACAACTTCAGGATTTGGCGCATGTGCGTGCAGAAATCCCGAAATAGCGGTTGTTCATTGATAGCTCCAAAACAGGCAGCGCTGCGACATTCCCCGACCCCCCACAGAGCCGCCAATCTGTGTAGTCAGCCAATTCATTAAAACTGACAAACACTTTCATTCTTCTGCAGTAAGTATGCTGTTAAATTCCCCACTCAAAGTTGGACCCAAAGGGATTAGGTGTAACTGGGGTTTTGACAGCTAAATAAATGTTAAGGGCCTGGAAAACTTTAATTTGAATTTTGTGTAGTATGATTTGTCCATTTTAATAAAAATTCATTTAGGAAGCTTTCCAAAACATTTGGGGGGGGCGCGGGAGAAAGAGTTTGTCCCCCTTTATTTCAGGTTTGCCTTTTCCCCATGCAAGAGGCCCAATCTTTCTATTTCTATTTTTTTTTAAGTTAGAATTTTAAGAACTTACTCACTTCCTTGTTCGCTGTCTGAGAATTCTACGTTTTGATTGGCTGCTTGAACAGCCTGTTGACGTCACTGAAGTTTTCACAAGGGAATCTCCACTAGTTCGTTAATTTGAATTAAAGGTCGGAAAACCCGAAATTTTTGACACAGGAATCGTCAGATCCTTGTGCAAAGTGAACTTCAGGGCCAGCAGCGAATGCCTTTGCTTTGCTGCTAACTGCAAATTCCGGGCCAATACTCCAGTTGGAGCCTAACCAGTGATTTAAAGGTTGAGCATCACATCCTTGTTTTTGTACTCTATGCCTCTATTTAGAGAGCTAAGGATACCGTATACATCTCAACTTGTCCTGATTTGTGTATGTACACACCCAGGTCTCTCTATTCCTGCATCCCCTTTAAAATTGTACCATTTAATTTATATTGACTCTCATCACTTCACAATTCTCTTCATTAAATTGCAACTGCCGTGTGGCTTCTGATTTCACCAATCTGTCTATACCCTTCTGTAGTCTGTTACTACCTATGGGCTCCAATTTAGCCAACAAGTCTATTATGTGTAATTTATCAAACACCTTCATCAAATCTCTCCATTACTTCATCAAAGGAGAATATACAGAAAACTAGACCAACAAATTATTATTTTTTTTTTTTAAACTGGTCACATTGTGACACTTGCAAAGAATATCAGAATTTAAAAGGATCATATGTATTAATACTCTCACAAAAGCCACTACCAAAATTGAGTCTAAAGTTAATGTGAATCCGTGGAATGTTTTTATTCACAAAAGGAGGTCAATATAACTGGATATGCACCCGAAGCCAATCTATCTGACCGACCAAAAAAGTTTAGCTAGGCAACAAATTACATCCTTCCCTCTGAATGCACTCCTCAGCTGGCATTACAGTACATGTAAAGTGCTTCAGTTGCAGTAACAAATAACTACACTATGAAATTGCAAAGATTATCAAAATTATATAATTAGCAACTACTTGCAGCTTTTCAGGGTACTAAATAGTGAAAAAATGCATCACTGCTTGGTTTGTCTACACTCCCAATTCAGAAAAAAATGTATGTGACACAAAACTGAAGCATTGTCTGTGATGTAGTATGATATTGGTCCCTTTCTTTGTCAAACAATGGCGTAGAACAGCAATGGGAAACATTTAAAACGGTATTTAACAGAGTCCAGGAAAAATATATTCCGCTAAAAAACAAGCTAAACACTAATGAGACACAATGGTAGAATAAAGCCATAAGAGAAACATTGAGGGTAAGGAAAGAGGCATACATGAAGTACATGGACAGCAGGGGAAAGCAGGATAAGGGAGAATATAAATAGATTAGGAGAGAAGTCAAAAAACCAATTAGGAAGGCAAATAGGAACTATGAAATTATTATTATTTTTTTTATTTGTTCCCAGTTGCAGGCATCGCTGGCAAGGCCAGCATTTATTGCCCATCTCCAATTGCCCTTGAGGTGGTGGTAGTGATCAGCCATGATCTTTGTGAATGGCAGTGCAGGCTCGAAGGGCCGAATGGCCTACTCCTGCACCTATTTTCTATGTTTCTATGTCTTCTTGAACCACTGCAGTTCTTGTGTTGAAGATACTACCACAGTGCTGTTAGGGAGGTAGTTCCAGGATTTTGGCCCAGTGACAATGAAGGAATGGCGATATACTTCCAAGTCAGGATGGTGTGTAACTTGGAGGGAACTTGCAGGTAATGGTACTATCATGCGCCTGCTGCCCTTGTCCTTCTAGGTGGTAGAGGTTGTGGGTTTGGGAGGAGATGCCGAAGAAACCTTGACGAGTTGCTGCAGTGCATCTCGTAGATGGTACAAACTGCAGCCATGATGCACCGGTGGTGGAGGGAGTGAATGTTGCAGATGGTGGATGGGCGTCAATCACGTGGGCTGCTTTGTCCTGGATGGAGTCTAGCTTCTTGAGTGTTTTCCATCACACTCCTGTCTTGTGCCTTGTAGATGGTGGTAAGGTTTTGGGGAGTCAGGAGGCAAGACATTTGCCGCAGAATACCCAGCCTCTGACCTGCTTGTTGCCACCGTATTTATGTGGCTGGTCCAGTTAAGTTTCTGGTCAATGGTTACTCCCAGGATGTTGATGTTAGGTGGTTAAACTCTTGCTTGTTGGAGATGGTTATTGCCTGGCACTTGTGTGGTGTGAATGTTGCTTGCCATTTATCAGCCCAAGCTTGAATGTCGTCCAGAATTTGCTGCCTGAGAGCATGGACTGCTTCATTTTCTGAGGAGTTGTGAATGGAACTGAACATAAAACTAGTAATATTTTGCAGGCACATGAATGAAAAAGGAAGATCAGGATGGGAATAGGACTACTAAGGGATGAACAGAATACCACATGCAACGATATTAAATAACTACTTTGCTTCAGTATTAACCAGGGAGATAGAACGGGTGGACATGACATTGGATGATGGGATTATTAATGAGATAACTGCATTTATAATAAAGAAAGTACATATATGTTAAATAAACTAATCAAACTCAGGATAGAACGCCTGGTCCGGACGGATTACATCCACGCATTTTAAGAGAATCTAGGGAGGAGATCGCAGAGGCATTACTACACATTTAATAATTTATTAGAACATGGTGTAGCGGAGGACTGGCAGATAGCTAACGTAATACCTATATTTAAGAAGGGAGATATAGAACATGTCCAGGGAACTATAGACCAGTCAGCTTAACATCGGTGGTAGGAAAATAATGGAATCCCTATGAAAGAGGAAAATAGAACATCTAGAAACCAAAAACATAATAATGAATAGTCAGCATGGATTTCAAAAGGGAAAGTCTTGCTGGACCAACCTCATTGAATTTTTGAAGAGGTAACAGAGAGTAGACAAGGGTAATGCAGGAGATATAATTTATCTAGATTTTCAAAAGGCCTTCGATAAGGTACTCCATAATAAACTAATGAATAAGGTCAGAGAATGTGGAGTCACGGGACAAATAGCAGAATGGATAGCTAGCTGGCTTCAAGACAAAAAACAGAGAATAAGAGTAAAGGGTAGCTATTCAATGTGGCCAAAGGTTAGAAGTGGTGTTCCAGAAGGCTCACTGTTGTTCAGTTTATATTAACGAGTTAGACTTGGGAATCAAAAACACAATTTCGAAGTTTCCGGATGTCACCAAATTGGTGGGGGCAGATCGTCAATATGGAGGAAGACTGCAAAAAATTGCAGAAGGACATTAATAAACTTACATTTTGGTAGGAAGGATAGAGAGGTCACGTTTTACTTGGAGGGCGAGAGTCGGTGAGGTAGAGCAGAAAAGGGATCTCGGAGTAGAAATACACAAATCACTAAGCGACAGAGGTTAACAAGGCCATAAAAAAGCAAATCAAGCACTAAGGTTTATTTCTAGAGGGATAGAATTGAAAAGTAGCTAAACTGGTATCAAACCTTGGTCAGACCACACTTGGGAGTGCTGCATGAAATTCTGGCCACCATATTATCAAAAGGATATTGAGGCACTGGAGAGGGTGCAAGGAAAATTTACAAGGATGATATCAGAAATGCGAGGGTATACCGAGCAGGAAAGGATGAACAGACTGGGTCTTTTTTCTCTTGAAAAGAGCAGGCTGAGGGGTGATTTAATAAAGGTCTTTAAAATTATGAAAAGTTTTGATGAAGTAGATACAGAGAGTGTTTCTACTTATGAGGAAGAGCATAACTAGAGGCCATCAATATAAGATAGTCATCAAGCAATCAAATAGGGAATTCAGAAGCAACTTCTTTATCCAGAGAAGTGAAAATGTGGAACTCACTACCACAGGGATTGGATGAAGCGAATCCGGGCTGATCCGCGCCAGGGTTGTCCGGAAAACGTTCCGAAATCTGGACTCCCCCGCCTTGGCCGCCCGACCTCCACCCAACCAGCCCCAGTTTCCGGCCGCCCAACTTTCCCCAGCCTCGGCCCGACAACACCCCAGGCCTCTGACAGCCCGACCACCCCGCCCCACGCCCCCCACCCCGACCTCCAGCGACCGGACCGACCTCGCTCCGACCAACCTCCTCCGGCCTCGCCCCTGACCTCCAGCAGCCCGACCGATCCCGCCCCTACCCTACCTTCCTCCCTCGGCCCAGGCAAAGATGTTCCGAAATCCGGAACGGCCTCGATCCCAAGGTTTTCGGACATCACACCTGCAGTATAGATGCACTCATCGTCATCAGAGGCAGTCCCTCGAAACGAGGATGACTTGCTTCCACGCTGAAAAGGGATGAGTTCACAGGTGTTTCAATGAAGGACCTAATATCCTGTATTCCGAACTACATCTTGAAGGGTGGAAAATGCCTGTGTGTGGATTTTTTTTTAAAAAACGTGTGATGGCCGTTATTTAAGGGGCAGTTAGATAAGTATATATGAGGGAGATGGGAAGAGAGTTATGCTGATAAGAGTTAGATGAGGAAAGACGAGAGGAGGTTCGAATGGAGCATAAACACCAGCATTGACTGGTTGGGCCGAATGGCCTACTTCTGTGCTGTTTATCCCATGTTGTTGTTTGGAAGAAACTTTATCCCTGAAAATATTAAGTTTTCCCAATCATTCAAGGACATTTGTCATAAAGCTTTAAATAATCTTTCTTTGTTTGGTGCTATTGGTATTTTAAACTAAAAAAATTATTGATAAGAGCTTGGAAATAACTGTTCTTTCAACTGATTGTGAAAGTTTAAAAAAAGATGAAAATGTAAAGTATCTAATCAAATACGTCACACTGAATTGTTAACTTGAGTACTGCTTTATATAAACTTTAAATAATTAAAAGCAAAAGAAATCAATCTATTAAGAGTGAACCTTAATTCTCATTTGGTACTCAATTTTTTTCTCCAAAATAATAAAATGTATTTCACAAGCCAAAATAAGTGTGTTATGACATACACCTAATGAAGAATTCTTACTGAAGTATTACAGTGTATTAGTGTGGAATTTCAATGCTAAGTTCTGTCTAAAAAGAAAAAACCACCTAATGCATATGCATCTCAACATTAAGTTAATCAAAGCTATCCATTTGTCTCTCCCCTCCCCTCTTCCACGGAGGGTGCCAACTCGTGCTGGGACACCAGTTCCATGAGTTCCAGCAGCTCTCTGGCCCTCACCCAAGTGGCCATTCTTCATTCAGAACCTCAGATAGCGAGTGTTGGCAGCTTTCGACCACAACAGGTGTCACAGCCAAGCCCAATACTGCTCTCATCTATCATCCATACTCACTTTCCAGCAGATAGCAATCAATGACTTTTAGCTTGAAAATTATGTTCAAAAAGTATTTAACAGCATTGATAAGAGTATTGATTACAACACTTAATATTTATTCTAGTGAAACAATATACATCAAGAAATCTGAATCCCAAAATATTTTCAGAGCAACAAAAACAGCTCTTTGACTTTTCAACAGGTAATCTATTAACAATATCATTCCTAGTTGGCCCTACTGAAATTGAAATGTATTATAACTGACATACAAGCACTTCTCAATGATTAATCATTACAAGAGTAAAAAATCTCAAAAAAATACAATACATCTAAAAAACACATCTAAATTACCAGCATGTTGGTAAAACTGGTTTTCAGTAATGACCTACATAGCTTGCAGCTCCTTTGGAGCACAGCCGAGAAAACAAACTAATTTATTCACACCATAGCATTTTTCAAAGGGAACATACAAAAACGGAAATCTGGTTCTCACTAAAGAGCCAGTCACAAATTTTCACAAAAAGCTCCCCTACTCCCCACCCACCGACAAAAAAAAACTGATTATCTTAACCACATGCAAGTTCTAAGTGTCTTCTGACAAAAAACTTTCACTAAAGCACTGCGTACTCCATAAACAAGAATTTGAAATCAAGAATTGTTACAGGGATAAATAATTTCAATAAACACAGCTCGTAGAACCCGTTATTAGTGTACTGCAAGGAGAATGAGGTATAACTTGGATTTAGTCTATGAACAACCAGGGATCACATGACATCTATATATGCTGCTGATTCTGTCCTAGAGCAAACAAACCACCACATTTTTTAAATGGGACAGTTAACTATATTTGGAATTTTTATCAGCTTCATTTTATTCCTCTTTTGTAGATCTTTCCTCAACATGAGTTCTAGGCCCCAATTTTCCCCAAGGAAAAATAAATGTGTTCACTGACCTGTATGCATGTTTTGTTGTGGACCATCTATGTTGGGGGAAAAAAAATCCCAAGTTTCCGGCAAACAAATATCCTGTCGTGCCGGCACTACCCGAGTCAATCTCCGGGGGGGGTGGGTGCTTAGAGTGTGCGCTTAAAACGTATAGCACATGCGCTCAAAAGCTGACAACTCATTGGGGAAAAAAAATCTGCGCATGCGCAGTAGAAAAGAAAAAAAAAAAAATCAGCCGTTTGTGGACTGTGTGGATCACCATTGAGAACCCATTGGTGGCCGAGGTGGATTTGCAGGTCAGAAATACAGTTTCAATCACTAAATGGCTGTAAGGGAAGAGCGCAGAGAAGGCAAAAGGGGCAGAGTAGAAGAAGGGGAAGTTGTAAGGCCCAAGAGATTCCTTGCGGAAGAAGTTGAGCCCCTGGTAGACTTAATTGAGAGTAGATGGGAAGTTCTTGAAAACAAGTGGAGCTTCGGTAAAAAGAAACCCTCTGTATTCGCAAAAGTTTTGGGACCAGGTCGCAGTCGAGTTTGATGCAGTCTCTATCATGCCGAGAACTGGTGCGCAGCTGAAAAAGAAGTGGCAGGACCTCGGACAAGCAATGACTAAGTAATAATTTATATTTAAATATATTCAGGTTTTAAAATATATTTATATTTATGCATTGCAATAACATCTGTAAATGTGATCCGTGTGTGTGTACACATGCGCGCAGAAGGAACCTTTCTTTAATAAGTTTAATTTTCATCTTTGCAGAAGATGGTGTCACAGATCAACCGAGAACAATCACAAACTGGAGGAGGTCCACCAAGTAGGCTGCAACTAACAGCTGTGGAGCAGAGGTTAGCGTATCTGATTAAATGTTACAGGAGAAGACCAACCATCAACGCGGAAGCTGGTCTCAGTTTTCCAATAGAGGGTAAGCCCTGCTATTGGCACAGTCTGGGTTGGCTAAATGTTACGTTACTGCATGTGCTGCCTACGCTTCTCCTTCCACAATGCTGCTAACCAAGTAACTATCTTTTATTTTGCAGATGTTGCGCATCAGGAGACGACAGATGGTGCACCTGAAATTGAAGAGGAGCATGTTCAGGAAACCGCCACTCCAGATATTCCAATTCAGGAGAACGGTGGGCAGCAAGATTCAACGACGAGATGGTTACCCTGGATTTGGAGCTGCTGAACCCCGCGAGGATTCCAAGTCCTTTCCTGAGTGAATCAACGATGGGACATTTCGAGGTGTGCCTTCTGAGGCTGCGGGTCCCAGTGTGTCGCAGCAAGCCACAACTGCGAGACGTCAAAGGAGGGTGGAAGGGAGAGCTGATGCAGAAACATAGGACATCTTGTGGGGATGAGCGGGGAGAACATCTAACAATCGCGAATGCTCCTGGAAGCCTTCGGTGGGGTGAGGGTAGAGTTAGCAACACTGGCTGGAGGAATGGGTGAGGTGAGGGGAGAAATTGCGGGACTGTCATTACAGGTGGAAAGACTTTCGGGACAGAGGTAGTAGCAGCAGCAATAGGGGGGAATCACCCAGGCTGTCATTGATGCAAAGAACGTTTTCTACTCCGCACCAAAATCAGGGGTTAATCCAGAGGCTGAGGATGATTAAGACGAGGAACCTGGGCCTTCCACATCGACAAATTTTGGCTCTGTCCCTGTTGTAACCCAACAGCAAGAAACACCACGTCAGAAAAAATGCACATTAAACCTCGGGTTAAGGTGGGCAAGGAAGCCGAAGTCTGCAACAGGTACGCGCAAGGGTCGTGGCATCCACTGGGGCAGGAGTGGCACACAGCACGAAGGAGGAGGGTAGATGGCTTGTTTGTTTGTTGGGTTGATTGTTCTTTTGAAAGGTTGCCACATCATTCATTAAAGTTTTTAAAGTTATGAAAGTTTAAAGATAAGTCATTTCAGCTAACTACAACTGTTTAATAAACACATCTTTTTTGCACTTTTAACCTGGCTCCTGCACTTCATTTTTTAATGCAGCACCACTAAATATTTTTGGATAAAGGAACGGACTGAACATGTCAAATGGCCTCATTCCTTGTAACCCATAAGTTTAAATGATACAGGGGCACGTTCCAGTACAACGGTGCTCATGGATCCGGACTTGTTCTGGGTCACTGATACATGCAACGCAGGACCATGGTGCATGTATCAGTGACCTTGACCCAGACTAGATCCATGAACACCTTAGTACAGTGCACTTTGGATGAGCTAAAGTTTAAGGGAGGTGGCGGATGCAAGCCCGTCAAGGACATAAGAACATAAGAACGAACATAAGAATTAGGAACAGGAGCAGGCCATCTAGCCCCTCGAGCCTGCTCTGCCATTCAACAAGATCATGGCTGATCTGGCCGTGGACTCAGCTCCACTTACCTGCCCGCTCCCCGTAACCCTTAATTCCCTTATTAGTTAAAAATCTATCTATCTGTGACTTGAATACATTCAATGAGCTAGCCTCAACTGCTTTCTTGGGCAGAGAATTCCACACATTCACAACACTCTGGGAGAAGAAATTCCTTCTCAACTCGGTTTTAAATTGGCTCACCCGTATTTTGAGGCTGTGTCCCCTAGTTCTCGTCTCCCCGACCAGTGGAAACAACCTCTCTGCCTCTATCTTGTCTATCCCTTTCATTATTTTAAATGTTTCTATAAGATCACCCCTCATCCTTCTGAACTCCAACGAGTAAAGACCCAGTCTGCTCAATCTATCATCATAAGGTAACCCCCTCATCTCCGGAATCAGCCTAGTGAATCGTCTCTGTACCCCCTCCAAAGCTAGTATATCCTTCCTTAAGGTGACCAAAACTGCACGCAGTACTCCAGGGCCTGCCTCACCAATACCCTATACAGTTGCAGGAGGACCTCCCTGCTTTTGTACTCCACCCCCCCTCACAATGAAGGCCAAGATTCCATTCGCCTTCCTGATTACCTGCTGCACCTGCAAACTAACATTTTTGGGATTCATGCACAAGGACCCCCCAGGTCCCTCTGCACTGCAGCATGTTGTAATTTCTCCCCATTCAAATAATATTCCCTTTTACTGTTTCCCCCCCCCCCCCCCCCCAAGGTGGATGACCTCACACTTTCCGACATTGTATTCCATCTGCCAAACCTTAGCCCATTCGCTTAACCTATCTAAATCTTTTTGCAGCCTCTCTGTGTCCTCTACACAACCCGCTTTCCCACTAATCTTTGTGTCATCTGCAAATTTTGTTACACTACACTCTGTCCCCTCTTCCAGGTCACCTATGTACATTGTAAACAGTTGTGGTCCCAGCACCGATCCCTGTGGCACACCACTAACCACCGATTTCCAACCCGAAAAGGACCCATTTATCCCGACTCTCTGCTTTCTGTTAGCCAGCCAATTCTCTATCCATGCTAATACATTTCCTCTGACTCCACGTACCTCTATCTTCTGCAGTAACCTTTTGTGTGGCACCTTATCGAATGCCTTTTGGAAATCTAAATACACCACATCCATCGGTACACCTCTATCCACCATGCTCGTTATATCCTCAAAGAATTCCAGTAAATTAGTTAAACATGATTTCCCCTTCATGAATCCATGTTGCGTCTGCTTGATTGCACTATTCCTATCTCGATGTCCCGCTATTTCTTCCTTAATGATAGTTTCAAGCATTTTCCCCACTACAGATGTTAAACTAACCGGCCTACAGTTACCTGCCTTTTGTCTGCCCCCTTTTTTTAAACAAAGGCATTACATTAGCTGCTTTCCAATCCGCTGGTACCTCCCCAGAGTCCAGAGAATTTTGGTAGATTATAACGAATGCATCTGCTATAACTTCCGCCATCTCTTTTAATACCCTGGGATGCATTTCATCAGGACCAGGGGACTTGTCTACCTTGAGTCCCATTAGCCTGTCCAGCACTACCCCCTTCGTGATAGTGATTGTCTCAAGGTCCTCCCTTCCCACATTCCTGTGGCCAGCAATTTTTGGCATGGTTTTTGTGTCTTCCACTGTGAAGACCGAAGCAAAATAATTGTTTAAGGTCTCAGCCATTTCCACATTTCCCATTATTAAACCCCCCTTCTCATCTTCTGAGGGACCAACATTTACTTTAGTCACTCTTTTCCGTTTTATATATCTGTAAAAGCTTTTACTATCTGTTTTTATGTTTTGCGCAAGTTTACCTTCGTAATCTATCTTTCCTTTCTTTATTGCTTTCTTAGTCATTCTTTGCTGTTGTTTAAAATTTTCCCAATCTTCTAGTTTCCCACTAACCTTGGCCACCTTATACGCATTGGTTTTTAATTTGATACTCTCCTTTATTTCCTTGGTTATTCATGGCTGGTTATCCCTTCTCTTACCGCCCTTCTTTTTCACTGGAATATATCTTTGTTGAGCACTATGAAAGAGCTCCTTAAAAGTCCTCCACTGTTCCTCAATTGTGCCACCGTTTAGTCTGTGTTTCCAGTCTACTTTAGCCAACTCTGCCCTCATCCCACTGTAGTCCCCTTTGTTTACACATAGTATGCTCGTTTGAGACACTACTTCCTCACCCTCAATCTGGATTACAAATTCAACCATACTGTGATCACTCATTCTGAGGGGATCTTTTACTAGGAGATTGTTTATTATTCCTGTCTCATTACACAGGACCAGATCTAAGATAGCTTGCTCCCTGGTAGGTTCTGTAACATACTGTTCTAAGAAACAATTCCGTATGCATTCTATGAATTCCTCCTCCAGGCTACCCCGTGCGATTTGATTTGACCAATCGATATGTAGGTTAAAATCCCCCATGATTACTGCCGTTCCTTTTTCACATGCCTCCATTATTCCTTGATTATTGCCTGCCCCACCGTGAAGTTATTAATTGGGGGCCTATAAACTACGCCCACCAGTGACTTTTTCCCCTTACTATCTCTAATCTCCACCCACAATGATTCAACATTTTGTTCATTAGAGCCAATATCGTCTCTCACAACTGCCCTGATATCATCTTTTATTAACAGAGCTACCCCACCTCCTTTCCCTTCTTGTCTATCTTTCCGAATCATCAGATGCCCCTTTATGTTTAATTCCCAGTCTTGGCCACCCTGCAACCACGTTTCTGTAATGGCCACCAAATCATACCCATTTGTAATGATTTGTGCTGTCAACTCATTTACTTTATTTCGAATGCTGCGTGTGTTTAGATAGAGTGTTTTAATCCTAGTTTTTAAACCATGATTTTTAGTTTTGATCCCTCCTGCAGCCCCTATATACTCAGTGGCCCTTTTTGTTTTTTGCCTTGGGTTTCTCTGCCCTCCACTTTTATTCATCTCCTTTCTGTCTTTTGCTTTTGTCTCCTTTTTGTTTCCCTCTGTCTCCCTGCATTGGTTCCCATCCCCCTGCCATATTTAGTTTAACTCCTCCCCAACAGCACTAGCAAACACTCCCCCTAGGACATTGGTTCCGGTCCTGCCCAGGTGCAGACCGTCCGGTTTGTACTGGTCCCACCTCCCCCAGAACCGGTTCCAATGCCCCAGGAATTTGAATCCCTCCCTGTTGCACCACTGCTCGAGCCACGTATTCATCTGAGCTATCCTGCGATTCCTACTCTGACTAGCACGTGGCACTGGTAGCAATCCCGAGATTACTACTTTTGAGGTCCTACGTTTTAATTTAGCTCCTAGCTCCTTAAATTCGTCTCGTAGGACTTCATCCCTTTTTTTTAAACCTATATCGTTAGTACCAATGTGCACCACAACAACTGGCTGTTCACCCTCCCTTTTCAGAATGTCTTGCACCCGCTCCGAGACATCCTTGACCCTTGCACCAGGGAGGCAACATACCATCCTGGAGTCTCGGTTGCGGCCGCAGAAACGCCTATCTATTCCCCTTACAATCGAATCCCCTATCACTATTGCTCTCCCATTCTTTTTCCTGCCCTCCTGTGCAGCAGAGCCAGCCACGGTGCCATGAACTTGGCCGCTGCCCTCCCCTGATGAGTCATCCCCATCAACAGTACTCAAAACGGTGTATCTGTTTTGCAGGGGGATGACCGCAGGGGACCCCTGCACTACCTTCCTTGCACTGCTTTTTCTGCTGGTCTTCCATTCCCTAGCTGGTTGTGGACCCTTCACCTGCGGTAAGACCAACTCCTACACGTGCTACTCACGTCATTCTCAGCATCGTGGATGCTCCAGAGTGAATCCACCCTCAGCTCCAATTCCGCAACGAGGTCCGTCAGGAGCTGGAGGCGGATACACTTCCCGCACACGTAGTAGTCAGGGACACCAGAAGTGTCCGAGTTCACACATGGTACAGGAGGAGCATATCACGTGACCGAGCTCTTCTGCCATGACTTAACCCTTAGATACACTTAAATTGGCAACAATGCTAAAGTTTACTCACTGTTATAGAAGAGAAAGAAGAAAAAGAAAAACTACTCATCAATCATCAACCAATCACTTACCCCCTTGGCTGTGACGTCACCTTTCTATTTCTTTCTGCTTCTTTTTTGCCTTCTCCTTGTAGCTGCACAAGCACGCCTCTCCACACACCTCCTCGACGCTGCTCCCGACTCAGCGACGCACTGCCCGACCTCGCAGCCATTTATAGGCCTCTCCACACACCTCCTCGACGACGCACCGCCCGACCTCGCAGCCTTTTATAGGCCTCTCCACGCACCTCCTCGACGCTGCTCCCGACTCAGTGACGCATTGCAATAGTTGAGACTGGACTTGAACTGGGTACACATTAGGGTTTCAGTTGAAGGGCTAAGGCAAGAGTGAAGGGAGGCTTCAAAACATACTTATGAGGTTGATCAGATCCCATTCCATTGTATAAAGACATTTTTACACTAATTTAATATCCCTTCAAATATATTATTTATTATTGTGCACCTAAGCATTCCAACACTATTAAAACATAAATTTTTTTTCGATGAATTATTTAATAAATAAAATTTAATATCCAATCTTTATTAAAATTCACTGATGGTTTCCTATGTGCCTGGAGTGTCTTGCACTCTCGTGTGGAGGACCTTTGGCCTGGGACTTTGGCCGGGGATAGAATCAGGTCGAGTAGGCTGCGTGGAGGATTGGGAGAAGGCTACCCCTTGATGTTTTTGGGTAGAAGTCTCCTATTCATCTCGTGATTTTGCCTGCCGTGTGGATTTAAAAGGCTTCCCTGGACTTCAGGAACATCTTAGAAAATTTTGGGGCACTTGGGACATCGATGGAAAAGGTGGTGAAGATTTGTATTTTATTTGAATGCTTACAGTTCTATCATCGAAGGAGTAACTTCAATAATAAGTTTTCTTTTATCTGTTTTATTTTTAAAGTTCCATTCAATTTTTGTAAAAGCCAGGGAGTCTCTTCGGCTGGGGATAGGAGCAGGCCAGCACGGATTTCTTTATTTGCAGGTAAGGTTTTTTCCTACGGTGTTTCTAGTGTCTGTGCGTCGATTTAAAAATTATCGATGAGAAAAGTTGGCCTTATGGCCCGAAATGGCGCGCATGCTACTTTTAAACGTACATCAGCACCAGAACGTATCGCGCCAAACATTCTGCTGCTGGTAGACGACGCCAGCACCTCAACATCGTGGAATCTATAAAATAAGTTTCAGTGCCAGAAAAATCACTGGGCGCCGAAAAAACAGGGCGCAGTACTGGGCAAAATTGTCGCCATAATTCCAAAGTGCTGATTTCGCCAAACAATTGAGCTATTCCAACATGGATTTTGAAAGTTTTTAATATCCTGATGCATTAACCTGATAGCTTCAAATACTGCAAAATGCCAAGTGTTTCGGCAATGCCTTCAGTTTAATGTGTCTTCGATCAAAATTAAGGCTTTTTTTTTTTACACAAGGATTAAAAGATAGCCAACATATGTAATTTAATTTTCTTTTCAGTTATGACAGTTAGTATTTTCAAAAGACAGAAAAACACAATTACTTCTTATTTTGAGTGAAGTTTTGTTTGAAATGAGTGGAGAACATCTACTCAAGATGGCACGGGCAAAGTCTTCTTACTAGCCTTTCCTAACTTTTATATGGACTCTTCTTGAAAACAATGGCATACAATATTGCCAAGATTAGTGGGAGGCCAGAGGATTAGGAATTTTTTTTAAACTAGCAAAGGACGACTAAAAAAATTGGGAGAGAAGATGGATTATGACTGCAAACCATCAAGAAATATAAAAACAGATAGTAAGAGCTTCTACAGGCATATAAAAAAGAAGAGGGTAGCTAAAATAAACGTTGGTCTCTTAAGAGGGTAAGACTGGGGAATCAGTAAAGGGGAACAGGGGTTTTGAACAAATACTTTGTATTGGGCTTCACGGTAGAAGACACTAAAAACATCCCAATAATACATAATCAAGGGGCTATAGGGAGCGGGAAACTTAAAACAATTACTATCACTAAAGAAAAAGTACTTGGTAAAATAATGGGACTAAAGGTGGACAAGTCCCCTGGACCTAATGGCCTGCATTCTAGGGTCTTAAAAGAAGTGGCTGGAGAGATGGATGCATTGGTTGTAATCTACCAAAATTCCCTGGATTGGAAAACCACAAATGTAATGCCCCTATTTAAAAAAAGAGGGAAACAGAAAGCAGGATACTATAGACCATTTAGCCCAACATCTGTCTTTGGGAAAATGTTGTAGTCCATTATTAAGGAAGCAGTAGCAGGACATTTGGAAAATCATAATGCAGTCAAGCAGAGTCAGCATGGTTTTATGAAAGGGAAATCATGTTTGACAAATTTGCTGGAGTTCTTTGAGGATATAACAAGCAGGGTGGATAAGGGGGAACCAGTGGATGTGGTGTTTTTGGATTTCCAGAAGGTATTCGAAAAGGTGCCACATAAAAGGTTACTGCGCAAGATAAAAAAGCATGGAGTTGGGGGTAATAAATTAGCACGGAGAGAGGATTGGCTAACAGAACAGAGTCGGGATAAATGGGTCATTTTCTGGTTGGCAAACTGTAACCAGTGGGGTGCCACAGGGATCGGTGCTGAGGCCTCAACTATTTACAATCTATATTAATGACTTGGATAAAGGGACTGAGTGTAATGTAGCCAAGTTTGCTGATGACACAAAGATGGGAAAGCAAGTTGTGAGGAGGACACAAAGAAAC
Organism: Pristiophorus japonicus; assembly: GCF_044704955.1. NCBI lineage: Eukaryota > Metazoa > Chordata > Chondrichthyes > Pristiophoridae > Pristiophorus > Pristiophorus japonicus. Next base: position 149,876,297 of record NC_091990.1, read on the forward strand.
TGCAAAGGGATATAGACAGTCTACGTGAGTGGGCAAACATTTGGTAGATGGAGTATAACGTGGGAAATTGTGAGGTTATAAAAAGCAAATTATTTACATGGAGGGAGATTATAAAATGCTGGGGTCCCTTGTGTATGTACAGCAAGTAATCAGGAAGGCAAATGGAATGTTGGCCTTTATTGTAAGGGGGATGGAGCATAAAAGCAGGAAAGTCCTGCTACAACTGTACAGGGTATTTGTGAGACCACACCTAGAGTACTGCATACAGTTTTGTTCTCCTTATTTAAGGAGGGATCCATCATCATAGGCAGTCCCTCGGAATCGAGGAAGACTTGCTTCCACTCCTGAAGTGAGTTCTTTGGTGGCTGAACAGTCCAATACGAGAGCCACAGACTTTGTCACAGGTGGGACAGATAGTTGTTGAGGGAAAGAGTGGGTGGGACTGGTTTGCCGCACGCTCTTTCTGCTGCCTGCGCTTGATTTCTGCGTGCTCTCGGCGATGAGACTCGAGGTGCTCAGCGCCCTCCCGGATGCACTTCCTCCACTTAGGGCGGTCTTGGGCCAGGGACTCCCAGGTGTCAGTGGGGATGTTGCACTTTATTAGGGAGGCTTTGAGGATGTCCTTTGTAACATTTCTACTGCCCACCTTTGGCTCATTTGCCGTGAAGGAGCTCAGAGTAGAGCACTTGTTTTGGGAGTCGCGTGTCTGGCATGCGAACTATGTGGCTGCCCAGCAGAGCTGATCGAGTGTGGTCAATGCTTCAATGCTGGGGATGTTAGCCTGGATGAAGATGCTGATGTTGGTGCGTCTGTCCTCCCAGGGGATTTGTAGGGTCTTGGAGACATCGTTGGTGATATTTTTCCAGCGACCTGAGGTGTCTGCTGTACATGGTCCATGTCTCTGAGCCATACTGGAGGGCATACTACAGCCCTGTAGACCATGAGTTTGGTGGCAAGTTTTGAGGGCCTGCTCTTCAAACACTCTTTTCCTCAGGCGGCCGAAGCTGCACTGGCGCACTGGAGGCGGTGTTGGATCTCGTCGTCGATACCTGCTCTTGTTGATAGGAGGCTCCCGAGATACGGGAAGTGGTCCACGGTGTTCAGGGCCGTGCCGTGGATCTTGATGACTGGGGGGGGGGGGGCAGTGCTGTGAGGCGAGGACAGGCTGGTGGTGGACCTCTGTCTTACGGATGTTTAGCATAAGGCCCATGCTTTCATACGTTGACTATGACTTGGAGTTCAGCCTCTGTATGTGCGCAGACGCAGGCGTCGTCCGCGTACTGTAGCTCGACGACAGAGGTTAGGGTAGTCTTGGACCTGGCCCGGAGACGGCGCAGGTTGAACAGGTTCCCACTGGTTCGATAGTTTAGTTCCACTCCAGCAAGCAGCTTGTTGACTGTGAGGTGGAGCATGGTGATAAGAAAGATTGAGAAGAGGGGCGAAGACGCAGCCCTGTTTGACCCTGGTCCGGATGTGGATTGGGTCTGTGATGGATCCGTTGGTAAGGATCACGGCCTGCATGTTGTCGTGGAGCAGGCTGAGGATGGCGATGAACTTTTGGGGGCATCCGAAATGGAGGAGGATGCTCCATAGATCCTCGCGGTTGACAGTGCCTTTGTAAGGTCGAAGGCGGCCATGTATAAGGGCTGGCACTGTTCCCTGCATTTTTCCTGCAGCTGTCGCGCTGCAAAAATCATGTCTGCTGTGCCCCGTAGGGGACAAAATCCGCACTGTGACTCTGGGAGGAACTCCTCGGCCATAGGAAGAAGACAGTTGAGGAGGACTTTAGCGACGACTTTTCCTATGGCTGATAGCAGGGAGATTCCTCTGGAGTTGCCGCAGTCGGACTTGTCCCTTTTTTTAAACGATGGTCACGATTACTGCATCTCTGAGATCTCCCGGCATGCTCTCCTCCCTCCAGATGAGAGAGATGAGGTTGTGTATTCGCGCCAGCAGTGCCTCTCCGCCATATGTCAATGCCTCAGCAGGGATTCCATCCGCACCCGCAGCCTTGTTGTTTTTAAGCTGTCTTATGGCTTTTTCTACCTCGTGCAGTGTTGGGGTCTTCCTGAGGTGGTGGCGGGTAGCATGCTGCGGGATGGAGTCGACAACACTCGAGTCGAAGGCAGAGTCTCTATTGAGGAGATCTTTGATGTGCTCCTTCCAGCGGGCCCCGACTGCCTTGGTGTCCTTGATGAATGTTTCCCCATTCTTGGCCAGCAGTGGGGCCTTGGCCCGTAGGTGACCTTGACTGCGATGAAGAATACTCGCACATCATGGCTGTTGGCCAGCTGCTTTATCTCCTGTGCTTTCTCCATCCACCACCTGTTGGATCTCAGCCTTGAGCTAAGGAGGGATATACTTGTTTTGGAGGCAGTTCAGAGAAGATTCACTAGGTTGATTCCCAAGATAAAGGGGTTGACATATGAAGAAAGGTTCAGCAGGTTGGGTCTAAACTCACTGGAGTTAAGAAGAATGAGTGGTGATCTTATTGAAACATACAAGATACTGAGGGTATCTCGACAAGGTAGATGCAGGAGAATCTGGAACTAGGGGGCATAGTTTAAGAATAATGGGCTGCCCATTTAGAATTGAGATGAGGAGGAATTTCTTCTCTGAGGATCATAAATCTGGGGAATTCTCTGCCCCAGAGAGCTGTGGAGGCTGGGTCATTGAATATATTTAAGGTAGAGATAGACAGATTTTTGAATGATAAGGGAGTGATGGGTTATGGGGAACGGGCAGGGAAGTGGAGCTGTGCCCAAGATCTCAGATCAGCCATGATCTTACTGAATGGCAGAGCAGGCACGAGGAGTCAAATGACCTACTCCTGCTCCTATTTATGTTCTGTAGTTTTCAGAGCTTCTTCATCTGACCAAGTAAGCACAATACAATTTGTATTTATATAGCGCCTTTAATGCAGTAAAACATCCCAAAGCAAGGAGCGTTACAAAATAAAACTTTGACACCGGGAAGAAATTAGGGCAGATGACCAAAAGCTTGGTCAAAGAGGTAGGTTTTAAGGAGGAAAGAGGTGCAGTGAGGGAGTTGGCAGCTAAAGGCATGGCCGCCGATGGTTGAACGATTTGAATCAGGGATACTCAAGAGGGCAGAATTTGAGCAATGCAGATATATCCGGGGGGGGGGGGTTGGTCGAAGCCATGGAGAGATTTGAAAACAAGGACAAGAATTTTGAAGTCAAGGCATAGCTTAACCGGGAACCAATGTAGGTCAGCGAGCACAGGGATGATGGTGAATGGGACTTACTGAGAGTTAGGACACAGGCAGCTAAGTTTTGGATGACCTCAAGTTTATGTAGGGTAGAATGTGGAGGCCAGCCAGGAATGTGTTGGAATAGTAAATCTAGAGGTAACAAAGGCATGGATGAGGGTATCAGCAGATGAGTTGAGGCGGGGGGGGGGGGAAGACAGGCAATATTATGGAGGTGGAAATAGGCTTTATTAGTTACATTGCGAATGTGTGGTTGGAAGATCATTTCAGAGTCAAATATGACACCAAGGTTGTGAACAGTCTGGTTCAGACTTGGACAGATGCTAGGGAGAGGGATGGAGTTGTTGGCTAGGGAACGGAGTTTGTGGCGGGGACTGAAGACAATCGCTTTGGTCTTCCCAATATTTAATTGGAGAAAATTTCTGCTCATCCAGTACTGCATGTCGGATAAGCAGTCTGACAATTTGAGACTGTGGTGAGGTCGAGTGAAGTGGTAGTGAGGTAGAGCTGGGAACTGGGTGTCGTCAGCGTATATGTTGAAACTGATATCATGTTTTCGGATGATATTGCCAAAAGGCAGCATATACATGAGGAATGGGAGGGGGCCAAGGGGGGCCCCAGTGGTAACGATGCGGGAGTGGCAAGAGAAGCCATTGCAGATGATTTTCTAGATAAGATAAGAATGGAACCAGGCGAGTGAAGGCCCACCCAGCTGGACGGTGGTGGAGGGGCATTGGAGGAGGAAGGAATCGTCAACCGTGTCAAAGGCTGCAGACAGGTTGCAAAGGACGAGGAGCGAGTTTGCCTTTGTCATGGTCACAAAGGATGTAATTTGTGACTTTGAGGTGAGCCGTTTCGGTACTGTGGCAGGGGCGGAAATCTGATTGGAGATTCAAACATGGAGTTCCGAGAAAGATGGGCACGGATTTGGAGGCGACAACATGTTCAAGGACTTTGGAAAGGAAAGGGAGGTTGGAGATTGGGTGGGAGTTTGCAATGATGGAGAGGTTTTGTGATGAGGGGGGTGATGACAGCAGATTTGAGAGGGGGACAGTACCTGAGGGGAGCGAACCGTTAAGCAGGTCAGCTAAAATGGGAGCCAGAAAAAAAGTCAGCAGTTTATTGGGAAATGCTATTAGTATTTAAAATTATAAAACAGTGGGACAGGGTAGATAGAAACCGACTCTTTCCAGTAGTTGGGCCTAGAATGAGGGGCCATAGATAACAAGAATAAAATGCAAGAGATTTAGAACAGAGAACAAGAGAAACTTTTTTTTTTTTTTACACAGCGAGTTGTGAGGCTGTGGAATTCACTTCCAGGATTAGTGGTTGAAGCAGCAACTATGACAACATTCAAGATTAAATTGGATAGGTGGATGCAAGAAATGGGGATAAAATGATACGAGAACAGGGCGGGTAAATGCAATTCGGATTATTTGCTCATGTAAAGAGTAAACGTGGACATTGACAGATTGGGCTGAATGGCCTGTTTCCATGTTGCAATGTCTATGTATTTCTACGTAACATGCTCTGAACTGCACGAAACTTTACAGTGGATTTTCAGGGACTACACCATTATTTTTGAATTGAGAGCAAGGCAAAACACAAACAGATTAAAGAAAATAAGTTACAACGTCTGCAGACATCTGCAAGCATAATCTTGCTGGGCAGCCAGCCGAACACACCTCAAGTACTTGCGCAAACAAATGAACATTTTTAATCACACTGGTGAAACAGGTCGTCACAAGTTGCACCATGCACTTCTTCCTGTCTGTTAGGTAACATAATTGGATGCAGCCATAGGCAATAACACCAAGGATTGATGTCTCTCAAAATTGACCTTGGTGATTGTTGAATTACAGAAAGAACCCCTAGAGAATTTTTATTCTGGCGGCAATAGACAAATCCAGCCATGTAGACTGCAAATCCAAATTTGAGGGAACTGAACAGTTTGCTGAGGTATACAGGTGCAGCGTCGAAAATGTGGAGTTTTGGAATATTCCAGAATCTGGACCCACCGACGCCCGACCTCGCCTCACCGCCGCTGCCCGAACAGCTCCTCAGCGGTGGGGCCCGCCCGACCAGACTACCTCATTGACGGGGCCGACGACCCGAACAGGTCCTCGGCGGGGAACCCCCCCGCCCCACTTTCCCCCCTCCTCTTTCTAATGTTCTGAATTCCAGAAATACCCAAACTGGGCACGGGTGTTTCCGGATTCATGACATCAGAAAGACGATTGAAAGTCCAGAAAAGCCCTGAATCCGGCACGGCCTCTGTCCCGAGGGTTCTGGATTCTCGACGCTACACCTGTATTATAATCATATGACCATCTCCATTGTGTCTCTTCCTTTGCGACTCCCCGTTCCCCCCCTTAAAACTTTTGATATGTACAGACATATTTGTACTCCTTTGTAAGCTACGTGATCCGATCTTTCTCTCGGTACGCTAGTGTTTCCCAAAGTGGGGTCTGCGGACATTTTCCAGCGAGTCCATGCAACCGGAAGTGACTGCAGGTAATCAAAAATGAAAAATGATTGAATGGTACATATTGCTCTGTAATTCAAAAGTTGAAAACTAATTCAACACGTCTTAAAGAAAATGAAAGCAAAAAGCAAATATAAAAAGACAGTAACCAGGATACAATTGCACAGGAAGTCTAGTGTCACAGAACGAGCATGGCGAGACATTATTAAAATGCCGCTAACCACCAATTGGACTGCGCTTTTCAGTGGCACTTGCACCGAGTTCTGCGTCAAGCACTGTCTGCTCAGGCTGTTTTCGCAATATAAACGAGCACATTTTTTTTTGTCTACAAATACTTTGCGCGCAGCTTCAATTTTATAACCTCATAGGTAAGTCAATATGCGTAGAGATCTGTGACAATAAGGGAGGGCAACTCTTTACTGGGAATTGCTATGGATCGCCAGAACAAAGAAAGGATAATCAGATGGAGGGGTGAAGAACCCCCTTTCCTACACGGCAGAAACCGAGCAGGATAGTCAAAATGTCCTCCAATCCCGCTGCCTTCTTACAAACCTACTTTTTTTTTTTAAAAAAGGCGGCCGCAGGTCCCTGCTTTAAATGTGACTCAGATAATCAAAATGACCAATAGTTTTTTTGGCTTTTTGGTTCTTGGTGGAATGAACCTTCAAAATCTCATCAGCTAAATTCTATGGGGAGGATATTGGCGATGCCTTCTTTATAAAGATTAAATATTTTAAAATAATTTTTTAAAAATAATTACCAGTGGTAACTCTTTATAAAACCGACACGGATTTAATTCTTGCAAATTATTCTCAATGGCTGGGCCCACCTCCTCACAGAGGGCCACAGCTCTCGCTCACTTTGCAACGGGCACTCCCTGCCAATGTTCCCGTTAATTTATTTTTGGGAGCCTTTCAAAATGCTGGTGCGGTTTTTCAGATTGAAAAGCTGCCTAGCCGGCTGCATGGGAGGCCGAGAGCACTGCACGGCTTATAGGGGACATTGCTCCCTACTAGTTGAGCCGATTCTTCTCCGTGGCATCGCGACCCTGTACCATCCTCTCAACACATGATCAGAGCATCTGCGGGGCCCTTCAAACACACTCCTGAATGTGTTCACGCAAACACGTACAATCCCACAGTGCAGCTGTTACAGAACACATCAGTGGGACAGTATGGCGGTGAGTCATGCTTCCAGCACGTGCATGGGTGCCCGTGCCCTCACTCACCTTAGCCAGCCTGCTGACAGCTTTAAAAATTGTTCAGCTCTTTTCTTCTTAGACGGTCCCTTGTATTGAGGATGACTTGCTTCCACACCAAAAAGGGACAAGTTCACAGGTGTTTCAACGAAGGACCTGATATTCCAGGTCCTAAGCTACATGTTGAAGGGTGGAAGATGCCTGTGCGTGGATTTTTTTTTTTTAAACCAGCCACCACACGGGCTTGACAGAGCTAGGTCTTGGTCCAGTGGCAAGGATTAACCAAGACGACTGTTGCAAGGACCTAGTGCGTGCATATATTGCAGTGTGGGCTGGCCCGTGCTGTCCCAGGGCCCTCGCCTCAGCTGGGCCCTGAACTCACGCCGCTCCTTCGCCCCAACCTTGCGGCTCCTGCTGTACCTGCTCACGCTCCAATCACCGACCTGGATTATGGTGACGTACAATCTTGCCATCCTCTTCACTGCCATCGCCTTCTTGCACCAGCTCGCGCTGTTCCCTGAAGTGGTATAGTCCCAACCTGCCGCTGGCGTTTTCACGCAGGTCGGGGCCGCCACTGTGGTTCCAGGGCTGCTCGCCTTTTATAGCCCCAGCCTGCCCTGGTGTTCTCTCTCAATGAGAAAAGGCAAGCGGGCCTTGGAACCAGCGTGTTCAGCACTAAGTGGCTAACAGTGGCCATCTGTTGCTGCAGAATACCCAGAATTGCTGTGAGAAGCAGGCATACCCATCTCACTGATAGCCAAGTAAATAACTTTTCTTAAAAGCATAAAAACTCTTTACATGCAGCACTTTCATTGAAGGAGTATTAGGTAGTATTATAATTTAGATGGGGGGGGGGGGGGGGGAGGGAGGAGAGAGGGGGGTCAGTGATTGCTAATTGTTTTGAAAAGGGGTCCTTTAATCAAAAGAAGTTTGAGAATCACAGCAGTATACAATCATAAAAATGATGAATACCATTTAAAGCTACACTCCTACTTCTCATAGGATTAGAACACATTTCAAGATACTTAACTGCAATAAGAGAATCAATTTTCAAAGAAAGCTCACTTTTAAACTATAAATACTGATAAGTGACGAATGCATAATACAATCATAATACAATCTAAAAAGAGAGATGAGTTTATAGAATTTACATCTAATTAAAATGTTTGTTTTTGGCTCAACACCAGCAATTTGCTTCAGGTAGTCAGTAGTGCTCATTGGAGACAGACTATTTAGAAGCTGAAAATGATCAATCACTTAACAACTGCGTGCGGGAGCAAACAAATCAGTCTATAGCTTGAAATATTTTAAGATTTAACTCCTTTTTGGTACCGTGGCAAAGAATATTCATGCATCAATGTGCAGCACTCCGAAATGATACAATGCAGGTTTATACCCTTGATGAATTTTCCATCTCAGTCAGCATATGCTGGGAAAAACTATGGCAATTAGACTGGTTTAGAAGGCAAGTCAACCCACACAGCATTTGTTTGCCGGTTGTAGCAGCCAATATGCAATATACAGTTGAGGCTTGGGAACAGGTCACCTGTACACACCCAGGGAATGGAATGTGGAGGGTGGGTCAAATTCATACATTCAGGTGGAAAAGCATGATCTAATTATACAGACTATTGGCATTACTGTACTGTATTCCACTATACGGTCAGTACCACTGCTGTAAAAAATTAGATTTAACTTAGGGCCACGCAACATTTTAAAACCCAAATTATACTCAGTCATGTTAGACACAAACCAAGTCCTAACCCACTTTTATGCATCACTGCCCAATTTTGGACAGCTGCATTGAGTATATATTGAAGAATTCCTGAGCTGGAAAGAATGGACTAATACTTACAAAACTTTCAGTTGGTACAGACCAGACAAAGCCTCCGGGTGAATGTAAGACAAGTCATTGCCAGCCAACCGCCTGTAAAAGAAAATAGGTCATTTAACCAAATTCAGAGACAAAAAATACATACCAAATCAGGGAAAATAGACACCCATCAACCATGAAATTAAAATACAATCAAGCTTGTTCAAGAGCACTTTAATTTGTATGCCATTTAGTGTTCTACAGCCCACATATCAGTCAGGTGCTCTGTAGTATTTGGTACCCAACAATTGTGCTCACTGCAAGATCTGCAAAAAGTGTAAAAAGATTAAAATTGTAAAAGCATCCCTTAATCCCATGCTCAGCGCTACATTGGGTAGCTTACGATGCAAGTAGTAAATGAAGGAGGTAGTTAATTTATCAGACAAGATACAAAAATTACAGGTTGAACAAATGTCATTATCTTACAGCTCTGGACCACATAGGGATTCATTTCAAACATAAATTGTGCTGGAGTATTTTGACCACATGTAGTCAGACTGTAAATTCTGCCTAAGAGTCCCAATTTTATATGAATTTTGCATGTAATTAGAAAAATTGAGGCACTTGTATTGTTGAATTCACAAAAAACCATCACAATCCTCACCAATCCCAGTTATCAGTTATACACTAAATTACAACTCATTAAATGTAATCCACATTTCATAGGAAAATGTTTGATAAAAGATTTGATGCTGCTACTGCTCTGGGAGATCAAACTGTGCAACATGATGCAGTGAAAATTTTCAATCTTGCAATAGTTTTCTCAGATCAGGATTTCCTGCCCGCAACATAGTTTGATCTCAGAGCAGGGGCATTGGGTAAAAGCAGAGAAGCAGCGACAGCTACGGTTGACTGTGAACTGGAAGGTGGTTTGTGGGGGGGCAGGAGAAAGAGGTAGAAAGTGAAGAGGTAAAAGGTGTCAGTGTGAACAGGCAGATGGGGGTCATGGGAATAGGAAGTGAATGAAGTGCCAGTATAAACTCGGATGAAAGGGGTGGAGGATACTGAAAGGCTCAGGGGGAAAAGCAGGTGGAGAGAATGGCTCCATGAATTGTCCTAACGGGAGGATTAACAATTTAAAAATACATTTACCGATTTAGCAACAGAGGATATCAATATATCAATAGGCCATATTTTCTCGAAGGGAAAGGAGATCAAATCCCCTCAGGTTTAATCACAATCTTCTGCAATTTTTTTAAAACTGGCCTTAGTTTTGGCTAATCCTAACCATGTGTTTGTTTAAAACCTGTGGTATTGGGGAAGCAGATTTTCTTTGAGCAATCGGAGTCGCTTTTAGGACAGAAAATAGTTTCATAATCTAGTAATCGTCACTACAAGTAAAGCTATTAAAATAGTAAAATATACTTATTAAAGTTAATAACCAAAGATCACAAAGCATACTCATTTGGGGTTGAGTGGAGAGAGAAGTAGAAGATTCATTCATGAAATATCAGAATTGACCAGAGTAATCCACTTGATCTTAAGGCTCAGAGGGCACTTAAAGCAAAGTCATATGAATATCCTTTTTGTGTGTTTCATAACTACCGACACTATTTTAGATCTGTTTAGAGGGTCATACCACTAATAGGTGCATTATTTTTAAACTCTGGAAATGGCAATATCAATCAAAATGTGCGCCCATTGAGCTTCAGGTACGAACATGTGCAGAATATTCTTTCCTTGCTTCAGCAGAAATTAAGTAATGGGTTCGCTTCTTCTCCAGGACATTAAAAGTAGATTTACTATTGTTGCCACGCAACACAGGAAATTAGAATGTTTGTGCCAAACAATATCCAGAGCTATTTACTGATGCTATAAATAAATTATGCCGTGTAGGTATTTTGTTGGCAGTTATATTGTATGTTGTACAATGGCCACGGTAGATTGACCTCAATTTGCACAAATACACTTTACTCAACCCAGACATATCAGTTTGTACAATGACTTAATTATGTATTACTAGTTATGTTCTAAAGATATCATACAAACACAATGTTGTGCAACATAAAAATGCTTTAAAATTATATAAATTACAAAAGGCAAATTTACAGCAACAGCTCAGTGAAGAATTAAAAGTTAATGTCCATGAACTCAGTTGATTTTATTTTTATTTTATTGTGTAATATCAAACTATAAACTTGGTACAAACCTTTCTACAGGAACTGAAGAATATTAACCATCTCTGTCAATTTCTCTTTATGCTGTTCTCATCCATTCAAACATGCATTCTCCAGCAAGAGTTATTAAACAGGAACAGGTGCTGAAACACTAGCTCATTTTTCCTCTCCCTGGCACGAGAGCTAACTACACCAACCTCATTAGTCTGGACAAGGTCAACTAATTCAGCATTGACCAGCGATCAAACCCAAGACATTTTGGTTTGTATACACCACATTACATGGTGTATTTACCTATTCAACCACTGGGGGAACCTTGCTACGTTAAACTTGGACACTGGTTCACAAAATAGCTGAAATTCATTAATGAGGGAGTAGCTAATTTCTCAGCTACAGTTTTGCAAACTTGGTCATCAGGGTCAGGATATTTACTGGGAAGCAGCTCTTAAAGGAGGTGGGGTAGCATTGCTGGTTAAGGAGGAGATTAAGGCAATAGTTAGGAAGGACATTAGCTTGGATGATGTGGAATCTATATGGGTAGAGCTGCAGAACACCAAAGGGCAAAAAACGTTAGTGGGAGTTGTGTACAGACCTCCAAACAGTAGTAGTGATGTTGGGGAGGGCATCAAACAGGTAATTAGGGGTGCGTGCAATAAAGGTGCAGCAGTTATAATGGGTGACTTTAATATGCACATAGATTGGGCTAACCAAACTGGAAGCAATACGGTGGAGGAGGATTTTCTGGAGTGCATAAGGGATGGTTTTTTAGACCAATATGTCGAGGAACCAACTAGGGGGGAGGCCATCTTAGACTGGGTGTTATGTAATGAGAGAGGATTAATTAGCAATCTCGTTGTGCGAGGCCCCTTGGGGAAGAGTGGCCATAATATGATGGAATTCTGCATTGGGATGGAGAATGAAACAGTTAATTCAGAGACCATGGTCCAGAACTTAAAGAAGGCTAACTTTGAAGGTATGAGGCGTGAATTGGCTGGGATGGATTGGCGAATGATACTTAAGGGGTTGACTGTGGATGGGCAATGGCAGACATTTAGAGACCGCATGGATGAACTACAACAATTGTACATTCCTGTCTGGCATAAAAATAAAAAAGGGAAGGTGGCTCAACCGTGGCTATCAAGGGAAATCAGGGATAGTATTAAAGCCAAGGAAGTGGCATACAAATTGGCCAGAAATAGCAGCGAACCTGGGGACTGGGAGAAATTTAGAACTCAGCAGAGGAGGACAAAGGGTTTGATTAGGGCAGGGAAAATGGAGTATGAGAAGAAGCTTGCAGGGAACATTAAGACGGATTGCAAAAGTTTCTATAGATATGTAAAGAGAAAAAGGTTAGTAAAGACAAACGTAGGTCCTCTGCAGTCAGAATCAGGGGAAGTCATAACGGGGAACAAAGAAATGGCGGACCAATTGAACAAGTACTTTGGTTCGGTATTCACGAAGGAGGACACGAACAACCTTCCGGTTATAAAAGGGGTCGGGGGGGTCTAGTAAGGAGGAGGAACTGAGGGAAATCCTTATTAGCCGGGAAATTGTGTTGGGGAAATTGATGGGATTGAAGGCCGATAAATCCCCAGGGCCTGATGGACTGCATCCCAGAGTACTTAAGGAGGTGGCCTTGGAAATAGTGGATGCGTTGACAGTCATTTTCCAACATTCCATTGACTCTGGATCAGTTCCTATGGAGTGGAGGGTAGCCAATGTAACCCCACTTTTTAAAAAAGGAGGGAGAGAGAAAACAGGGAATTATAGACTGGTCAGCCTGACATCGGTAGTGGGTAAAATGATGGAATCAATTATTAAGGATGTCATAGCAGTGCATTTGGAAAGAGGTGACATGATAGGTCCAAGTCAGCATGGATTTGTGAAAGGGAAATCATGCTTGACAAATCTTCTGGAATTTTTTGAGGATGTTTCCAGTAGAGTGGATAAGGGAGAACCAGTTGATGTGGTATATTTGGACTTTCAGAAGGCGTTCGACAAGGTCCCACACAAGAGATTGATGTGCAAAGTTAGAGCACATGGGATTGGGGGTAGTGTACTGACATGGATTGAGAACTGGTTGTCAGACAGGAAGCAAAGAGTAGGAGTAAATGGGTACTTTTCAGAATGGCAGGCAGTGACTAGTGGGGTACCGCAAGGTTCTGTGCTGGGGCCCCAGCTGTTTACACTGTACATTAATGATTTAGATGAGGGGATTAAATGTAGAATCTCCAAATTTGCGGATGACACTAAGTTGGGTGGCAGTGTGAGCTGCGAGGAGGATGCTGTGAGGCTGCAGAGCGACTTGGATAGGTTAGGTGAGTGGGCAAATGCATGGCAGATGAAGTATAATGTGGATAAATGTGAGGTTATCCACTTTGGTGGTAAAAACAGAGAGACAGACTATTATCTGAATGGTGACAGATTAGGAAAAGGGGAGGTGCAAAGAGACCTGGGTGTCATGGTACATCAGTCATTGAAGGTTGGCATGCAGGTGCAGCAGGCGGTTAAGAAAGCAAATGGCATGTTGGCCTTCATAGCGAGGGGATTTGAGTACAGGGGCAGGGAGGTGTTGCTACAGTTGTACAGGGCATTGGTGAGGCCACACCTGGAGTATTGTGTACAGTTTTGGTCTCCTAACCTGAGGAAGGACATTCTTGCTATTGAGGGAGTGCAGCGAAGGTTCACCAGACTGATTCCCGGGATGGCGGGACTGACCTATCAAGAAAGACTGGATCAACTGGGCTTGTATTCACTGGAGTTCAGAAGAATGAGAGGGGACCTCATAGAAACATATAAAATTCTGACGGGGTTAGACAGGTTAGATGCAGGAAGAATGTTCCCAATGTTGGGGAAGTCCAGAACCAGAGGTCACAGTCTAAGGATAAGGGGTAAGCCATTTAGGACCGAGATGCGGAGGAACTTCTTCACCCAGAGAGTGGTGAACCTGTGGAATTCTCTACCACAGAAAGTTGTTGAGGCCAATTCACTAAATATATTCAAAAAGGAGTTAGATGAGGTCCTTACTACTAGGGGGATCAAGGGGTATGGCGAGAAAGCAGGAATGGGGTACTGAAGTTGAATGTTCAGCCATGAACTCATTGAATGGCGGTGCAGGTTAGAAGGGCCGAATGGCCTACTCCTGCACCTATTTTCTATGTTTCTATGTTAATTTTGCTGGATCTCAATTCAACTGATTGAGGTGGCATTGTCAAAGAGCCAAACATTATGCCTGGAGTTTCTTTCTAAATAGCAATGAAAGGTCTGTGGACGTAGACTAAATGGTAGACAGACTTTCCAAACTGTACTTTGTTGAATGTTTGTGGGTAGTCAGGTGCTTTATGCAAATAAAACATTACCTTGCTTAAGGGTCTCCAAACCAAACCACTGAGACCCACAAAAGTAGTGTTGCAGTTTGCCTGATCATCTTGAGGCCAACCTAATATTTACCATCTCCACCTCCCTCAGAGGCTAATCACTAGATCATCATTAGGTAACTGATTTGAGCCACTGAGCTATGCCAGCAATCAATCCCAGAAATTCCTGCCAAGTGACATGGTAGTACAACTGCCACCATCCTCCTGACCACAATATGGCCACATGCAAACCACATCAAACATTGATTTGATCAATTGAAGTGCAGAGTTCCAGCAGCAATTGCTCGTCTCTGTACATGTGGATCTGAATATATGAGCTTGTATTTACATACCCAAGCTCCAGGTGAAGCTTTCCAAAAGCAAATTTCCTCATCAACCATATGATGGACAACAACCTCCAGAAGGATTTTGCAATATGTTAGACCCTTTGATGGTCTTGACATCGAAGTGCAGTGCCATGTATCGTACTCATCACCAAGTGAAGATAAACTGGTTCAGACTTTTAAAATACAGACAATCTTTTTGCTGCCGGCTGCTGAATTCAGTCAGCCCTGAGAGAGAGAGAGAGAGGGGCCGGCAGACATGGAGCAATTCCCTGCCTTTAGAACTGTGTTCATAATCAAAGTGAGTATTGACACCACTGAGTTAGCCAATGAACTGGAGGTAGAGCGGGGCTTACAGCAAGCAAAGTCTAGTTAAAGAGAGTCTCTACAAACTACAGCAGTAGTCTCAATAAAAGCAGGATTATTTCTCCAGCAAAATGCAATGAGTGGAGGATTGTTACATTATACAAATTATATGGATTACAGGAATGCAGTTTGCTGGAATGATTGACGGGGGAATTACCCAATCATCTTAATTTTGGCTGGGATTTGTGGTATCACAATATGCAGCCGTTCAAATGGGTGTAAAAGAGCCCATGCATGTTTTCCCCAAAGGTCAAAGAATTCTCGTACTCCTAGTTAACATTCATCACTCCACCAACATCTCCAAAGCAGATTAACTGGTCATTCGTCTCATTGCTGTTTGTGGGACCTTGCTGTGTACAAATTGGTTGCTTCATTTGTCTGCTAACAGTGACTATAATTTAAAAGTAATTAATTCGTTGTGAAGCATTTTGGGACATCCCAAATGTGTGAAAGGTTCTATATAAATGCAAGTTTGTTCTTTCTATGTTCACTCTGCCCCAGGAAGAGGAGAATCTCATGGCAGCATGACATACTTGCCAGTAAGTTGATGTATACCAATAAGGTTTCTCAGTATGATCCCTGGATCTCACTATTATTTATCTGGACAGTGAGTAGGTGAAAATAACACTCCAGACTGTACAGGGTGTGAATTGCAATTAAAAGGAAAGGTAGATACTCCACTCAAGGTTTTCATGAAACACTTAAAAAAAAACACAACTGGAGCAGATGCACCTTCTATTTTCCAATCGATATATTCAAGACCCATCGAGCTGTGCAGAGCTATAATACTGCAAGTGAGAGAACCTGAGCAACCCATTGTTTAATACGGCAAGCAGAATGCATTAGATTCTTTCAGAAATACCCGAGACCATCCCTTCTGATGCCGCCCAACGTATTACCAATAATGGTAAAAAATAGAATGTGACAAACTTGTCATTCTCCTTTTGAGGGACCTAGATTTGGAGAGTTTACTAACTACCAGACCACACTCTCGAGAATTCCCTCCCTAAACCCTCCTCCTGCCTTCTCTTTCAAGACCATTCTTAAAAGTCACCTCCAATCAAATTTTTGGTCACCCCTCTAATATCTCCTTCTTTAGATGGTGCCCATTCTTTTCTGATTACACCTCTGAAGTTGCTTGGCACATATTTTATATGTTAAAGATGCTAAGCACATAAAAATTGTTGTTTAAACATACCATTACTTTGCCATCTTACGCTGAAGTTAAGTTATGGAACTCTGAAATTTTGCGTGTCCGACAAATTCACCTCGTTATTCAGTGATCGATAGATATACAGAATGGATAAACAGGAAGATATGCAATAATTAAAACTTTAAGATAAAGCTTAATTGCTTTTCACAATAACCCATCTGTCCATTAACCCCACCTAAGTGATACCCCGAAATGGGAAACATGCAAGGTAAACATCAATTAAGCCATTTGAAGGATGGGGAAGGTTGGCAGTTATGTTAGTTCAGCATCACAAATTCTAGAAGGAAGCCTGCCATGATCCAACTAGAACTCCAAATTTGCAAGATGGTTTTAATTTCACTATTCGTAGTGGCAAACAAAAGGCAAGTAATCAAGACATTTTAAATTGACAGCTCTGATTTGTTATTTATGAAGATGTATGCTTTCACCACTACAAATAATAAATGTAGAGAATGTTACAAACTATATTCTTTGGTGACAAAATGGTTTTGGCAGAAGGCGATCTTACATCTGGTAGTTGCTAGGAAGAAAAAAATAGCGTTACTAATCAAGAGCTAGCCGATATGCTATCCAGTCATGTTTTAAAGAATGGAACTTTTGGAGCCAGCATGCGTCTGTGGTTTCTGCCTGGACATAGTTAGATGACTATTAAGATATGCATGTGCTTCTAATCAGTTTATCAGCCTCTGCAGTTATTTTAAAACCAAGAAGCTAGAGACGGTTCCTGGGTGTGGCATAAAAATAATATTTTACACAGTTGCACACATGACAGTGAAATTTATCAGCACATTCCATCTTTGTCTTAGTGCTTGAACCAATTCCAGAGAAAAGCCATTTACGTACTGTAGACTAGCAAAAATACATCATGTAATGCAGTTTTAAAACGACAGGAATTTCCTGTACTCTTTGACCAATGAAACATTTAACTTCCTCTGAAGTAAAGTTTCACATGGGTCAATAACAGCATATATTTATTACTGTATTCCATTCACATAATGTTAACAATTCTTGTGCACCTAAAAAGTAAATTGGGGACTCCAATTTTAACATGACACTGCATTTTTAATTTATGGAGCAGTGATTCTGTACCCACTTGGAAGCATGAAGCTTAGATGCAATTGCAACCTCCCTTTAAACAGATCTAAAATGTTCCTTCAAACTAAATGACATTAGAGGTGTCTTGCTGCACTCACTTGACATTTTCTCCTATCATGAGCGTTTCTTACACTCACTCTATTGTGTCATTTGTGAATCATTTGGGGAGTGTAGTCTTGTTTCTGTCAAGGACTGGGTTTCGACTACTTCAAATTCTCAATTTAGAGCCCTTAATAACAAGAGGGTGAATCTTTCCTCTCAAACTGGATTTGAGCACCTTGCTTCGGGTGAAAAGAATCTGCTCTAAAGGGCCACACTGTTCCTAGAAGATACATGCGCTAATACAGGTAGAGCTTCCAAAATCTGGAAACCTCCGGACCAAGGCTGTTCCGGATTTCTGAACGTCTTTGACATCCCAACTCCGGAAACGCCGGGCCGAGGTTCAGGTATTTTCAGATTTCGGAACGTCTTTCCGACATCCTGAATCCGAAAACACCTGGGTGGTGGACCCGGGTTCGGCAGCGTCGGCTGCGGGTTAGCGATGGCCGGGAAAAACCTGCACTGAAAATCTACAAAAAAGGCAACTTAAAGTTTTTATGTTTTAATTCTTTTTCAGCGATCTAGTAGGTAAGGGTTTGTGAATTTTTATTTTTTGGAAATTTTTTAGGGTGTTTTTCCCCTTCCCTAGGCCCAACTCACAGCAGTAATCGATTTTTTTTTTAAATGTCCAAATTTCAGAACTCCGGATTTCAGACGCTCAACCTGTACTAGTATTGAAACAGATACTAGTAAAAGCAATTATCTGTACGACAATTGTAGTGACTGGATGATACAATATTTGGAAACCCTTCTCCCATCATTCAAAAACGTGCACTAATTATATTCAGGAAATCAAGGTGTTCATAGGTCACTACAGCAAAATGTCTGTTTACTGTAAATTTTGATTTACATAAGTACATAAGTAATAGGAGCAGGAGTAGGCCTTGCGGCCCCTCGAGCCTACTCCACCATTTAATACGCTCATGGCAGATCCGATCATGGACTCAGTTCCACTTCCCTGCCCGCTCCCCATAACCCCTTATTCCCTTCGGTTAAGAAACCGAATAAATTTAAGACAGAGATAGACAGTGTCCCAGCTTCCACAGCTCTGAGACAGCGAATTCCACAGATTTACAACCCTCGGAGAAGAAATTTCTCATCTCAGTTTTAAATGGGCAGCCCCTTATTCTAAGATCATGCCCTCTAGTTCCAGTCTCCCCCATCAGTGGAAACATTCTCTCTGCATCCACCCTGTCAAGCCCCCTCATAATCTTATACGTTTCGATAAGATCACGTCTCATTCTTCTGAATTCCAATGAGTAGAGGCCCAACCTACTCAACCTTTCCTCATTAGGTCAACCCCCTCATCTCCGGAATCAACCAAGTGAACCTTTCTGAACTGCCTCCAAAGCAAGTATATCCTTTTGTAAATATGGAAACCAAAACTGCACGCAGTATTACAGGTGTGGCCTCACCAATACCCTGTATAACTGTAGCAAGACTTCCCTACTTTTATACTCCTTCCCCTTTACAATAAAGGCCAAGATTCCATTGGCCTTCCTGATCACTTGCTGTACCTGCATACTAACCTTTTGTGTTTCATGCATAAGTAACCCCAGGTCCCGCTGTACTGCCGCACTTTGCAATCTTTCTCTATTTAAATAATAACTTGCTCTTGGATTTTTTCTGCCAAAGTGCATGACTTCACACTTTCCAACATTATAATCCATCTGCCAAATTTTTGCCCACTCACTTAGCCTATGTCCTTTTGCAGATTTTTTATGTACTCCTCACACATTGCTTTCCCTCCCATCTTTGTATCATCAGCAAACTTGGCTATGTTACACTCAGTCCCTTCTTCCAAGTCGTTAATATAGATTGCAAATAGTTGGGGTCCCAGCACTGATCCCTGCGGCACCCCACTAGTTACTGATTGCCAACCAGAGAATGAACCATTTATCCGTACTCTCTGTTTTCTGTTCGTTAGTCAATCCTCTATCCATGCTAATATATTACCCCCAACCCAGTGAACTTTTATCTTGTGCAGTAACCTTTTATGTGGCACTTCGTCAAATGCCTTGCGGAAGTCCAAGTACACCACATCCACTGGTTCCCCTTTATTCACCCTGTTCGTTACATCCTCAAAGAATTCCAGCAAATTTGTTAAACATGACTTCCCTTTCATAAATCCATGCTGACGTTGCCTGACCGAATTATGCTTTTCCAAATGTCCTGCTACTACTACTTTAATAATGGACTCCAACAGTTTCTCTACAAAAGCAGTAAAACCACAAAGCAGCTTTAATAGATAATTTTGTATAGTGGTTTACCGAAACCCTCTAAGTGACATTGTTGCTTTTTTTGAGAGCTCAGATCAATTATTTCAATACCTACAAAATATTTGCAAACTGTGCAGATGTGGGCTTTGCATCATTAATACCCAGCACTGCAACTACAGGAAACCAGTGAATGACACATTCACATATCAATGCTTCATATTTGGAGACATCAATCTACAATAGAGAATGTTAAAGGAGTGATTTGCAGTTAACTTGAATATTGTACTGCAAAAGATAAACATATTGCAAACAAGAACTTTGCTCATCAAAATGAGGAATGTCAATCAATATTCTCTTTAAGCTGCCCGGCTACTTGGCCACGCAGTGCTCTGGGGCTGCCATGCAGCCGGCTCATTGGCTTTTAAATGGGGGGAAAACCCTGCATGCGCAACATTTTGAATGGGTTGAGCAGCCCCTTAAACGGGCCGTGCATCCTAAATTAAAAAAGGAACATTGATGTCAATATTCTTCTAGATCCACTGACAGAGCAAATGCTCTGATAAAAGACAGCAATATTAAACATGGAATATTTGAGTTATTACGCTACACACTTCCTTCAGTTCAGCATCACAGGGCACTCTCGCAAGTGGACCTCAAGTCTCCTACAATCCAGAGTCCACCTTTTCTGCCAAATATCTAGGTAAATGAGAGAGATCCAGGGATCATAATGGAGAACTTTGCTCTGTATGTTAACAATTGGAATGTAGCGTGTATTGCCACATGATTCTATACTCTTCAAAAGGACTGGATATCTCATTAGACCAAAATGCAGGCTTTCAGACCAAAATGTGGTTTTATTTACATAATCAGATGAACAGTAAACAGAACACTAAAATGTATATTTCTCTGCCCAGACTTTAAAGTATAGACCCATTTCTTACCTGATTAAACATGAGTGTTTTTCTACATTAAAGGATCGAAATGAATGCACAATATTATTTTTGTTATAAAACAGGTTACTGTTTGAAATCGAGCTCATCTCTGCTGAGCTGGCCCTGGAACTTTTAAAACAAACACCCTTGCAGCTGTTGACTGCAAAATTCTCAGTGACTGACACTGACTGTAGGTTCGCCCCCAATACAATTCTGAAATATGAGACGTCTGACCAGAAACTGTCAGAGAACCACAGCCAAATAATGACCCTGTCTCCTCCTCAAGAGGTCTCAACAGCTGTCAATTAAAGCCACTACCCCAGGCTGTAGCCGATCCTTTGACCTATGTCCAGGTAGTTTCGGACCACCCCCACATCCATCCTGAAAGAAAATCAGTAGATGGTTGCACCTCTCAAATACACAAGACCAAAGAGCCATTCATCAATGCTGAATGCAGTCAATCTCTGGCAATGGCAGAAGATGCGTGTCATTGAATGCAATAGTTCCAAATAATTCACACCTTGAAATATGAACTATTCTCAGCATCAATTGACACTTTCAAAAACCACTGCAGACAGATTGTTTGGAACGGAACTAATTAGTTGTAAAATGCTTTAGGATGTCCCAAGGTGCGATACAAATGCAAGTCTTTCTTTTTAATTTGTTTGCTTTGAAAAATCCTGAGACCTTGGTGTCAACCCCTTATAGGCTATTTCTAGCAATGCAGAATGCAAGAAAAACTGACAAAAAAAAACTTTTTGTCCCAATACCTCCTGTCAAACTTTAACACAGGGTTACTACAGTTCACCAGCAGATTATTGGTATAATGTTTGGTAAAACTACAGCCATTTCTAACAGCAAGTTCATCCTGCTAGCTCCAGTCCTCTGCGTAAACATAGAAAATAGGTGCAGGAGTACGCCACTCGGCCCTTCGAGCCTGTACAACCATTCAATATGATCATGGCTGATCATGCAACTTCAGTACCCCATTCCTGCTTTCTCTCCATACCCTTGATCCCTTTAGCTGCAAGGGCCACATCCAACTCCCTTTTGAATATATCCAACGAACTGGCTTCGACAACTTTCTGTGATAGAGAATTCCACAGGTTCACAATTCTGAGAGTGAAGAAGTTTCTTCTCATCTCGGTCCTAAATGGCTTACTCCTTATCCTTAGACTGTGACCCTTGGTTCTGGACTTCCCCAACATTAGGAACATTCTTCCTGCATCTAACTTGTCCAATTCAGAATTTTTTATGTTTCTATGAGATCCCCTCTCATTCTTCTAAATTCCAGTGAATATATTCCTAGTCGATCCAGTCTTTCTTCATATGTCAGTCCTGCCATCCCGGGAATCAGTCTGATGAACCTTTGCTGCACTCCCACAATAGCAAGAATGTCCTTCCTCAGATTAGGAGACCAAAACTGTACACAATATTCAAGGTGTGGCCTCACCAAGGCCCTGTACAACTGCAGTAAGACCTCCCTGCTCCTATACTCAAATCCTCTTGCTATGAAGGCCAACATGATATTTGCCTTCTTCACCGCCTGCTGTACTTGCATGCCAACTTTCAATGACTGATGTACCATGACACCCAGGTCTCGTTGCACCTCCCCTTTTCCTAATCTGTCACCATTCAGATAATATTCTGCCTTCCTGTTTTTGCCACCAAAGTAGATAACCTCACATTTATCTACATTATACTGCATCTGAAATGCATTTGCCCACTCACCTAACCTGTCCAAGTCACCCTACAGCCTCTTGGCATCCTCCTCACAGCTCACACTGCCATCCAGCTTTGTCTCATCTGCAAATGTGGAGCTATTACATTCAATTCCTTCGTCCAAATCATTAATGTATATTGTAAATAGCTGGGGTCCCAGCACTGAACCTTGTGGCATCCCACTAATCACTGCCTACCATTCTGAAAAGGACCCGTTTATTCTTACTCTTTGCTTCCTGTCTGCCAACCAGTTCTCTATCCACGTCAATACATTACCCCCAATACCATGTGCTTTAATTTTGCACACCAATCTCTTGTGTGGGACCTTGTCAAAAGCCTTTTGAAAGTCCAAATACACCACATCCACTGGTTCTCCCTTGTCCACTCTACTAGTTACATCCTCAAAAAATTCCAGAAGATTTGTCAAGCATGATTTCCCTTTCATAAGTCCATGCTGACTTGGACCGATCCTGTCACTGCTTTCCAAATGCACTGCTATTACATCTTTAATAATTGATTCCAACAGTTTCCCCACTACCGATGTCAGGCTATAATTCCTCATTTTCTCTCTCCCTCCTTTTTTAAAAAGTGGGGTTACTCTTCCTTGCACTATTTTGTAACTTGCCCCTTTGTGTTTACAGTTCTTTCTTATCTTATTAACCTGGCATTAACATTAACCTGTGGCAAATTCAGGGCAACACTGAAAACATTGAAACATGCCGACAAGAACTTTCTTCATAAAATACTTGTTTTTGAGGTGAACCACTCAAGTAAATTCTAGAAAGTTAGGAGGGAGTTAATATTTTAGTAAAGAAACCACATAAGGAACATAAAACTATTGAAGTTGATACTAAAATAAAAATTGAATGATTAGCATAAACCGTTCAAATTTAAATAACAAAATCCCTTTGATGATGTTGCCTAAAATGTGAAGTTTGTGGTTGCCAAACTAGAAACCTTTTATATTGTGTACACGTTTACAAATCACATTTTTATTATTACACAAGTCATGTAGCATTGGTCCAATAAGTGGCAAAAATTGCAAATTTTGTTCATTAACTGCCGGCCTTTCTAATTACCCAGTGCGCTTTTTGTTAGCGGTCATGGCATTTTTATAAAGCAGCTGGAAATTATTACAACAGAAATTGAGATCAACCTTCAGGAGTTCAACACTGGGTTCGATAGGGTTATGTATCCATGACATTCATGCTGCTTGCAGTAATGTGGCATTGGAAAGGAGGGCATTTTAAGAATGCATAAAACAGAACACTTATATAGCAGACACATGATTTTTTTTTCTACTTTCTAAAATATAATCCAATAGATTTTGTGATCCTAATAAGGGTAAAACCTATAGCTAATCAGACCAGTCTTACTGCAGTTGTACAGGGCCTTAGTGAGGCCTCACCTGGAATATTGTATTCAGTTTTGGTCTCCTAATTGGAGGACGGACGTTCTTGCTATTGAGGGAGTGCAGCGAAGGTTCACCAGACTGATTCTCGGGATGGCAGGACTGACATATGACAAAGTTTAGAAGGATGAGAGGGTATCTCATAGAAACACATAAAATTCTGACGAGACTGGACAGGTTAGATGCAGGAAGAATGTTCCCGATGTGGGGAAGTCCAGAACCAGGGAACATAGTCTAAGGATAAAGGGTAAGCCATTTAGGACTAAGATGAGGAGAAACTTCTTCACTCAGAGAGTTGTTAACCTGTGGAATTCCCTACCGCAGGGAATTGTTGATGCTAGTTCACTGGATATACTCAAGAGGGAGTTAGATATGGCCCTTATGGCTAAAGGGTTCAAGGGTTATGGAGAGAAAGCAGGAAAGTGGTACTGAGGTGAATGATCAGCCATGATCTTATTGAATAGTGGTGCAGACTCAATGGGCCGAATGGCCTATTCCTGCACCTATTTTCTATGTTTAATTTCAATAATAAAGCTTTCCCCCCAAACTATCCACTGGTTTCTATTAAGGAAAAGATCTCAATTATTGGTATACCGTCTTTGCTGATTGCAGGATTACAGAGTTACAAAATTTAGTAAGCCGACCCATTTGGTCATTTGATTTTGTTTGCATATAATATTTTAACATGCAAGGATAGCAACTAATAGGAGGGCAGGTTTTGAGGATCTAATGTGCCTAAGGGAGGAGGGAAGGAAATAAAAAGAATCACAATCACCATCTACTGGTTACCAAGACACACAAAGTAGATGACATTTTTTAAAACCATTACATTTCATTTTCAAATTTTATTTTTGTCTGAATTTGGGTTAAAAACCAAATGGAGCCAGCAAATACATGCTTTTTCCAGATGAAAAAAGTTTGTAAGCATTAAAATACTTGCAATTAAATAAAAAAATAAAATCTGCACAAAGCACATCATCATAGGCAGTTCCTCAAAATCGAGGAAGACTTGCTTCCACTCTAAGGGCCCAAGTTTCCACACGGAAAAAAACGGGCGCCCGTTTCTCGCGCCGGAAAAACAAAATTGCGATTCTGGAGCGCTTTGCAGCTCCTTGTCTGCCTGGCGCGGCGCCCAGGGGGGCGGAGCCTACACTCGAGCCGATTTTGTAAGTGGGAGGGGGCGGTACTATTTAAATTAGTTTTTTTCCTGCCGGCAACGCTGTGCGTGTGTGTTGGAGTGTTCGCGCACGCGCAGTGAGAAAGAAACATTGGCACTCGGCCATTTTTGTAGTCCTTTGTAGCTGTTTAATTTTTGAACATTTTTTAATAAAAGCACATTGCCATCAGCACTGAGGCTTCTTGCAACCTTCTCTGTCTCCTTCCGCACCCCCCCGGGAACGAACAGCTGTTTCCTTCCCCCCCCCTCCCGCTTAGCGGCAACGAACGGCTTTCTTCCCCCCCCCCCCCCACTCAGCGGCAACGAACGGCTGCAGAATTCTCCCTGACTGAAGCACTTTCACACAGGTAGGAAGATGGTTTATTTAATCTTTTCTTTGCTTATAAATGTTTATTCAGGTTGGATTTATTTGTATAAATAAGGATTTATTGTAGAATTTAATGAGTTCCCTTCCCCCCCACCACCTCGTTCTGGACGCCTAATTTGTAACCTGCGCCTGATTTTTTTAATGTGTAGAACAGGTTTTTTCAGTTCTACAAAAATCTTCACTTGCTCCATTCTACTTTAGTTTGGAGTACGTTTTCACTGTGGAAACTTTGAAATCAGGCGTCAGTGGCCGGACACGCCCCCTTTTGAAGAAAAAATTCTGTTCCAAAGTAGAACTGTTCTACCTGACTAGAACAGCAGAAAAAAAAATGTGGAGAATTGCGATTTCTAAGATAGTCCGTTCTCCACCAGTTGCTCCTAAAAAACAGGCACAAATCATGTGGAAACTTGGGCCCTAAAAGTGAGCTCTTAGGTGACTGATCAGTCCAATACAGGAATTACAGTCTCTGTCACAGGTGGGACAGACAGTCGTTGGAGGAAAGGGTGGGTGGGGAGTCTGGTTTGCCACACGCTCCTTCCGCTGTCTGTGCTTGTTTTCTGCATGCTCTCGGCGATGAGACTCGAGGTGCACAGCGCCCTCCCGAATGCTCTTCCTCCACTTAAGGTGGTCTTTGGCCAAGGACTCCCAGTTGTCGGTGTTGATGTTGCATTTTATTAAGGAGGCTTTGAGGGTGACCTTGAAATGTTTCATCTGCCCACCTGGCACTCTGCCCACAAAGCACAGTTCCATCATTGGCACCTCTGACTCCCTGCGGCTGTCATACAGGGAGTAAAAGGGTGCTTGTACATCAATATCCTCTGTTGGTACAGCAAAACGAAGCACGCACTGCACCAATAGGGAAAGCAGTCACATGCACTGAAATATATTATGACATTTGCAGCTTTTGTCGGATTGGACTCTAATTTTGGAATTCATGTGTCAGCTGCAGGGGGTAGTTATCAGGTTTAATCAAATTTAACTCTAAAGTCAGAGCTTAATTACATTAGTGCAACCCATTAAATTTAGCTAAAAAAACTGCCTCTCTTATTTGTCAAGTTAAAAAGAGTGAAGCTATAATGCATTTTTACTGCTAACCAAAGAAGATATGCTGTGAATCATTAATGCAGTTTGAACTATGAATCTTAAGCATAGGAGTAGCACTTTGCTCATTTCAATCTTTCCCAAAAGATGCCCATCACATGAGAAATGTATAAATTTATCAAAATGAGCAAACTTAAGGCATTTAGAATCAAATCAAACACCCTGGTGAGACTTGAGGTGTCTCAAAGCAACTCCTGTTTATTAAGCCTGTTGCAACTGACCAACACTGCACTCTACTCTATTCCATTATACATCCGTTTTTCCACATTCTGGCAACCCACCAGAAGACAGGATACAACTAGCTGAGTGTGGGAGGCTCTTGTCGTGCAGTTCAGCCAGAATCTATTTATCATCATTCATCAAGGCCTAAGGGGCTGTGTGCTTTTTCAGTGAGGATCCAGTAAAGTTATCATGGCAAGACTAACTGATTAATTCACTATTGGCAGCATTAGCAAGTAAACCAACAAGGCTGGCAAAGAGTTTATAATAACATGAAACAATCATTATACAATCCATCAACTGTCAAAGCAAGCAGTCATACAGGCACCATTTAACCTTCTCAAAACAATATGACCACGCCCATATCATTTCGTGATCATACAGCAGATAAGTATTTCTCCAACACCCCCGGCCCCTGGCCTGCGAGCACCATCGGAGCAGGCCGGGGAGCGGAAGGAGCAGCCTGGCGGCATACCACTCCAGGGAGCAGCACATGCTGGAGCAGGAGATCAACGGCAGTGAAGAGGGACGTCACCAAGATCCAGGTCGGTGATTGGAGCGCGGGCAGGTACAGCAGGAGCGGCGAGGTCGGGACGAAGGAGCGGCGAGAGATTGCAGAGGGATGTGATCAGGGCCCAGGAGAGGCGTGAGTTCGGGGCCAGGGACCCAAGGGCAGCACAGGCCAGCCCACACTGCGATGTGTGTGCGCACTCGGCCCGTGCAGCAGAGCTGGTTTCCAGTCGTCTTGGATAATCCTTGCCACTGGACCAAGAGCTAGCTCTGTCAAGCCTGTGTGGTGGCTGGTGTGTAACGGTCACCACACGTTAAAAAAATCCACACAGGCATCTTCCACCCTTCAAGATTTAGTTCTGGACCTGGAATATTAGGTCCTTCATTTGAACACCTGTGAACTTTTTTGACGTGGAAGCAAGTCATCCTCGATTCGAGGGACTGCCTATGATGATGATGATATCTCCTACACCAATAAGATTATACTGGACCACTAAATAAACACTAAAGACCTTTTCTCCCGACTACGCCCCCCCACCCCACCATTAGTTCTTTTTGGCACCACAAAGCTGATACAATACGCAGAAACACTTCCAGTCTTAAGACAGTTGCGAGGAATTGCCCAAGAGTCAGCATTCATTTTCTCACCAGATTTCCATCTGTTTATGTGGGGAACCACATGACCTGCTATAAGGCCAAAACTAGTTGCCACGCCCTGCAAACTTCTCAGTTCAACCAGAATTGGGAACTCCCCACATGGGAAATTAGACACAACCCTATATTGTGCCACTCTGCAGTACCACATTAGCACTCTACCAACACCTCAGGGCCCGACGACTCACCAACACCTCGGTGCCCAATGGCTCGCCGACACCACACCAATGGAAATTCCAATAAAAATTGTTTAGAAAATGTTTTCAAAGTACTTAACTTTTTAATATTTTGGATCACCCAACCATTCCATAGATTGACAATATCCCAACTCGAGAATAGCTTGGTCTCCAATGTTAGCTGAGACTGACTGACTGTCTGACTGACAGCCGTTCCAGCCAATCGGCGGCACACGTGACCTCCCCTTTCCGGAAATATCCCTCATTTGGACAGGCCAGATCCCGATTGTTCCGGATAAGAGAGTTTCACAACCTGTACATTGATTAATATACGCAAGTTTATTGAAACTTGCAGAAACACCCGAGAGCGTAAATAGTGTTTAAACACAAACCATAGAAACATAGAAAATAGGTGCAGGAGTAGACCATTCGGCCCTTCGAGCCTGCACCACCATTCAATAAGATCATGGTTGATCATTCCCTCAGTTCCCCTTTCCTGCTTTCTCTCCATACCCCTTGATCCCTTAAGCCGCAAGGGCCATATCTAACTCCCTCTTGAATATATTCAATGAACTGACATCAACAACTCTCTGTGGTAGGGAATTCCACAGGTTAACAACTCTGAGTGAAGAAGTTTCTCCTCATCTCAGTCCTAAATGGCCTACCCCTATCCTACGACTGTGTTCCCCTGGTTCTGGACTTCCCCCCCGCATCTAATCTGTCCAGTCCCATAAGAATCTTGTAAGTTTCTATGAGATCCCCTCTCATCCTTCTAAACTCCAGTGTATAAAGGCCCAATTGATTCAGTCTCTCCATCCTGGGAATCAGTCTGGTGAACCTTCGCTGCACTCCCTCAACGGCAAGAACATCCTTCCTCAGATTAGACGACCAAAACTGAACACAATATTCCAGGTGTGGCCTCACCAAGGCCCTGTACAACTGCAGTAAGACACCTCCCTGCTCCTATACTCAAATCCCCAAGCTATGAAGGTCAACATACCATTTGCCTTCTTCAGCACCTGCTGTACCTGCATGCCAACTTTCAATGACTGATGAACCATGACACCCAGGTCTCGTTGCACCACCCCCTTTCTTAATCTGCCACCATTCAGATAATATTCTGCCTTCGTGTTTTTGCCCCCAAAATAGATAACCTCACATTTATCCACATTATACTGCATCTGCCATGCATTTGCCCAATCACCTAACCTGTCCAAGTCACCCTGCAGCCTTTTAGCGTCCTCCTCACAGTTCACACCGCCACCCAGTTTAGTGTCATCTGCAAACTTGGAGATATACTAATTCCTTCATCTAAATCATTAATTGTAAAGAGCTGGGGTCCCAGCACTGAGCACTGCGGTACTCCACTAGTCACTGCCTGCCATTCTGAAAAGGACCCGTTTATCCCGACTCTCCGCTTCCTGTCTGCTAATCAGTTCTCTACCCACTTCATTACATTACCCCCAATACAATGTGCTTTGATTTTGCACACCAATCTCTTGTGTGGGACCTTGTCAAAAGCATTTTGAAAGTCCAAATACACCACATCCACTGGTTCTCCCTTGTCCACTCTACTAGTTACATCCTCAAAAAATTCCAGAAGATTTGTCAAGCATGATTTCCCTTTCATAAATCCATGCTGACTTGGACCGATCCTGTCACTGCTTTCCAAATGCGCTGCTATTTCATCTTTAATAATTGATTCCAACATTTTCCCCACTACCGATGTCAGGCTAACTGGTCTATAATTACACGTTTTCTCACTCCTTCCTTTTTTTAAAAAGTGGTGTTACATTAGCTACCCTCCAGTCCATAGGAACTGATCCAGAGTCGATAGACTGTTGGAAAATGATCACCAATGCATCCACTATTTCTATGGACATTTCCTTAGGTACTCTGGGATGCAGACTATCAGGCCCCAGGGATTTATCGGCCTTCAATCCCATTAATTTCCCTAACACAATTTCCCGCTTTATAAGGATATCCTTCAGTTCCTCCTTCTCACTAGATCCTCGGTCCACTAGTATTTCCGGAAGGTTATTTGTGTCTTCCTTTGTGAAAACAGAACCAAAGTATTTGTTTAACTGGTCCGCCATTTCTTTGTTCCCCATTATAAATTCACCCGAATCTGACTGCAAGGGACCTACGTTTGTCTTCACCAATCTTTTTCTCTTCACATATCCATAGAAGCTCTTGCAGTCAGTTTTTTATGTTCCCAGCAAGCTTCCTCTCATATTCTATTTTCCCCCTCCCAAATAAACCCTTTGTCCTCTTCTGCTATATTACAAAATTCTCCCAGTCCTCAGGTTTGCTGCTTTTTCTGGCCAATTTATAGGCCTCTTCCTTGGATTTAACACTATCCTTAATTTCCCTTGTTAGCCACGGTTGAGCCACCTTCCCAGTTTTATTTTTACTCCAGGCAGGGATGTACAACTGTTGGAAGTTCATCCATGTGATCTTTAAATGTTTGTCATTGCCTATCCTCCGTCAACCCTTTAAGTATCACTCATCAATCTATTCTAGCCAATTCACGTCTCATATTATCGAAGTTATCTTTCCCCAAGTTCAGGACCCTAGTCTCTGAATTAACTGTGTCACTCTCCATCTTAATAAAGAATTCTACCATATTATGATCACTCTTCCCCAAGGGGCCTCGCAGAACAAGATTGTTAATTAGTCCTTTCTCATTACACATCACCCAGTCGAGGATGGCCAGCCCTCTAGTTGTTTCCTCGACATATTGGTCTAGAAAACCATCCCTAATACACTCCAGGAAATCCTCCTCCACCGCATTGCAACCAGTTTGGTTAGCCCAGTCAATATGTAGATTAAAGTCGCCCATGATAACTGCTGTACCTTTTATTGCACACATCCCTAATTTCTTGTTTGATGCTGTCCCCATCCTCATTTCTACTGTTTGGTGGTCTATACACAATCCCATTAGCGTTTTTTGCCCTTTGGTATTCCATAGTTCCATCCATACAGATTCCACATCATCCAAGCTAATGTCCTTCCTTACTACTGCATTAATTTCTCTCTAACCATCAATGCCACCGCACCTCCTTTTCCTTTCTGTCTATTCTTCCTAAATGTTGAATATCCCTGGATGTTGAGTTCCCAGCCTTGGTCACCCTGGAGCCATGTCTCCATGATGCCAATTACATCATACCTGTTAACTGCTATCTGCGCAGTTAATTCGTCCACCTTATTCCGAATACTCCTCGCATTGAGGCACAGAGCCTTCAGGCTTGTCTTTTTTAACACCCTTTGCCCCTTTATGATTTTGCTGTAAAGTGGCCCTTTTTGCTTTGGGTTTCTCTGCCCTCCACTTTTACTTTTCTTTCTATTTTTTGCTTCTGCCCCCATTCTACTTCCCTCTGTCTCCCTGCATAGGTTCCCATCCCCCTGCCATATTAATTTAACCCCTCCCCGTGGTGTAAGGTTTCTAATCATAATCTAGGAGTGCAACAGCACAGAGTGGCATTTGTGAGTTTGATAAGTGGGTGAGTTAGGTGCTGTTTTGTCTTGTTTTTCCTACAGTGCTGACACTAGAGCAGCTGATAAGGAGTGCAATAGTAGGAGAGGGAGGCCCAGAGACCAGCCCAACCAGTTGCAGACAAAGATAGAGGAGTGCAAAATCGAAATGTGACGTCACAGCCAAGCTGGTAAGTGGTTGGATGTTCGACTGGTAAGTATAACTCTCTTAGACTGACTTTTAGATTGGTTTAATTGGCAGCGAACTACTAAGTAGCTGTTTCGTGTTTAAGTAAATTTTAGTAAGTAAATTAATTTAAATGTTAAGTCATGGCAGTAGAGCTCGGACCCGTGTCATGCTCCTTTCCTCTATGTGGGAAGTCAGGGACGCTTCCAGTGTCCCTGGCTACTATGTGTGCGGGAAGTGTGTCCAGCTGCAGCTACTGACAGACCGCATGACGGCACTGGAGCTGTGGATGGACTCACTCTGGAGCGTGCGCGATGCTGAGAATGTTGTGGATAGCACATTTAGTGAGTTGGTCACACTGCAGGTAAGGGTGAGGACAGATAGTGAATGGGTGATCAAGAGACAAGGCGAGAGCAGGAAGGTAGTGCAGGAGTCCCCTGCGGTCATCTCCCTCCAAAACATATATACCATTTTGGATACTGTTGGGGGAGATGACTTACAAGGGGAAGGGACCAGCAGCCAGATTCACGGCACCATGGGTGGCTCTGCTGCACAGAAGGGTGGGAAAAAGAGTGAGAGAGCTATAGTGATAGGGGACTCTATTGTAAGGGGAATAGATAGGAGTTTCTGCGGCCGCAATCGAGACTCCACGATGGTATGTTGCCTCCCTGGTGCAAGGGTCAACGATGTCTCGGAGCGGCTGCAGAGCATTCTGGAGAGGGAGGGTGAACAGCCAGTTGTCGTGGTACATGTCGGTACCAACGATATAGGTAAGAAGCGGGAAGAGGTCCTACAAGCTGAATTTCGGGAGCTAGGAGTTAAATTAAAAAGTAGGACCTCAAAAGGTAGTAATCTCTGGATTGCTACCAGTGCCACGTGCTCATCAGAGTAGAGGGAGCAGGATAGTTAGAATAAATACGTGGCTTGAGCAGTGGTGCAAGAGGGAGGGATTCAAATTCCTGGGACACTGGAACCAGTTCTGGGGGAAGTGGGACCTGTACAAAAGGGATGGTCTGCACTTGTCCTGGGGGGTAACATTTGCGAATGCAGTTCAGGAGTGTTTAAACTAATATGGAAGGGGGATGGGAACCTATGCAGCGAGATAGGGCGAAGTAATATGGAGTCAGAAACAGATGGTAGAAAGGTAAAAAGCAATAGTGGAAGGCCGAGTAAACAAAGGCAAGAAACAAAAAGGGCCACACTACATCATAATTCTAAAAGGACGAAGGGTGTTAAAAAAACAAGCCTGAAGGCTTTGTGTCTTAATGCAAGGTGTATCCGTAATAAGGTGGATGAATTAACTGTACAAATAGATGTTAACAGACATGATGTAATTGGGATTACAGAGACGGGGCTCCAGGATGATCAGGGCTGGGAACTCAACATCCATGGGTATTCAACATTCAGGAAGGATAGAATAAAAGGAAAAGGAGGTGGAGTAGCATTGCTGGTTAAAGAGGAGATTAAAGCAATAGTTAGGAAGGACATTAGCTTGGATGATGTGGAATCTATATGGGTAGAGCTGCAGAACACCAAAGGGCAAAAAACATTAGTGGGAGTTGTGTACAGACCTCCCAAACAGTAGTAGTGATGTTGGGGAGGGCATCAAACAGGAAATTAGGGGTGCATGCAATAAAGGTGCAGCAGTTATCATGGGTGACTTTAATATGCATATACATTGGGCTAACCAAACTGGAAGCAATACGGTGGAGGAGGATTTCCTGGAGTGCATAAGGGATGGTTTTCTAGACCAATATGTCGAGGAACCAACTAGGGGGGAGGCCATCTTAGATTGGGTGTTGTGTAATGAGAGAGGATTAAGTAGCAATCTCGTTGTGCGAGGCCCCTTGGGAAAGAGTGGACATAATATGGTGGAATTCTACATTAGGATGGAGAATGAAACAGTTAATTCAGAGACCATGGTCCAGAACTTAAAGAAGGGTAACTTTGAAGGTATGAGGCGTGAATTGGCTAGGATAGATTGGCGAATGATACTTAAGGGGTTGACAGTGGATGGGCAATGGCAGACATTTAGAGACCGCATGGATGAACTACAACAATTGTACATCCCTGTCTGGCGTAAAAATAAAAAAGGGAAGGTGGCTCAACCGTGGCTATCAAGGGAAATCAGAGATAGTATTAAAGCCAAGGAAGTGGCATACAAATTGGCCAGAAATAGCAGCGAACCCAGGGACTGGGAGAACTTTAGAACTCAGCAGAGGAGGACAAAGGGTTTGACTAGGGCAGGGAAAATAGAGTTCCTCCTTACTTGACCTTCTGACCCCTTTTATATCCGGAAGGTTGTTTGTGTCCTCCTTAGTGAATACCGAACCAAAGTACTTGTTCAATTGGTCTGCCATTTCTTTGTTCCCCGTTATGACTTCCCCTGATTCTGACTGCAGGGGACCTACGTTTGTCTTTACTAACCTTTTTCTCTTAACGTAGGTCCCCTGCAGTCAGAATCAGGGGAAGTCATAACGGGGAACAAAGAAATGGCAGACCAATTGAACAAGTACTTTGGTTCGGTATTCACTAAGGAGGACACAAACAACCTTCCGGATATAAAAGGGGTCAGAAGGTTGAGTAAGGAGGAGGAACTGAGGGAAATCCTTATTAGTCGGGAAATTGTGTTGGGGAAATTGATGGGATTGAAGGCCGATAAATCCCCAGGGCCTGATGGACTGCATCCCAGAGTACTTAAGGAGGTGGCCTTGGAAATAGCGGATGCATTGACAGTCATTTTCCAACATTCCATTGACTCTGGATCAGCTCCTATAGCCAATGTAACCCCACTTTTTAAAAAAGGAGGGAGAGAAAACAGGGAATTATAGACCGGTCAGCGTGACATCGGTAGTGGGTAAAATGATGGAATTAATTATTAAGGATGTCATAGCAGTGCATTTGGAAAGAGGTGACATGATAGGTCCAAGTCAGCATGGATTTGTGAAAGGGAAATCATGCTTGACAAATCTTCTGGAATTTTTTGAGGATGTTTCCAGTAGAGTGGACAAGGGAGAACCAGTTGATGTGGTGTATTTGGACTTTCAGAAGGCTTTCGACAAGGTCCCACACAAGAGATTAATGTGCAAAGTTAAAGCACATGGGATTGGGGGTAGTGTGCTGACGTGGATGGAGAACTGGTTGGCAGACAGGAAGCAAAGAGTAGGAATAAATGGGTACTTTTCAGAATGGCAGGCAGTGACTAGTGGGGTACCGCAAGGTTCTATGCTGGGGCCCTAGCTGTTTACATTGTACATTAATGATTTAGACGAGGGGATTAAATGTAGCATCTCCAAATTTACGGATGACACTAAGTTGGGTGGCAGTGTGAGCTGCGAGGAGGATGCTATGAGGCTGCAGAGTGACTTGGATAGGTTAGGTGAGTGGGTAAATATGCATGGCAGATGAAGTATAATGTGGATAGATGTGAGGTTATCCACTTTGGTGGTAAAAACAGAGACAGACTATTATCTGAATGGAGACAGATTAGGAAAAGGGGAGGTGCAACGAGACCTGGGTGTCATGGTACATCAGTCATTGAAGGTTGGCATGCAGGTACAGCAAGCGGTTAAGAAAGCAAATGGCATGTTGGCCTTCATAGCGAGGGGATTTGAGTACAGGGGCAGGGAGGTGTTACTACAGTTGTACAGGGCCTTGGTGAGGCCACACCTGGAGTATTGTGTACAGTTTTGGTCTCCTAACTTGAGGAAGGACATTCTTGCTATTGAGGGAGTGCAGCGAAGGTTCACCAGCCTGATTCCCGGGATGGCAGGACTGACATATCAAGAAAGACTGGATCAACTGGGCTTGTATTCACTGGAGTTCAGAAGAATGAGAGGGGATCTCATAGAAACATTTAAAATTCTGATGGGTTTAAGACAGGTTAGATGCAGGAAGAATGTTCCCAATGTTGGGGAAGTCCAGAACCAGGGGTCACAGTCTAAGGATAAAGGGGTAAGCCATTTAGGACCGAGATGAGGAGAAACTTCTTCACCCAGAGAGTGGTGAACCTGTGGAATTCTTTACCACAGAAAGTTGTTGAGGCCAATTCACTAAATATATTCGAAAAGGAGTTAGATGTCGTCCTTACTACTAGGGGGATCAAGGGGTATGGTGAGAAAGCAGGAATGGGGTACTGAAGTTGCTTGTTCAGCCATGAACTCATTGAATGGTGGTGCAGGCTCGAAGGGCTGAATGGGCAACTCCTGCACCTATTTTCTATGTTTCTATGTTTACTTTAGAGTAGTACTGAGGGAGTGCTGCACTGTTGTAGGTGCCGTCTTTCGGATGAGACATTAAACTGTGGCCTCATCGGCCCCTCACATACAAGTTGCATTTATATAGCGCCTTTAACATCGTAAAACATCCCAACATAACAGGAGTGTTATCAAACAACATTTGACACCAAGACACACAAGGAACTATTAGGTCAGATGACCAAAGAGGTAGGTTTTAAGGAGCGTCTTATAGGAGGAGAGTGTTTTGTGGGAATAGGGCCGAGGGAACAGGAGGTGAGTCACATGGACATGATGAGGAGAGGACATGAGGGGAATAGAATAGAAACTAGAGAAAGATGCGAATTCAGGGCTAAAGCAGGGGAGCAGCTTAGTGGAAGTTTGGCCCAGTGGTCTTGGGGAAGGGAGTGCATAGGCAGCTGAATGGATGCTCTCAATATTAGTAACAAAGACGTTGATGAGCTCCTCACCCTTGTTGGAGGTGAGGGTGGAGGAGGCAGGGGAGAGAGGTTTAAGAAGATGGTGTGTGTGGTGAAGAGAAGCTGGGACATTAAAGATCACACAGCACTATTCAAAGAGCAGGGAAGTCATCCCAGTATCCTGGTCATCATCATTTCATTGCAGTTGGTGGGACATTGCTGTGCAAAAATGTCCTACTTTACGACAGTTCAAAAGTATTTCACTGGTTATAAAGTGCTTTGGGACATCGTGGGGTCATGAAAAGTGCTATATAAATGCAAATTGTATCTTTAGGTTACTGTGATTTAGTAAGTAATTTAGACAGGCAAATATATATTAATGAGGCAATGCTGGAACCTAGAGAATTATTACCAGATACATATTAATTTGTGTTTCTAGTACCCAAAAATAAATCCCATAAATATTGAGCAAGATAGAAAATATTTATTTTCTCCTTTCTCAACCACACACTCACCACCACTTTTGATGCCCTAGTTCCCATTAAAACAATTACTCTTTCACCCTGGCCGGTCCCCCTGGTATGGCCCTCATCATTGCTCCTTGAAGTCCAAAGGGCACAGACTTGAATGGATATGGCAGACAACTGGTTAAGCCATTCACCGCCAGATCTGGCTGGATCACATAAAGCATCAGGTCTTGCTCTCATCTGCCAAAATTACTCACTATTCCAGAATCATTCTGGAATGCAAAGATAAACCGCGGCTTCTATTCTCCACTGCTAACCGTCTTCTTGAACCCATCCCCCCTGTCTCATCCACCCTCACCTCCAAGTGAGAAAAGCTCACGTACATCTTTTTCTCCAAGATTGAGACCATCCATTCAGCTGCCTCTGCCACTTCCCTTCCCCCTAGCCCACCGGGTCAAACTTCCTCCAAGGTTTCCCCCCGCTCCGCCACCACCCCCCACTGAACTCTCAAATCTCCCCTCATGACCTTTCCGTACTCATCTTGTCCACACGACCCACTTCCTGCTCCCATGTTAGCTGATATTGTTAACGGTTCTCTCTCCTCAGGTACCCTCCCCCCTTCCGTCAAATCTGCCATCATCACCCCTCTCCTTAAAAAAATCAACCCTTGACCCCCTCCATCCTTGCAAACTACCACCCCATCTCCAACCTCCAGCAGTATCAGCTGTGGCTCAGTGGGTAGCACACTTGCCTCTGAGTCAGAAGATTGTGGGTTCAAGTCCCATTCCAGGGACTTGATCACATAAATTTAGGCTGACACACCTGTGCAGTGCCGAGGGAAGGCTGCACTGCCGGAGGTGCCGTCTTTCGGATGAGGCATCAAACCGAGGCCCCGTCTGCCCCCTCAGATGGACATAAAAGATCTCATGGCACTATTTCAAAGAACAGCAGGGAATTATCCCCAGTGTCCTGGCCAATATTTATCCCTCAATCAACATAACAAAAACAGATTTGCTGGTCATGATGACATTGCTGTTCGTGGGATCTTGCTGTGCGCAAATTGGCTGCTGCGTTTCCCACATTAGAACAGTGGCTACACTTCAAAAGTATTTCACTGGCTGCTGTAAAGTGCTTTGAGACGTACAGTGATCGTGAAAGGTGCTATATAAATGCAAATCGTTCTTACTTTTCGAAAGTCCTTGACATTGTTGTCGCCTCCCAAATCCGTGCTCATCTTTTCTGGAACTCCATGTTTGAATGTCCCAAATAAAGTTTCACGCCTGCCACAGTACTGAAACAGCTCTCATCGAAAGTCACAAATGACATTCTTTGTGATTGTGACAAAGGTATTATCCCTCCTCATCCTTCTTGACTTGTCTGCAGCCTTTGACCACTCCATCCTTCTCCCAACATCTCTCCATCGTGGTCCAGCTGTGTGGGATTGCACTCACCTGGTTACATTGTTATCTATCTACTTGTAGCCAGAGAATCACCTGCAACAGCTTCTCTTCCTGCTCCCCCAACATTACCTCTGGTGTCGTCCAAGGATCCATCCTTGGCCCGCTGCTATTTCTTATCCACAGCTGACCCTTGGAGGCATCCTCCGAAAACACAGCATCAGTTTCCACATGTACATTGAGGACACCTAGCTCTACTCACCACCACTTCTCTCGAACCCACCACGGTCTCTAGATTATCAGACTGCTCCATCAGATATCCAGTTCTGGATGAGCAGAAATGTTCTCCAATTAAATATCGAGAAGACCGAAGCCATTGTTTTCAGTCCCCGCCACTAAATCCATTCACGAGCCACTGACTCCATGCCTCTTGCTAACATCTGTCTGAGGCTGAACCACAATGTTCGCAACCTTGGCGTTATATTTGACCTGGAAATGAGTTTCCGACGACATAATTAAGACCACCTATTTCCACCTCCGTAACATTGCCCAGCTCCATCCTTGCCTCAGCTCATTCGCTGCTGAAACCCTCATCCATGCCTTTTTTACCTCTACACTTGACTATTCCAACACATTCAAGCTGGCCTCCCACATTCTACCCTACGTAAACTTGAGGTGATCCAAAACTCGGCTGCCCGTGTCCTAAGTCGCACCAAGTCCCGCTCACCCATCACCCCTGTGCTCGCTGACTTACATTGACTCCCGGTTAAGCAACACCCCGATTAAAAAATTCTCATCCTGGTTTTCAAATCTCTCCATGGCCATGGCCTTGCCCCTCCCTATCCTGTAATCACCTCCAGCCCCACAACATACACCCACCACCCCACCCCCGAGATATCTGCATTCCTCTAATTCTGCCCTCTTGAGCATCCCTGATTATAATCGCTCAACCACTGATAGTCGTGCCTTTAGTTGCCTAGGCCCTAAGCTCTGGAATTCCCTGCCTAACCTCTCCACCTCTCTATCCTCCTTTAAAGACGCTCCTGAAAACCTACCTATTTGACCAAGCTTTTGGTCACCTGCCCTAATTTCTCCTTATGTGGCTCAGTGTTGAATTTTTTGTCATAATACTCCTGTGAAGCGCCTTGGGATGTTTTACTGTGTTAAGGGTGCTATATAAATACAAGTTGTTCTGATTTGTTATTTTCTACTTTTATTATACAAACCGTTTCAGCTGATTACAATCTACCAAATAATATAATTCTCGCTGCATTGTTGGAAACCTTATTAGTATGTCATGCATTCTATAATATAGCTGGGAAAAAAAACTTTATGCACAACAAAAAAAAATCAATTTGAGAAAAGTGCAAAATCATCCATAAATTTACATAGCGCATCCTCTAATTACTTCCAGCAAATTCCCACAATCTCCCACACCACATCCCACCAAGTTTCAAGTGTACATCTGAGCTTGGGTAAATCGTACTGCAATACTTTATGCCCTGGGCAGAAGGTCTAAGCCCTGATGCAAAAATACATACGCATGAAGATAAGAACACAACCGGACTTTGCGTCCTGCCGTCTGTATTGACCCTGGTGGAGCAGCTACCATTGCTCCACTTCCAACCCCGCCTCCAGACACTATTCCCTCTCCCTTTTGCTTTTAACTTTTTTTCTTGCTAACTTTGTTTTTGACTGTTACATTGAAACATTATCAAGCTTATTCAATATTTGATTTTCATGCAGGCTCACTTATTTCAAAGTCACAACATCACTATCTCCTCTTCTCACCCCAGATCTTGAACTGACATTCAGCCTTGGAATCGGCTTGTAGCCTCTACTTGAAACTACCTTCATCACACCCACAGCCCTACCTGAGCAATGTTATGGACGTACTGTAACAGAGATCAGGAATAAACAGATAAAGAAACTCAAGATCTCAGTTAAATCCTCAGCTCCACTTCAGATGTGGCTACACTATCTCAGACACCAGCATCAGCAGCAATTTGCAAAACCTGACCTATATAAATCCAAGATAATCAGTGTAAGTAAAAGATGCACAGACGTGAGAGTTATAAATTATGTTCACCTTCGAAAACTTACCTGTTACTAGAGGATTGTAAAGAACAGCAGGTGAAGCGCTACACATCTGACTACCTATGTGATCAGGAGGATTGTGGCAATAAACAAACAAATTGTATGCTGTTGCTCACAATGCTACGCGGCAGGAATTCTTGGTTCCTCTTATCCAACTAATAAAGGCCTGAATCACAGTGAGTAATTGCTATCCTCCTTTTGGGGGCAGGGGTTTAAGTGGGATCAAGATGTGCCAAGAAGAGAAGTCTGGTGAAAATTGTTACCAAATTAACCCTTCATAGCAGATTTGGTAATTGGCAGGTTTGCAGTACTTCAAGGGCCTTAATAATTGACCAACCAACCCGATGCTTTAATGAAACCTAGAGCGGCAGAATGGGATAATCCTGCGAGCCAATGTTCTAACAGATTGGGTGGTCATGGGTAGACATGCAGTGGAAATCTTACTAAATCTCTGTTGGCAAGTTGTGTAGTTTTAGCTGGTTAAACTCCAGCATTGCACGCTCTCAGTAGATTGGCTTGGAGACTTGAGCATAATGATGAGAAAGCTTCTCCTTTGGGTGTAATAGTATCACTTAAATTCAAGAAACAATTAGATTTCTGAAGCACTTCTCATCCTGTCTGTTATATGTTGTACCCATCTGAAACTACGGGATCAGCAAATCTGGACAAACAACAGTGCCAGTTACAAGAGCTGCACAGTGTCATTACACTTGATAGTTTCACCAATGCTCCAGATGTAAAAATAGTTCTCCGATTTTGTTTACCTCGAACCCGAAGTTTTAGTTTGAGAGAAAATTACAAAACATTTAACTGAATGATGCCAATATTAAATTAATGCCTGAAACTGTCTACACGTGGTTTCTATGAATGTTTACTTTTTTTTTTAAAAAGCACTATTTAGCCAGGGTTATATACTGAAAATAAACCATTTTTATTTGTAGGAGTATGGCTAATTTAGGAGGTAATAAAAAAAATCAATCTGAACTGTTAAAGCCTTTTAAGTAATACGAGGGGGAACAGGAGCAATAATCCTTTAATGACAGGTTCTTGATATCATCAGGCAGTTTCATCTCACGAATGAACCGTTTTCATACAACCATCACCCATTTAAAACAAAATGACACAAAAGGATAAATTATCCTTGCAGAATGTTATATATATCTTTATATTCTGCTTGAACCAAACTTTAGTCAGGCTATACTGATGAGCAATTATGGGTATCCTCATCAACACCACAGTGAATGTCTTTAATGAACATTGATCTTACAATAAAAATATAAGGTGTTGAGCACCATTTATCCAAGGATAAAGCTGTGGATTTTCCAAGAGAGAAATCGGGATCCGGAGCAGATAGGAGATCGGAAGGGTTCCGGGTAGAGGGGGGTGAGAAAGAAGAGTTGTTCAATCACAGAGGGTGGGCGAAGCAGGTAAACTGGATCCAGCGGTTAAGTGGAAAGGCATTTACCTCCTGGATCCAGAAGTTCTTGCCTCCCTTTAAAGGCCGGGAAAACCAGTCATCCGGGGTGAAATTTAAAAATGGTAGTTAATTCTGCGTCACACAGCCTCATTAAAATATGTAAATGACCAACCTGCCTTCTTCCAGCAGGTTGGTTGCCTCCCCGTCCCCACGTTAAAACCGGAAGTGGGCAAGTTGTAGTCGGGTTTC
Source organism: Pristiophorus japonicus (assembly GCF_044704955.1). Lineage (NCBI taxonomy): Eukaryota > Metazoa > Chordata > Chondrichthyes > Pristiophoridae > Pristiophorus > Pristiophorus japonicus. The sequence continues at coordinate 149,918,104 of NC_091990.1, forward strand.
AGATTAACATTTTTACATCCCATCCCGACCCAAACCCACCTGTTTTTGGGGGTTAAAATTTTCCCCAGTTACACTGCACTCTCTGATGAATCCATTGGTAAATGCACTGGGCAGTATTTTACTGACCAGGAAGGTTCCATGTGCAATTCCTGGTCTGTGCTGAGTTAGTTAATCTCTCTCGGAGTCCAAAATGGACCCCAGACTGAGTGGGAGAGGTGGAGGAAAAAAAACAAGAGGTGGGGGAAAAAATATCAATGCTTCCTCCCACTGTTGATCATCATTAATCACAAGTGGAAGGTAGAGGTGAAACATCGGTTTTACTTTCAAGGAGTGCTAGCAAGCAGCCAATTTTACACTCTATTCTTTCATTCATTTGATATTGAGCAATGGAAATCACTGTGCAGGTACACAAGAGGGTGGCACACTATCTTGAGCCACAGAGATATTTATAAATTACTGAAAAGAACCAAACTAGTTAGATTATGTTTTTTTTCAAGTATCTTTCCGTCAAAGGTTTCCCCCAGCTGAGTTTATGCTGCAGTCAGTTGGCCATGTTGTACAGTCACCTTTTCTAGGTGGTCTCACACCCAATCCTCCGACGTGGATAGAGAACTGGTTGGCAGACAGGAAGCAGAGAGTCGGGATAAAAGGGTCCTTTTCAGAATGGCAGGCAGTGACTAGTGGAGTGCCGTAGGGCTCAGTGCTGTGGACTCCAGCTATTTACAATATACATTAATGATTTAGACGAAGGAATCGAGTGTAATATCTCCAAGTTTGCAGATGACACTAAGTTGGGTGGCAGTGTGAGCTGAGGAGGAGGACGCTAAAAGGCTGCAGGGTGACTTCGACAGGTTAGGTGAGTCGGCAAACGCATGGCAGATGCAGTATAATGTGGATAAATGTTAAGTTATCCACTTTGGTGGCAAAAACACGAAGGCAGAATATTATCTGAATGGCGGCAGATTAGGAAAAGGGGAGGTGCAATGAGACCTGGGTGTCATGGTTCATCAGTCATTGAAAGTTGGCATGCAGGTACAGCAGGCAGTGAAGAAGGCAAATGGTATGTTGGCCTTCATAGCTAGGGGATTTGAGTATAGGAACAGGGAGGTCTTACTGCAGTTGTACAAGGCCTTGGTGAGGCCTCACCTGGAATAGTGTGTTCAGTTTTAGTCTCCTAATCTGAGGAAGGATGTTCTTGCTGTTGAGGGAGTGCAGCGAAGAAGGTTCACCAGACTGATTCCCGGGATGGCAGGACTGACATATGAGGAGAGACTGGATCAACTGGGCCTGTATTCATTGGAGTTTAGAAGGATGAGAGGAGATCTCATAGAAACATATAAAATTCTGACGGGACTGGACAGATTAGATGCAGGAAGAATGATCCCGATGTTGGGAAAGTCCGGAACCAGGGGACATAGTCTAAGGTTAAGGCATTTAGGACTGAGATGACAAGAAACTTCTTCACTCAGAATTGCTAACCTGTGGAATTCCCTACCGCAGAGAGTGGTTGATGCCAGTTCATTGGATATATTCAAGAGAGTGTTAGATAAGGCCCTTACGACTAAAGGAATCATGGGGTATGGAGAGAAAGCAGGAAAGGGGTACCGAGGTGAATGATCAGCCATGATCTTATTGGATGGTGGTGCAGGCTCGAAGGGCTGAATGGCCGACTCCTACACCTATTTTCTATGTTTCTATGATTTCCATTGCATGGTTAGCATTACATTGGTATCCACTCGCACACTGCACCAACACCAAAACAACAGTTTTAAAATGGTACAAAGTACCACTGTGACCCACTTAGGATGCCAGTTCTGAAACTATGGACTGCAGCCATGTGCCAATTTCAAGCAAAAAAACAAACTGAAACTAAAAACAACACTCTGAAGTATAAAAGCATTTGACATAAAATTAAACTCATTTGGTTTTAAGTTAATAAAATAAAATACAGCTTTTAACAGTAATACATTCTGCTTCTACCAGTGATTAACTAGGTTGTTATACAAAATCTAGATGCATGGCACCATTCATATCACCAAGCCAATGTCACAGAGAAAAATGCTTGCCAAGCAAACGTCGTGGGAGCAAACTCCAAGCATGAAGCATGAAGCATGAAGCAGTCGACCGTTTGTTGTATAATGAATTCTCAGTCATTGTGATTCTGTGCCAATTTTTCATTGGAGAGCAAAGAAACAGTAGGACACAAAGAAAAGCAGTAACGTGTTCATAAGAGCTATCAATTTAACTCTATTTTAATATTTGAGCAATGTTTTTGACATACTGCAGCAGCCTGAGAAATTGTAGGCATACTTCACTTGCACAATAATAGCAACAGTTTGAAAATGTTGGCAAAAACACATTTAGGTCTTAAATAAACAGCTCACTGCACAGGACTTGCTTATATGTGTAATGTTTATTTAATGAGGTTAGCTGGGCTTTCAGCTTGAAAAATGCAACCATGTCTGATTAACAAAATGTTGACGTTGTGATAGAGGTGCGGGGTGGGGGAGTGATGAGATTGAGAGATGGGCCAAGAGTTCCTGAAAGGGTTATTTTTGCAATTTCAAACTGGAAAGCAAACTTATTCCTGATTTATAGCTTTGGTCACAAGTTACTAGGTTTACTTATTCTCTGAAGATGGATATTGATACTGCATATATTTAATACATAGATTCCAGCCATGTAAAACTTAATTTCATAAACTGAAGGCTGTGTGTCAGTTTGGACAAAAAAAAGAAGACACAATGTATTCCCCTTGACCAAACACATTGACTTGGTTTATTTGGACTATTTGCCTTTGGGTTAAATCAGTGACCTTGGGCCCAAGTTTCGGGCCGCGCCTAGAATGGCGCAGCCTCGACCTGGATGCCCGTTTTTCGCGCCACAAAGTGCGCCTGAAAAAAACTTCCAGATTCTCCAGCTCCCTACATGTCCTCTGGCCCTCGGCGCGGCGCAAACTGCAGGGGGCGGAGCTAGGTCCCTGCGCTGAAAACCGTGCCGGGACCCCTGCACATGCGCGCGACAGTGGGCACGCAAGTGCAGTAGCTCCAGGCGCTCAAAACTGTGTGGGAGGGGCCCGAAGCACGCAGTCCCTAGCCCTGGCCAAATGGCCTCACTGGGGCTGTGTGAATAAGGCTCCTCCCTCGCCCAGCTCCTGCTTCCTCCCGACCCGACTCCCGCACCCCCCCCCCCGACCGATCTCTTTTCCCCCCCCCAACCACGCAGCAGGACAAACATTCGATGACGCAGTTCAAACCATTCTCCGCACATATCGTTCGACCACCCCGACACCTCTCTCTCTCTCTCTCTCTCCCCCCTTCCCCTCCCTTCCTTCTCTCAACCCCCCTCCTCCCTCCCTCCCCTTCTCTCAACCCTCCTCCCTCCCTCCCTTCTCTCAACTCCCCCTCCTCCTCCCTCCCCCTCCCCTCCTCCTCCCTCCCCTCAGCTCACCCCCCCCTCCTCCCCTCTCCCCTCCTCCATCCCCTCACCCTCCCCTCCTCTCACCCCCCCTCCTCCCTCCCCTCACCATCCCCTCCTCTCACCCCCCCTTCTCCCTCTCCTCACCCTCCCCTCCTCTCACCCCCCGTCCTCCCTCCCCTCACCACCTCTCTCCTCT